>NC_091750.1:41274588-41574588 GCF_043380555.1 Nothobranchius furzeri | reverse complement strand
GAACCATTACAACATTTAGAAATATTTTCATAAGTATTCTGATGTTTTTGCTGTTGAATAATTATTTATGATAATTATATGATGATCTCTCATAATTTCCTGATAAATTCTGTAGGTTTATTTTCTCTGTCAGTGCGCCCTGGGATAGCTGTGTCTATATCGTAGCTCATCCTCACCAGGGTGTGAATGTCTGTGTGAATGGATGAATGGCTGATTGTGTTGTGAAGCACCTTGGGGGGTTCCAGGACTCTAGAAGACGCTATATCAAATACAGGCCATTTACCATTGTTTTGGTATCCTTGTTAGGGATGTGCCGATCACCGTTTCATCAATGCAAAGCGATGTTCATCATGCCTATTCTAAATCATTTTGTAAATGCTCATAAACGATTATAAATAAATGCCAAAAACACCTGCAAAGCTTGGCTGGAACATACAGTGGCTTGCAAAGGTTTGGGCAGCCTTGTTATTCTTCATGATTTTCTTTATAAATTGTTGGTTGTTAACGATAAAAAAACGAATCACACAGTCATATTTGAGAAGGTAAATTAAGTTTAAGTAAGTTTATAGGATTTACAGAAAGTGTGCAATAAGTCTTTAAACTAAATAAGGCAGGTGCATACATTTGGGAACCACAAAAAAGATATTACTGTAACTGAATATTTAGTAGAAACCTTTTGCAGAAACAGCAGCCTCTAAACACTTCCTATAGCTTCCAATGAGAGTCTGGATTCTGGCTGAAGGTATTCTGGAATGTTCTTCTTTACAAAACATCTCTAGTTCAGTCAGGTCTGATGGTTTCTGAGCATAGACAGCTCTCTCTAACTCACACCACAGAGGTTCATTAATATTCAGGTCTGGGGACTGAGATGATCGTTCCAGAACGTTCTACTTGTTCCTCTGCATCACTCTCACATACAGCATCTCCTTGTGTAAAGTGCACTGAATAGTTGAAGGAAGTGCAGTGACTTCATCTGCAGCTAGATGATGTTGTAGGTCTTTGGGAAGGTCTCTGGTCTGTGGGTGACTGACTGTTCTCTTCTGCTGATCTGAGATGTTTCTTGGTCTGCCACTAGGAGCCTTAACTTGAACTGTGCCTGTGGTCTTCCATTCCCTCAGTATGTACCTAAATGTGGAAGCAGACAGCTGAAATCTCTGGGACAGCTTTCTGTATCTTTCACCTAAACCATGATGGTGAACAATCTTTGTTTTCAGCTCATGTGAGAGTTGCTCTTCAGGGAATGATAAAGAGGAGGGAAACTTACAATCGGCCCCCTAAATAATTGGAATACAGGTGGTATGCATAAGAATTGAGTAATAGTGACTTCCTGTGGTCAGGTTTGGTTACTGCAATCTCGGTTTCTTTAGCGTTGACAAATGGGGATAGGAAACTAAAGTGTATATACGTTTCATCAGTCATGAAATACTATCTGTGTTTTCACATTTATGAATTCTCTGCTGATCCTTCTGTTTTCAAAACGGTGTCAAACGTCTTTGGGACTGTTCCCTGAAAAATGTCAACGTCACATGGACATGCGGATCATGTCTATATTGAGTCTGTCTGTCCAGACTAGCATCTCTAGCATGTTTTCATTGTTTTCCTGCTCCAACACACATGTTTCAATGGCTAAATCACCTGTTCAGCTGCTCATGGAGCGCTGCAGAAGCCTGTTAAAACCAGGGAGAGAACTAAATCACACTGGAAAGGCTTTCCTTGGTTTAGACCAATGCTCTGACATTCTACAAGCTTCTCCCAGGAGTGGTTTGTAAAGTTATGGGTAGGTAGAGAGTGTCGTTGATTGGCTTCAGGCTGCTGCTCTATGTTGAAGGGTTTGTGTAGATATGAGCTGGGCCTGCAGCAGGGCCTGAGGAAGCCATCCACAGAGGGGCACAAATGTTGAACCTGCCATTCGTCCATTTGCAGAGACAAATGAGCCAGGTTATTGTGGCTGACTCCAAAGGAAAACCAGCAGCCTTTTGTCTGGAGGAGCGCCATGTGCCGCATTCTCCTACTCCCAGAGTCCTCCACTTGTCTAAGCTGTTGTGAAACAGGCATGTGGGGCTGATTAGGCGTCCTCCAGAGGAGGGAACAATTAACTCTCAGTCACTTCTCCTGGTGGACGTTATTCAGTGTCCTCAGGCGTAGGGAGACATAGTAGTGAGTTCTGTTGAAGTAAATGATTAGCAGCCGAGCCATCTTTCATTCTGCCCACTGGCTCCGGTTCTCTGCGGGCAGTGTGCCACCCCGGTGGTGTGATGCACACGTCAGAGCGCTGCCTGCTGTGAAGACTGTGGCTCCATAAAGCTCAGCTGTGGCCCATGAGGTAGCCTCCTGTAAGTGTTGGTGATTAAAGGAGGTGGCAGCTGGAGCTGCTTGGAGCTTGTTCCTGCTGAAGGTGCCTCATCAAGAATAACTTCACTCTGAACTAAAAGGAGTTGGAAGTAGTGTCTCGCTCTTCTTTTATGTATGAGCTCATTGATGCACACAACGAAAGCTCTCCCATTTCATAGTAATCAAATACTTTACTCAGTACTCTCTGGCTGTGCACCTGTCTATCATCAGACGTGGCTTCGCTAGTGCAGACCTAGCTAACCTTAAGCTACTGACTTTGAACTGGCCTAAAGTGCTGTGTAGCATCTATAACACATAAAAACCTCTCAGACTGGAGTCCGAATACCACAGGTCTGTAGTTTGAGCCCCACCTCTCACAGCATCCTTGTTGGTTCGGGTCCTGGTTCTTTTCTGTTTTTCTTCTCAAGTAAAGGATTGTGGGAATGTACGAGGGTGGGGGTGGGGGGTTCCCTTCTGGGTTAAAGCTGGTGACCTGAGAGCGACTGAGACATGGACTAGCCACTCGCTGCCATTAGCTCATGTGATTGTGCTTCAATGAAAACCAGATGCCCCGCAGATATTAAGCAGATGCCCTCCACCTCAGAGTAAGTGGTAAAGACGGTTTCAATTCCCCGATGTAAACGCCTCCCATTATGACTTTATTTCTTCTTTAATAATGTGGATGTTGGCGGCGGTACCGGACCTACAGCTGTAGCCCCGCTGGAACCAAAGCAGGCTTTCTCCTGCTTTCCCTCCGCATCATCTCAGTTTCCTGCCAGCAGATGTGTGTTTACTTCCTGTCAGTTTACCAGACAGCTGATCAAAGATGGACACTTGCAGCACGTTATTAGATGTTCAGGGAACTATGTTAAGTGAGACACTATGTAAGTGCTTTGGATTGTAGTTGCAGTTTCTGTTGTCACATCTTGCAGCGATTCCTTTTGCAACCTGACCTCTCAGTGGCGTTTGAAGTGAAGGAGAAAACACGGTGTGTAACCTCATACCCTAAAACTACTTATAGGCTCTTTTATGTGGGAAATAACATCACAGCTAACAAGGATTCATCATTTGAACGCCGAGGCGTTGCTGTTTGATGAGGAGTTCTCCTGTGTCCTGGCTCTGTGTGCCGTGTTTATTTCTCTCTCTTTGTTGCTTGATTTCCTCTCTGAACCAGAAGAAACTGGATCTCCAGTCTGTTTCTTAGCAGAGAGAAACACTTGAAGACAGAATTATTTTTGATTTTCTCCTGAAGCCCAATGGCCTTCCTCCGTTCAGCCGAGGCTCGTGGTTTGTGACTCACATCTCACTGCATTCCACTAAGTATTGTAGAAAAAAGAGAAACTGTGCAGTTACGTCTCCTTTGTTCTCATGCTGTCACCCTTTGGTTTAGATGCCTCTGCAGAAAGCTCCTCTGGACCAACAGAATGCCCCAGAGCTCTGGTGCAGCCCACTGTGAGGTGTTTTCTTTATCTGAACCATGGCTCCCTTGGCTCTGCCACCATCTCCACCCAAAGACAGATGGGCCTGGAAGTAATCAGACTGCTGCAACAGCCTGCTGGCTCTTTTTGTCTTCATCTCCATAATAGCAGCATCCGCTTTCCATTTTCCAGGGACTGATCAAATTAAACACAACAGAGAGGTCAGAACTCAGCCATCATGGTGTGGCTTAAGAAAGAAGGAATCAGGTGAAGTCCACCATAGTGCTGTTCCACGATGCAAGCTAATCCCAAAAGCCTGGCTCTCTCTGAAGATCCTGACTTTCATTTCCCCAAATTCAATTCTACCACTGGGGCTAGCCTGAAGCCCCTGTCCTTCAACGTGGTAACACGTGCTGGAGGACAACCCTACTCCACAGCAGGCTAGCAGCGAGGCTTATTGAAGCTTGGCGTTTATGATTGGACGAGGCATGTTACGTTTTACTTATCTGTGACTAGCGATGATGAAGTGGTTTATTACAGCAGCTTTGTTTCCATCCATTCTCTTCCACTTATCCAAAGTGGGGTCATGGGGGCAGCAGCCTAAGCAGGGATGCCCAGACTTCCCTTTCCCCAGCCACTTGGACCAGCTCCTCCAGGGAAATCCCAAGGTTTTCTCTGGTCAGCCATGAGACATAGTTCCTCCAGTGTGTCCTGGGTCTCCCTTCAGGTCTCCTCCTGTTTGGACGTGCCCAGAAAACCTCACCAGGGAAGAGTCCAGGAGGCATCCTGACCAGATGCCCGAGCCACATCAACTGGCTCCTCTCCGTGCGGAGGAGCAGCGGGTCTACTCTAGCCCCTCCCAGATGACCGAACTTCTCACCCTATCTCTAAGGGAGAGCCCATACTTCCAGCTCAGCTCTCTTCACCACGACAGACTGGTATAATACCCGCATCACTGCAGACGCAGCACCGATCCTTCTGTCGATCTCACGCTCCAGCTTCTCCTCACTCGTGAATAAGACCCCGAGATACTTAAACTCCTCCACTTGAGGCAGGACCTCGTTCCTGACCTGGAGAAGGAATTCTGCCCTTTTCCAACTCAAGACCATGGTCTTGTTTTTAGAGGAGCTGATTCTCATCCCACTCGGCTGTGAACGGGTCACGGTCTGATGAAGCCGACAGGACCACATCATCTGCAAAAAGACCTGATCCCATCTTTGTTCTTGATGACTAAATGATTGAACTTTTAAACACGATTAGTATTTTAACACCTTTAGTATTTAACCTGTGTTTGCAGCCAGGAGTGCTTCATTCAGCTGATGATGCTCCTGATTATTAATAATATAATTATTTATCAGCTTTAGTCTGGAATGGCCCCTCATGATCTACGTGCTGTCCTCTATACGATTATGGTAAAATAGCCTTAAACTACCTCACAACACGAGTCATCTTAAAGGAATACTTTTTTGATGGGACTGTACGTTAGCAGTTTGTATTCTGGCCACACGTGGCAAACACAGTAATATTTGGTCTAAATGACACGCGTGATGTTTGGTCCTTGGTGTGGACTAAGAGCTCTAAATGTGTGACAAACGGTTAACTTTCGGGTCACATGACCACCACTAAGGTATGTTCTTAAAACTCACAGCTGCTCAGCAAAAAGAAGTCCTGCAGTCTCTGAACATCCAGAGTCCTGAGCAGAACATGAAAATGACACATAAATGATGAATAAAATATGTGGAGAAATAGGGATGAGTACCTTTGACATTTGAATCGATTCGGTACTAATTCCCGGTACCTAGGAATCGATACCGGTACTTAACCGTACCAATTTTCGATACATTTGAGTGTTTATTATTTTAATTCTCTTTTACACAGATATCCCCCTAAAATAGCTAAAACTAAAACTAAAAACTACTTCCAAAAACATTCAGCTTTGATATTAATGAGTTGTTTGGGTTCATTGAGAACATGGTTGTTGTTCAATAATAAAATTATTCCTCAAAAATACAACTTGCCTAATCATTCTGCACTCCCTGTAGTTCTGATGTCTTTGTAGGAGCTAATCTAGCTTTGATTAGCAGGCTGTCTGCGGACATCACTCCTAGACTGAATCAGTGAGGATTGAATCTGTCTGAGCTTCGTTCATGCAACCAAATAAGCCGGGCTTGAACTGGTATGCTGTTTAAAGTGAGACATTTTCTAAAAAGTCTAGATTTTCTGAGCTTGCTTCGTGGAACAGCCCTCAGGTCTTTACCCAAGTGTACGTGTTTATTTTAGCTCAGTAGAGAAGAGTTGGATGCTTCATTACTTCCTGTGGTCCAAATGTTGGACCAGCACACCCCGCAACCTAACAGGATGGGCTCTAGAGGCTGCAGGTTATGAGGTGCTACTTATACCACAGTGTCTTCAGTCTGTGGACGGGACAGAGCATGTCATTATTGAGCTTCATGGAACATCTCAAGCAGCAAAGGGTTGTCAGCTCTAGAACAGGGTGGCTAACAGGAAAGTAATTGTTCTTTGTAGTGTTGGGTTGAGGTTAGGGCTTCCATCAGCCTTCCTACTTTGTGCACCTCTGTGCACCATCGGGTTAGGGTTCTTTAAGGCCACCCCCCCGCCCACCCCACCCCTTTATTTCTGTCATGACTGGAACATTTAAGTTATGTTCTCAGCCCTAATGTCCGCATCTGACGAGAGAAAAAACTACAAGTGCAGCAACTGCAACAGGAAGTTGTTATCCGCTGTTGGGAAGGCACCCCTTAGTGGTCGAATCTTCTGCTGTTTCCCTAAAATTCACTATTGAAGCTTTCTACAAACCAAGCCCACGCTTTAATGTGCACTTACCTCTTCCAGTGGGTTTGCCCAGCCATGATGTGTGCTCCTGTTTTCCATCACAACTCTTGTTGTTGACGACCGCGTGTACAACATTTGGTCAGAGTTGGTTGTTGGTGTACCCCCTTCTGTACAGCCAGGTGTGGAAAGCCCATTTCCATAACGGGGTATTTGCTGAGACAGCTGCAGTACGCCACTCTACTTCAGATACAGTAGAAGAAAAGTCTTTGAATGGGGAATCCCTGTCTGATACAACACTCTACAGTGGGCCTAAATAAAAGGATATGTTTTCATGTTGTTGGGCTCCTGAGCCGACCTGTTCTGTAGTCTTTACTCTTCCTTCTGTCAGCTGTCAGGTCTCAGCCCACACTTGTAAGTGTCTCTCCCTGTCCTGTGGTTTTCCACTCCTGTGTGTGTGTACACAGCGAGGCTGACAGGACGCGGGATTATGCTCCAGCTCCAGGGTTTATGAGAATTCCTTTGGATAGCCACATATGACTTTATGAAACACTTAACGTGGTTTAATTGAATTTCCACATTTTGTGGTGAGTTGCTCTAGGTTTGCCCATCACCACAAAGGGGCACCAGAGAAGTTCCTTCCACCCAGTAAAAGGGTAAAGCCAAATGTTAATCCTGCATGTGTGTGAACCTGAAGAACAATACTTGCACTTACTGTCAGAGCCATCAATACCACAGCTAGCCATCTTTGTCCAGTGATGTCACCATTAACATCCGAGCATGCATACACAGAGGATGCCACGATGGTTAGGGTTAGACGGCCGAACACTTCATGCCACCAACTTCATTAACTTAATTACATCTAAACAGACGCGTCACAAAACCTTCCTCTGTCCGGGTTGTCCTGATGGAAAAGCTGAGCTATTCAACCTAAAATGTCCTTTTGGTACTGATCTGTAAACTAATCTGGATGTGCAAGAGTGAGTGGTTCTAGGGGAGGGGTCTGGGGATCTCTGCCTAAGGTTTAGCTGTTGCATCTTGGTTCTGAAGTGGAGGAGGATGGTGTTGAGAAGCAACATGTTTTCTTTAAACTAAAGAGTGTTCATGCAGGAATGTAATCTGTGTTAAACATGAATTTGTTTGTTACCCTCAGGAGGTTCCTCTGTGGCAGCCATTTTGAACCAGCTAAAGAGGAAGCCCGCCTCTAATGCTGCCTTTATATAGTAAAATGCCTGACTGGGTTGAGGTGATTGGCCGACCTGAATTGGAGGGGGGGTCGGAGGGTATATAAGTGGACTGCTGGGTGTGGCAAGGGATAGATCACTCTCTGAAAGTGACTGAGACTGGAAGAGAGATGGATGGGTGGCCATTTTGAAGATGGCTGGATTTTCTGTATTTTTTTGACCAGAGGAAGTTAAACTGGTTTTCCTTGTTCATCAACCAAGTCATCATGTCTCTTTTGTGCTCACTACACTTCACTGTGTAACAGATGGATGGAGCAAATGAGTGAAATAGAGAAAGAGAGCCTTGTCCAGATGGAGTATTGAGCCCTCTGAGCTCTGAGGCATGGAAACACAGAGGTCTAGGCCTTTGGAATGACTGGACATGGTTTTCTTTGGACTGATGACTAAAAGGACCATCCAGATTGTTCTCAGGAGCAGATGCACCAGCCATCACAGAGGTTGAAGGTGTATGTGATGTAAAGCCCACCCCTGCACATTTCTCAAAGGCATACGTTACCCTAAGTGTGGAGTAGGCTTTTGGATTTTCCACGTAGTCACAACTTCTCCATGAGTTTGTTTTATTGCTCTACAGATGTGAATGCATGTGTTTACTGAAGCTGGGCTTTGATTGGCTGTTTCCTTACGCTCAGTCAGAGTCGTCATGTTATGATTATCTCTGAGTGTAGTTTTCCCTCGGGTCAGCCTGTGGACGTTCCTGGCAGAATATTGCACAAAGCCGAGGTTGGATTCAGGGTGTTTAGAGAGTGTTGCCCACTCTGCTCCTTCATTTACTTAATAGTTGTCCACAGTTTCCAGCTTTTGGAGTTTCCACTGGAGTCTTGATGTTTGGACCCCCAGCACCAGTGCCTGCTGAAGTCTTGTTTCTCAGTTCTCTTGTGTTGTGTGATGAGATGGTAACATATCCGCTTTACTGCAGGAGAGTCGGCTCTCTGCTGCTGCTGCATGCTAACATCCTCTGAGAGTTTTATCAGCTCCTTTGATCAGCCTGAGGTCATTATGTGTCACAGTATCTGTGGTTTTTGGATTCCTCCTGTTTTCTCTGCTTAAGGAGGAGGAAACCCGACCAAGGCACACAAACAGAAGAATTTTCTCTGCTACGGGTCTTTCTGGCTGGTGAATAGCTTCTGGGGGCCCCCACCGTGTTTCCATGGGAACACAGAGGCCAGAGACCAAGTATATTTGATGTCAGCAAGTTTGGAAAATGTGTTCGTTTTGTTAATTCATCAAACCCTGTGTGTGTGTGTGTGTGTGTGTGTGTGTGTGTGTGTGTGTGTGTGTGTGTGTGTGTGTGTGTGTGTGTGTGTGTGTGTGTGTGTGTGTGTGTGTGTGTGTGTGTGTGTGTGTGGATGTGTGTGTGTGTGTGCACGCGTGTGGATGTGTGTGTGTGTGTGTGTGTGTGTGTTGGGGGTCAGTCATGGCCTTTTGTGGCTGAATGAAGTGAAACAGCTCTGGTTAGGTTCTTCCATCCAGAGCTGTTTTCTGTCTCCAGGTGGATTCGATTACACACCTCCATCCAATAGGCAGATTCATGCCAAAGTCCTCACAATGAACAGAATTTACCTCAGTCTTCATAACTTCATTTCACCGTTAGTCTGTTTGTTAATGGGAGCATTGGAAGGCTGTCCTCGTCCCATCGTGGTGGACTTGTCTCCAGCTACAGCGTTGTCTCTACTGATGAGGCAGCTGTGATGGGCCAGGCCTGTTGTCTCAGAGGTCTCATGATGGTTTTCCAGAGGCTTACGGGGAGGGCCTAAGTGGCTCATGAAAGTAGCGCTTAAATAAACACCTGCTCAAGTAGGAGAGGAAAAAGGTTCTTTTGGCCTTTCATCTGACTCTAATCAACTTCAACTGTTTGTCTTTGAACCCAAAGTCGACTTTTATTGGTTTTTAGGTATTAAGGTAGGTAGAAACCAAATATTGCCATAAAGGTCGCATAGTTTATGTTGCAAAGACCTACAAGGAATAAAATACTTGACTAGAGCTGAAACAATTCTACTAAACAGAAAATCCTCCAGGTGAAATTCCTCAGTGCCACCCACAGAGCTGCCTGAGGTGGAGGGGGGCAACGTGATTGCCATGAAACGAGGACAAAATATGACAAAAACGGAGACAAGGCTCAACGGCTTTAGAAAAGCAGGATATAGTTCTGTTCAGTGGCAGCATTTACATTTTCATGTTTCTAATTAACACAAGTATTCAGTCTGTCGATGCATTAAGCAGAGATGGATGTAGAAGCTCTACAGACCGGTCACAACACCATTAACCCTCCCTCACCCATGGCCACAGGGGCCGTCTGTAGACGAGCTGAGACCCGGGGCCGGTGCTGAGGTACCGTCTGAAACATGCATGTGTGGAAACACGCTTGTCATGATCGCATATCAACCGTTTTGTTTGTTGTTCTTGAGGACGCTGTTGGCTCGTTACGAGGATGTGTAGGCATCTCTAAAGGTTTTAGTGGACAGGTTGTGTGCTGGTGCAGTTGTCGTTCCCGTGGAAACGAGCCTTTATTGGAGTTAAAAATATGTCTGAGCTGCTGCTTTTGAGACGCGTGTAAATGTAAAGTCAGGCGTACGGCTGTAATTATGTTGTGTCTGAGCACATGCTGGCTTTTATGTGTTTGGGCCTTTGGCTTCAGGCTGTTGCAGACATCAGCGCTGGCATTCACAGATCAGTCCAGCCTCAGCACACACGGCTGTGCTGCTCCATAGCTTTTAATACCAGCGTGTTGTGAGGCGAAGGGGAACGGTTTTCATTGGTTTCTAAGTGGTGAACTTTATGAATTACTCTTTTAAAGGAGTGACTTGGCCATGGTTGGACTTCAGCTCAGCAGTGGCCTTTATCCAGCTCATTATGGAGCTAAAACCCTAATAATGGAAACGTATGCATGGTTGGACTCTACACATGTGTGTGTGTGGGGTGGGGGGGTGGGGGGGGTGGGGGCAGTGTAACCACACAATGGTGATTTGTTTTGGGATCTCGGCCTATTTTTACACCCTAATCAGATGCAATTTGCTGGAAACAGGAGCTGTGTGTTTATGGTGCAGTGCTAGTCTTTAGAAAAAGCCGTTCTGGCAAGCTACATTTGTAAAGAAGAACAGTTCAAAGGCCCTGCCCCTCCATCAGTCCCCCTGCAGTCACAGAATAACGTGGTTACAGGAAACTGGTGCAACACTGCCTTGTGACACACACACACACACACGGTTAGGTATGCTAGCATATGTAGCATATGGGTTTTATGCGGAAAACGACGTTTCTGGTTTGCCTGGTTTCCTCTGAACTCCTAGGTCATTAGAGCTCAGCACCGCAGATGCACACTTGTTCTGCTCAAACGGTTCCCAACAGAACCCGACAACAAAACAACTCCTTAAAGAGCAAGTCCCCACCCCACCCGAGTCTTACTCCACCCACACTTCTGGCTTCAGTGTCCAGCCGAAGAGGCAGTGGCGGGCAACACGCACCCACCCCACTTGGAGATTCTCCATCGGAGATGCAGGCCGCTGATGACCACACACACATACTGACACACACACACTCCACTTGGACGGCGCAATGGCAGCAGGCTTCTTAGTCTGGAGGATTTCTGTAACCCTAGGCAGCTCAGCTGAGGACGCGTCTCTAGCACAGGCGGTGTTTGATGGGTGGGTTAGGATCATTTACAGCGCTGGACTGTTCGAGCGTTTTCCAGGATTTTATGTTTAAGAGGAGATCAAATTTGTCACGTGTTGACTAAATTTAATTTAATTGAGTGGTCGTCATCCGTATGCGAAGAGCAGAAGTGTTCCTGACTAAAGTCCCAGATGGTCCCTGGAAGCTTTAGTGTTTGTTTCTTTGAGGTGTTGCGTTTGATTTGTCTGTTAGGAGCTGAAAGCGTGGCCCGGGACTTTCCCTGGATACAAACTGCAGATTTAGATGAAACCAAGTTGAAGTGATTATGTATATTTTTGTCTTCCTGTCGCTCAGTGATGCCGGCAGCAGCTGCAGAGGAAGGGGAGCAGATGCATCTAATGGTGGTGCAGGCAGGCCCGTGGGGGGCTGAGCTCAGGGACGACAGAAGGAGCGTAAATCCATCAGTCCTTTTCTAAAGCATGCCTCCTTTCATTGGTAAATTCACATCCAGTAAACAGTAGTAATTCCAGTCAGCTGTTCACCGTGAAAAACTGCTTCTCTGCTGTCCGGTGACTGTTTCAGTTCCAAACAATGAAAGTGTTTGGCAGCGGAGAAAATGTTTTAACATCCTTAACACTATGCAGGGTCACAGTTGAACAAACCCAGATGACCGGAGAATGCTTGGGGCGCTCCAAAGTAAACCGGACACAGCCTGTGCTCCTCCAGAACCGTGGCAGCTTTAATTCCCCACACACAGCCAACCAAACAGGCTCTGCTAACAGTTTTGTTCACTATTCTGGATTTGAGCCTTTTTGTGGGATTTTACAGCATATTTGTTTCCAGTCACATATGTGACCTGGTGTCTGCTTTAGTGAGTTTTACCCAGACTGACTCGTTACTCTCAGGGGAGCCACCAGGAAACATCAGACTTTTTCAGAACTTCCTTCACATTTTGGGTCAACGGAGTTTGTGGTTTGCTTTTTCTCCTTCGGCTGCACCTTTGTGCCACAGTTGTCTTTGTGAGCTGATCTGTGACATCATCAGTAATCAAATATTATCTATTATCAATGTTCTTCACACATCAAATACTCAGGAATCTGAGTTTGTAATACCTGCTGACCATTAGGGCAACACAGCACATGAAAAGTCTATCACCCAGCCATCACCTAGTCATCACCCAGCCATCACCTAGTCATCACCCAGTCATCACCCAGTCATCACCCAGTCATCACCTAGTCATCACCCAGTCATCACCCAGTCATCACCTAGTCATCACCCAGCCATCACCCAGTCATCGCCCAGCCATCACCCAGTCATCACCCAGTCATCACCCAGCCATCACCCAGTCATCACCCAGTCATCACCTAGCCATCACCCAGTCATCACCTAGTCATCACCCAGTCATCACCCAGCCATCACCTAGTCATCACCCAGCCATCACCTAGTCATCACCCAGCCATCACCCAGTCATCACCCAGCCATCACCCAGCCATCACCCAACCATCACCCAGCCATCACTCAGCCATCACCCAGTCATCACCCAGCCATCACTCAGTCATCACTCAGTCATCACCCAGCCATCACCCAGCCATCACCCAACCATCACCCAGCCATCACCCAACCATCACCCAGCCATCACCCAGTCATCACCCAGCCATCACCCAGTCATCACCCAGCCATCACCCAGCCATCACCCAGCCATCACCTAGTCATCACCCAGTCATCACTCAGCCATCACCCAGCCATCACCCAGCCATCACCCAGCCATCACCCATTCATCACCCAGCCATCACCCAGCCATCACCCTGTCATCACCCAACCATCACCCAGTCATCACCCAACCATCACCCAGCCATCACCCAGTCATCACTCAGTTATCACCCAGTCATCACCCATCCGTCACCCAGTCATCACCCAGCCATCACTCAGTCATCACCCAGCCATCACCTAGTCATCACTCAGTCATCACCCATCCATCACCCAGTCATCGCCCTGTCATCACCCAACCATCACCCAGCCATCACTCAGTTATCACCCAGTCATCACCCATCCGTCACCCAGCCATCACCCTGTCATCACCCAACCATCACCCAGCCATCACCCAGTCATCACTCAGTTATCACCCAGTCATCACCCATCCGTCACCCAGTCATCACCCAGCCATCACTCAGTCATCACCCATCCATCACCCAGTCATCGCCCTGTCATCACCCAACCATCACCCAGCCATCACTCAGTTATCACCCTGTCATCACCCAACCATCACCCAGTCATCACCCAACCATCACCCAGCCATCACCCAGTCATCACTCAGTTATCACCCAGTCATCACCCATCCGTCACCCAGTCATCACCCAGCCATCACTCAGTCATCACCCAGCCATCACCTAGTCATCACTCAGTCATCACCCATCCATCACCCAGTCATCGCCCTGTCATCACCCAACCATCACCCAGCCATCACCCAGTCATCACTCAGTTATCACCCAGTCATCACCCATCCGTCACCCAGTCATCACCCATCCATCACTCAGTCATCACCCAGCCATCACCTAGTCATCACTCAGTCATCACCCATCCATCACCCAGTCATCGCCCAGCCATCTTCAGGATTACAAAGGAGTTGAATAAGTCAAAGAAACAAAACACATCAGTAATTTGGATTTCAGATAGCCCCTAAGGTTCTCAGACATGTAGAAGATGCTAGAACATGTGGACAGTTGTATAATAACAGATAAGTGTGGGTTTATTCTCACTGATGTCAGCATTATTTCTGATGCACAGAAATTCAGCCGCAGGAGAAAGAGCTTCAGACGGCACGATGTACAGTCTGATATGTGGATATCTCTCCTCTGATTGGCCAACAGCAACAGGACTACCACTGACTCTGGTTGCTCCACAACGTTAATGTTTTACCTCCACAAATAACACAAGCCTGGAGGAGTTCTGCTGTGTGGTAGAGTTGCTTATTCTAACGGTGAGCTTCTGCTAGCCGAGACGTTCTCTGCTGTTTTCTAGAAGCTAAGCCAACAACAGCCTTCCCCGTCGTGACTCCAGATGGGTGAGTCCATGAATGTTAGTGATAGTGTGACGTACATCTGTCAGGATTTTCTAATCCTGGAGTTTCACCGTCTGTTTTCTATCAGAAGCTACTTTAGGAGATGGGTGTAGGAGACTATTTTCATGTTCAGTCTGCATGAAACACTCAGAGTGACCCGTTAGAATCAGACGTAATAACTATAATCCACACCTTTAACCTTTGCAAACACAAAAAGTGGCTAAAGAGGGTTAGCGTTACTGACATAACATTTGGTATATATAACCTGACCGTATCACTCCCTTCTCAGTGTTACACCATCTTAGTTAAAACTGAAGGTGATATTAGTTGTTTCCAGGAACACGGAGCCTGTAACAGTCTGAGCTTCATTAACCTTGTTGTGGCCTAATAAAGGCTTTCTGTTTCACTACACTTTTTAAAGGGTTAGGGTTAAAGTTCATAGCCCAGCTGGTCGTCTCCGTGCCAATAAAACCAGTCGCTGGTGTACAAACTCACAGGGAAGCAGTAATGCTCCTTTTGCTGCAGGGATAGGCACCGGCCCACAAGTTCCTCCTCATCTGTCCCCTGCTGCTGGAATCAGAATCTGCACGAAGCCTGTAAAATAGCCTGGCTTTAATACCAGACAGCTTTCACGACAATGAGCAACAAATTATCTGATCACTTTGTTTTGGGGGGTGTTACAGAGCCCTCAGCGCTCCTCTACTGACCTGTGGCGACCACCTCCCACCGGTGGTCTCTCTAACTGAATTTCCTGTTCACTTCACAGCCTTGCCCATAATTATGTAAATCTGTTGACTTAATTTGGCAGCAATCTGATACCCAGCAATGTGTAACGACAAGTAATGCGACAGAAGAATGTGGTTTGAGTTAAAGCTGCATTAGAACCGGGCCTGGGCCCAGGGAACACACCACACCTGTATCACATTACCACAGCTCACAGGAAAAAAATATATGAAAAGGTGGTGGATGAACACTGACTTTGCTTTACTACAGTCTGTTTTATTACGGACGTGTTTGACAGGTCAGAGGAGTCGGGGGGGGGGGGGGGGGGGGGGGTACAGGAAGTGTGTTACTGACATTCACCCCACTCTCTCGAGCGCTGAACCATGAGAACTGTTATCTCCTAAAACTCAAATGCCCATTTAATGGTCACGGTTAGAAGAGCTTAGGAACAAGAGTTAGCTGTAATTTAATAATTGTATCATAATTCCTAATTTCTGAACTGTCCCTCTGGTCGACCTTCACCACCAGGGTTGGAGCCTAAATCACTAAATGAATGCTTCATTTTGAAATGAAGGTAAAAAAAAGATGCACAAAGAAGCACTTACTTGTTTAGAAATGTGTCCCACAGACTTTGTTCTTCAACTTTTAGGGTCTGCGGATCACTGGAGAAACCTCTTCTTTCACTGTTCCTGCTGAGTCCATCTTCAGTTTGTGCAGCACTGTCAAAGGGTAATGAGTGCTATTTGCTCCATCCGGGGTGTTTGCAGCAGAGGGAGGAGTAAAAGCCCACCTAGCACGGTGGCGTGGTAGTGAGTCCAGGGGCCTCATGTATCAACCATACCTACGCACAGATCTGTACATACATGGTGCGTAGGAACTTATGTATGTATGGTGTGGTATTCATCATTTTGTGCCTGTGCGTGGAAATGTTCCTAAACATAAGCAAACTTCAGACCACGTGTAGGAACAGCATCTAGAGGTAGAACGGGGAACCGCAACACCGAAGGTCTCAGTCATCCACACATTATTTTACCCATTTAATAAATATATCTGTGGAAAAACAGCCGAGTCACATGGCTGGTGCTGAAACACCCGACGAGACTCTGACGTAAAATGGAAAGCGTGTTTTTGTAATAGTATTTGTTGCTGTTCCCATTTTCATGAGGTTCTTATTCGTTTTTAATTCATTCCTATTATTTTTTATTTCGTTATATTGTATTTTTGTCCTCGTGATTCTGCTTGAGATGCGTTAGATAAAAGGTCGTTTCTATACTATTATTAAGGATTTGTCAGAGCTGCTGTCTGGAGGAAACGCGTCTCCGTGAGCGCGCTGACAGGAGAACCATCTGGAGCTGTGCTGGGATTTGGGACCTTCATGGAGCGAGAGATAAACTGCACAAATCCGATTCCAGCCCGTGTTCTATTTTTCAACTACGAGAACCTCCTCTGCTCCCCTATCACACACACACGTTGCCATGGTAACCAGACTCAATGGCAGCTGAGAGGCTGCACTCAGACATTTCCAAATAAAACTAACTCCATCCAGAACAACTCTTTAAATGTAAAGGAGAACCGTTACTCTACGATTTACCAGATTGAAGTGTTTATTTATTCCTGACGGGAACCTCTGCCCAGTCCCGACCGTGTTTATAACCTCGGCACCTCGTTTGGTTCGTTTGCACTTTGGCAGCCTGTGTCTTGATCTCACCACAAAGTTTTCTTATCTTTTTTTTTCTGGGTGGAACGCAGGGAGACCTCTCACGCGCTGAGGAAGTAGCATGACCAAATATGGTTAATTTGGGGCGTTCCTGTATGTAAATGACTGAGAACCAACACGAGTACCTGGGTACACTCAGGTGGGAGAGTATCATCAGACGAGTGTGGAGGAACGAGCGTACGAGAGGCCACCGCACGTTTCATAAGTCAGGATTTTTACCGTTCGCACAAACATTGTAAATTTGGTTCATAGGAAGGAATTTAGGAATATTCCTACGGACGTGTGATGAATGACACCCTGGTCTTCTGACAGACTGAGCCCGGCACTTCTTTTCTGTCCCTCTGGGTACGCTACAGAAATAAAATAAATCCTCTTTAAAAGCATTAGAAAATGGTTACTGATCAAAGCCAACTGTGTTTGTATGGACTAGATTAATAACAGATTGTTTTTTGTCTGAATATTTATTCGATTAGAAAGTTAAACATGTTTTCAGTGAATCATGTTGCTCTATGCTGAAGCTCTGCCTCAGTAAATAAATTCATCTGGAGGCTGATTGAGAGTACACTTAGCATTCTCTCCCTCAAATCGCAGAAAAGTATGTAAAACCACTGCCGTGACGTCAAATGATGGCTTAAAGCATCTGATCAGAATTCACTAATCAGAGTTGTTTAATGAAATAAAGAGTTTATCAAACCAAAACTACAGTTTACAGTCCAGTTTAAGACAGAAGTGATTCTTCACACTCCAGAGATGTGGGGAGAGGTCACCGCGGGTGTTTACGGAGTCTGGCGCTTAGTTTGACTTAGAAACTAGTTGATGATGACCATGGCAGAGGAAGGAGACGTGAGTTTTTGTTGTGAATGACTTATAGAATCTGTGTAAATATGGAGGCACATGAAAGGCTGCAGACATGAATCACATGGAGTTTCTAATTCAACGCACCGCATGATTGTTGAGGTTTGGAGTCTGGTGCACCGTGAGAGGATTTACAGTCAGCTATAGCTAAGCTGGGAACGCAAACCCCAACCTGCATCACTCCCCTGAGGCACATAACACCAGGGATTGCAATAGAGCCTTAAAGTAGTAAAAAAATAAATACATTTAAGGCCTTAAAAGTATAAAAATTCAGGAAAAGACATTACACTTCAGAAAGGGGGCATTATTTTTATGTTTTTTTTTTATTTTGTATCAAATTTTTCTGACAGTTGGCAAACATGGGCTGTTATTCATAAATAAACAATATGGCAAAGTTCACGTTACAAAATGGCGCTTGTTCATGGACAATACCCATGCATGCCATTCCTCTGCAGCGTGCGTCGTATGCTTTCTACTGCTTCAGCAAACTGCATTGAACTTGCATGGAGATTTTCTTCAACCTTCTCATCAGAAGATGCTCCAGTCCAGATGCCTGGACGCCTCTGTAGGATGGTTGTTGCACTTCCATCTTTGTTAAACTGGATCACATTTGCTGCAGTCTCTGACTGATATGTAAAGCTTTGCTGATCTTCTTCTAGTCCCCACCTTTTATTTGTAAAGAAATAATTTCCTTTCTCAGAAGAAAAAAAAATTACTGCCCTGACAGAACGACGAACCGGCGCAAAGCAGCATTCCAGAGTCTGGCACTCTAACCACTGGGCCACCAAGTCTGTTACAAAACGGTCATCGCCTAACACACATATCCTGTGCTGGGGCCTCATTTATCAAGCTTGCTTACGCACGAAATGGGGTTGGAAAACTGCATAAGCAACTTTTCATGCAAACTTTGGGATTTATGAAAGAAAACATAGCGGAAAAATGTGCACAACTTTAAGTTGACTAAGGACCTGGCTTACACACATGTTGGACATGGAGAGCACCTGCAGTGCTGCTGCTGAGAAGATACAATTATGAATATCAGCAGCATTACCACTTGTACTGCTTCGTTTTCACACAGAACAAGACCCCCCCCCCCCCCCCCCCCCCCCCCACACACACACACACACACACACACACACACAGCCTGAAGCGAAGAATACAGAATGCAGAATATCAGCAGGGGGACAGATTGAGACAGAATGTCATGCGTCTGTGACAGTGTGTGTGTCCAGTCACTGTGACCCGATTGATCATGCACCCTGGCTACTTGTACAAGGGAGATCTCCGTTTGACTGACTGGTTAGCGCGTGTGAATTTCATCCGGGAGTCTGGGGATCGAATCCTGATTGGACTATTTTTTAATGTCCGCCACAGATCTCTGAAGAACTCAGCATCGACGGCTTCAGCAACGCTGTGCCACTCCGTGGATTTTCTCTTATTTGTTTTGCAAAAGCACTTCCTTTCATTTCTCCACCTCACCCACAAGTACCTCAACTTCTGCTTCAGTGAAATAGCGCTTCCTTGATCTGCCTTGATCTACGGTCGTCATTGGCGGAGCGCTGCAACAGCTGGCTTATGTATATGCATGAGGTCCACAAGGCACTTGGCATTGACAATTTATGGCAGTAAGTGGGCGTGGTGAGGGCGGGATGAGACTAAAATGCAGCTGAGAAACATTCTCGTTAGTCTCTGATTTATGAAGCGGAGGTTGCGTGCAGCTGTGCGTACTCCATGTTTTATAGGTCACAAACCTACTTGGTGTAAGTACTTTTTCAGGGGTGGACATTAACTTCAAAACCAACCGGCCGGCCGGGCCGGTAACTCTGAATATTTACCGGCCCTGCCAAGAATCTACCGGCCCCGCTGGTCAGCTGCCAAAATGAGTCAAAATAACAACTGAACCGTTTTAAATGTAATAAACCTTCACTTTGTACACATTCACAAACATAATAACGTATTCAAGTTTGAATTTGTTTGTTCCCTCAACAAAACTCGATTTTGTCGTCACATACTTATGGCATACAACGCAGTACATCACCAACTCCGTTTTGCTGTACTTGAGCCATTGGCTGTGTTCGAGATGAGCCAGTTCTGTGCAGATTAGATCACCGGTGATCGGCGAGCAGTGCATGCCGGTTAGATCTGTGTCCGACTTGACGCCGACTTGCTCTGATGTCATGCATACGTAGGCAACGATAACCTCGTGAGATCAAGGCGGCCGCAGATTTTGGAGCAAGGTGCTGCAGTTGCTCTCCACCGGCTGCAAAACCTAGAGGATGATGGGAAACGCCTGGCTCTCACCTGATCTAAGATCTGATTGGTTCATATTTTGATCCAAACATCCGGTGGTAGAACATGAAATGTTAGTTGGTCACAAGTATTCTGAGAGAGAGAGAGTGAGAGAGAGCGAGAGAGAGAGAGAGAGAGAGAGAGAGAGAGAGATAGATTTCATTATGTGTCCAGGATAGTCCAGATGGGTGAACTCACTGAAGGGCTGTGCTGTGGCAAACAAAGTCAACCATTTCAAATCCAGCAGTGAGTTAGAGAGAAGTTCTTAGAGGGGAAAGACGGCCTATTAGACATCAAATGAAGGTTTAAGGTCAGACTGTCCAACACTACAGGCAAACCAAAATGAGAGCAGAAAGTTCCATCCAACGCCGAGTTCCTGATGTTTACACAAACAATGGCTGACAGGCACGTTTTTCAGCATTTTCATCAGTTTTCAGACTTCATCTCAGATGTGTTGTGTTTGCTGTTATGTTGTATTGTGTCATGGTTTTCTTCGTTAAATAAATAAACTGCATAGCACAAGGCAATGTGAGGCCTGGCCATGCTGCTGTGCTGCAAACACAAGGCGTGAGCTGTCCTAATGGATGAGCCAAACCAGAATGAAATTTCAAAACAACCCATCAGATGGAAATCTTCCTGTAAATACAGTCTGGCAATGGCTGCACCACAGAGGTGAAGGACTTGTTTATTCCATCAAAGAGCGATGCAGCCGTCAAACAGTTGGCAGCAATCATTGTCCTGGCAAATGGAGGAAGCAGCAATCAGACGGTTCAGAGCTGTGTACGTGGTTCTCAGGGCTTTAAATACAAACTAAATGATTGGAGCAGCAGGCCACTGGTGGGTCGGATGTAGAAAAGTAAAGCCGTGATGAGAAGGATAAACAAGCTCCAGCATACTACAGTGACAGCTGTAGTGGAAGAAGAAAGCTTCACCTGCTGCATCATGTAAGCTTTAGCACAATGTGAGGAACAGTGGTTCTCGTTTACCATCGACGTCTTAGAAAGGTCTGACTCTTCAAACTGGAATAATTCCACAGTGGATGGAGGTGACCTGTCCCCACCAATGTCCCACGATGACCAAATCGTCTCCACCAATCATTGGACCGCTTCCACCAATCATTGGACCGCCTCCACTAAAAAACAAGCCATTGAATGTCTCGTTACCATAGAGGTGCAGAAAGGGTGAATGACGTTCTCTCCTCGAGCCCTACCTTCGTAACACATATGGCCAGTGTGATTGGCTACGCATGTAGTCACGTGGGACAAACTACGCCGCTGTTAGCAGTGACAAAGCTCGAAGGAAAACGTTCCAGTCATATACCAGACTCCTGTTGTGCAATGCGACATGAGACACCTGGGGTCAAAAGTCAGTGAGTGTAGCCGAGGGTCCTGAGAGGAGAGGACAACGGTCATGAACTCGAGATGCTCTTTTATTAACGCCACCATCACATTACAGCAGTCAGGTTCTCCAACAACAAACCCACACGCTTCCTGTCGTCACAATTAAAGCGCTGCACACCACATCCTGTCTGAATGTAAGAATCAAAATAAGAGTCTCACAAAAGTTGTTTACATGCTTTCCCCTAACAGAATATAAACATCCTGATCAGACTGCAGATGATTTACCTTTCCCTGAGAGAGAACCGTGTTTCTCCCTGAGTCTAACTTCAGTTCAGACCTAACCCTAACCCTTGTGCAAAGATATTATCAGCCTATACAGACCCTTTAAAGGCTGACACATGAAATAATAATTAGAAAACATGTTTGACTAATATTACTTTATTACCATACCATTTAGTCTGTACAGCACATTTCAAACACTGCATGAGAGCTGTCCAAATTGCAGATACAACAAACTAAAAAGAATAAACCAAAGATAAAACAGCTAAATGGAAACAGAAAAACAGAAATGGAAAACACTAATATAACACATAAGACAGTTCAACAGGGAAACTAATCAACTAGTCACAAGTTAAAAACCAACCCATAAAAGAAGGTTTTTAAACGAGATTTTAAAACTGCCAAAGAGGGAGCCTGACTTCCAATAACAGGCAGTGCCAATAACCCTAACCCTTCCACAGCTCCGCGATGTGTAGAACATCCCTGGTGTGCAAAGCCGGAGGTGATCTGCTGACCTTAACGAGCACGTGGGAACGTAAGGCTTAAGCAGGTCAGACAGATAGGGTGGTGCTTGGTTGTGCAATGCATGCATGGCAACCATGTTACATGTTTAAGGAGTTGAAAAGCTCCTTATTTACTGAATGTAATGTCCTTGGACCATTTAGCTGACCAGCAGGGCAATAGATTATGGTTAGAGAACTATTCCTAACTAGGCACAACAGTTGTTAGCCTATCCTGCCAGACTTGTCCTCTGTCTACACAGAGAACAAGTCTGGTTACTCACAGGCAGAGGGGCGGGACTAGCCAGCTCAAAAATAACCAGTCAGAAAAAAGGAGAAATGCCGACTGTACCGTGCAACGCTGTAGTTTTTTTTAGCTGTAGTCAAAAATGGCTTCTGGCGACATTCAAGTCATTTAGTACAGAGGAAAGAGCTGTAGCGAATTCCGCTTCAGACGCTGTCTTTGTTATTTATGAGAAACTGAGGGTCACGCTGTGTGACGCACGCTGCCCAGCACTAATTGGCTCTGATTGGGAGAGTTTTCAGACCCAATGCCTCCCATCAGGAAGCATGGGGCTGGCTGGTCAGGCTAAACGGTTGGATCACTAAAAGACAAATACAGGTCGATGAAAGGCAAAAAGTCCAACAGGCTTATTTGAAGCCTCCACATAAAACAACTTATTTGAAAGGACCAGATTTTTAACACCATCATTGTTTTGCAGATATCTGGTACTGATTTGAGTCAAAGCTTTGGATTGATTCAAGTTGATCAGAGTGGGTCTAACATCTACTTTCACGAGTCCAACTCTAACCCTGTGGGGAACAAGGTGTTGTCTAGTTAAGCTGTGATGGCTTGTTTGATGTTTAAGATCTCAGCATATGTCTGTTCAATCTGAGTTGGGGTTTGGGTTTCCCATTAGCAGGTTTTCCCCCCTAGCCCCGTGGCTCCATGTAGAAGCTGCTGGTACGAAAACCAATTCCTGTGTCCATCTGTTAAAGTGTCCAGTCCACAGTTTTACCAGGGGGACAAAAAAGGAAAGAACACCTGGTTAGACCTTCTATAACAAGCTGTCATAGGAACTAATGAGCCCCCTGATTACCCTCCCCAGGGATGATGTTAAAACTATACTCATTCTATTTTTAGCCCCAAAGCATTCTGATTATAAATCACAGGGTAATTGTCCACCATGCAAGTCAAACACGCAGTATCCTCCACCGTTTGATTAGATGACTTTTAACCTTTTGGTGCATGTATTGCGTCGCTCAGGGTGAATCCGGTCCCAGATGTCCCTTCCTGCCCTATTCCAGAAAGTGAAAGACTTCTCTGGACCAACTTCTATTTCCATTTTTCATTCCTCCTAGCCTGAAAACTGAGAGCTGGGGAATGCTCTGTCACCTTCAGTACCACAGCAACAGTATCACCCCACACCCCAACAAGACGTCTAATCTGAGAGTGATTAGCATTGACAAACTCAGGAAGACCGTGACATATGGCATTAGTGTGTTTGATTAGCCTCTGAACCAAGAGCATGGCTATCGGTTGGCCAGACCCACCCAATGTTTACCAGGGCCCACCCACACAAATGGCTTCCTTAAAAATTACAATGAAATGTATTTTATTTAAATTCTCACTATGTCATATATATATATATATATATATATATATATATATATATATATAT
Organism: Nothobranchius furzeri; assembly: GCF_043380555.1. Taxonomy (NCBI): domain Eukaryota; kingdom Metazoa; phylum Chordata; class Actinopteri; order Cyprinodontiformes; family Nothobranchiidae; genus Nothobranchius; species Nothobranchius furzeri. Next base: position 41,550,756 of record NC_091750.1, on the reverse strand, counting down.
ATATATATATATATATATATATATATATATATATATATATATATGTATGTGTATATATGTATGTATATATGTATGTATGTGTATATATGTATGTATGTATTCCCTTGTCAAAGACAGCTTGTTCATGACAGGTAAGCTGTGTTTGTCATCCATCCATGTGTACTCCCAGCCCCTCCTGGATGACCAAGCTTCCCACCCTATCTCTAAGGGAGATCCCAGACACTTTGTGGAGAAAACTTATTTCAGCTGCTTGTATCTGCGATCTCACTGTTTTAGTCACTACCCAAAGCTCGTGACTGAAGGTGAGGGTAGGAACGTAGATCGACTGGTAAATCACGAGCTTTGCATTTACAGCTCGGCTCTCTCTTCACCACGACAGATCGGTACAACACAAGCGGTACTGCAGAAGCAGCACCAATCCCCCTATCCATCTCACGCTCCATCTTTCCCTCACTTGTGAACAAGACCCTGAGATACTTAAACTCCTCCACCTGGGGCAGGACCTCATCCCTGTCCTGGAGAAGGCATTCTACTCTTTTTCGAAGACCGTGGTCTCTGATTTAGAGGAGCTGATTTTCATCCTAGCTGCTTCACACTCGGTTGCAAACTGCTGCAGCAAAAGTCGGAGATCACGGTCTGATGAAGCCAACAGGAGCACATCATCTGCAAAAGCCAGACATGATCCTTAGGCCACCAAAGCAGTGGCTTTGCTTGTTATCGATAGACTAATTCATACTTCTTCGTCAGCTTGAGTGTGGAGTGGTGCACACGTTTTGATGGAGAGCTTTTTTATTCAGACTTTTCCATCTCCTGGAGAGTGTTGCTAAGCAATTCCTCGCCAGGACAACAGAGGGCGTAGCGCTGTTGTGAGGTATTCTGCCACCATTACAGTCACGTGTCCGGTCCACCATAGTGTGTTTACTATTGTGTTTACACTGATCTGCTCTGATTAGTCCCTACACTGTCTTGCATATAGCAGCCGTTTCGCTAAGTATTGCCACTTTATAGTATTACTTTATCATTATGGTATTTTTACTTCCTATTTTTTCTCATCTCTTATTTTTATCTTCCTTTTTTTTTTTTTTTTTGAGGTTGCAATGGCGGTGCTGTTGACGGATTTACAAGATCAAGCTGACCAATCTTGTGGTCTTCTTCACTTCCAGCAGAGTTAAAAAGCTGGGCAAGTCTCCGTCAGCCTCTGCGAGCCTGTCAGAAAACCTTTGCACTTAGGGATGCTTCGATCCAATCATGTGATCGGAAATCGGACCAATCAGGGTGATTTAAAAATAAGTCAGGATTGGGAGAAAAAGATCAGATTTAACTTTTAAAAGCAACAAACATGAATTTTTGAGTTCATCCTAAAATATAGATTTTAGTTTTCATTTCCTCCACATCAGCATTCTTTGTTTCTTGTACAAAAACAACAAAATAACGTCACTCTTATTTACGGCAGGCAGAGATTCAGACACCAAGATGCAGCTGTTAGCAAGCATGCTATTGCAGAGCTAACGTGTCTCCTCAGGAGAGCTGAAACGTTTTCAGCTTGGTGGCATTATAAACCAGACAACAAAGATGGCTTCAGCCACTTGTAATGTGTGCATACTGGGCATTCAACATGCTGAAAAGGACAGCTCCATTATTTGCCATTTTCAAACAGACCACTTTCACTTGTGGCTTGTCCCTTCAGCCATCAACAGAGCGAGTCACCTGTCACCATTAATCCCCAGGTTGCCACTAAGGCCCAGTTCACAGCGAGCCAGCCACCAGAGCTGCCCCCGCAGCTACAGGTGTTATGCAGGGAAAAGTTAGCCTGCCTCCTCCGTCACGGGAATGCACATCGCTCAACAACTTGAGATATATGAGCAAAGCTGCTACTTTTCATTATGTTCATAATATGAACGTGTTTTTTTTAATCAATGCACTTCCTAAACCAGTGAAGGTGAAACGTAGAGGACAACTTGGATGTGTTATTTTTTCAACTCATTTTAATGCTTTCCTGACTAGACTCGTTATCGGCAGATACTGTTAATCAAGTGACTTGCAATCAGATCAGGGGCAACAAAAACACAATTGGAACATTCAAAGAAAAGTCCAAGTCTACAAAGAATTTAGAATTTGGAATTGTTACGGCTGCCAGCCTGGCCAGTAAGATGCATTGGCCAAGATCACCCAGCCCTGGTGATCAAGCCTGACACCGCCCCTCCTCCTCCTCTCTTCCAGGCAGTTGAGGAGCACAGCTGAGCTGAATTCTGCTTATGACCCCAAACCTAAAAGGCTGTGCCTTCAGCAGTCTGGGAGGCAGCAGTGCAGGGGTTCTGCTGTCCTCCAGGCCTTGTTTTGGTTTTAACCCCTTTGTTTTGATGAGTTTTCAATCAATCAATCAATCGTTTTTAACTTTAATAGTTTTAACTCTGAGTGATCCGAATGGATCTTTGCTTTTTTTGTCAACTTGGTTGACTCAGTTTTAAGGTTAACTTGGTTTTAGTTTTTAGACTTTTATCAACTTCGTTATGGTTTTAAACATCTTCAATTTTGGTAAAACTTTTAAGAAAGTTTTAACCAGGTGTTTTATATAGTTGATAATTTGTCTTTTAACTGTTAACCTTATAGTGACATTTTCGTTTTGCATTATTTTAATGATGCTCGCCATCTGTTTGCTCTTGTTTTTAGAATCTTTTACAACAATTAAAACCATTTTAACTCCACTGTCGCATTTCTGATGTTGCCCCCTCCTTCACATTTTAATATCTCCTGTCGGGGACGTAACAGAATGAAAACATTGAGATGATATGTTTGAGCCCTAGTGTGGGTGTGATGCTCCTCCGCTGTTTGGTGAAATTGGTTAAATTAACTCCAGAGGTTTGAGCTGGCATACCTGTGACGTCACTGGCTTTGAAGTGACCATGTTGTTGGAATCTGAGAGATGATCATAAAAATAAGAGCTGTGGATAAAAGTCTAATGTTGGATGTAGATAAACGAGTGGGAGAGATCACGATGAGGCTCCTAATGTGCTCTTTGCCCCGTTTTATCCAGATGCTTTATTGGCGTGTTTTTCTTGCCGCCCACATCTCTCCTGCTGTCTGTCAGCGACCCTCACACATTATCACACGTGCCTGTTATCTGGAGAAGGTGCCCATTGTGTGTCTAGATGACTAATGGTGCCAGGGGAGCAGAACCAAGTCACGGTGAAAGAATGCAGACTTTAGCCCTCTTGTGTGGACAATAGTTAGTCTTCATTCAACGTGCCTTGCACATGTGTGAAAGTGATGCACAGTGGTGCTCGCTCACCGCACGCTGCCTGTGTGGCCCAAAGGGTGTGGAGTGCTGCTGCATTGGCTCAGTCAGGATGTTTTGTTCTCTTGTCTTGCAGCTGAGATATCAGCATGGTTTGACCACCCCGGACCTGCAGCAGACACTACCCAACCTGAAGAACTTCCTGGAACATGGTCTGATGGTGCGATGGTAAGATTAACAACAGCTTTCATCTGGAGCTTCCGGATCAGGACGGCCTAACTTTATTAACTAATGACAAATCACTATTCTTGCATGTTTGACAAGTTATAATATCAAGTTTATATTTTTACATCAGTGCTATTTTTTTACTTTAAGCCTTAAAGTCTTTTGAATGAAACCATTTTTAGAAGAACAAAAATCCCAAGAACCTAAATAGCCTAAAGTCCCTGCTGCTAAAGACAAACGGGAGCTCATCCAGATTCCCGGTTCTCCTGTGGATCAGAGCTCTTTTCTTCGCTTACAAGCTGGCCGGTGATTTATCTCTATAGCGCCAAATCAGGACCAGAGTCGTCTCAAGGACCTTCACATAGTAAATATTCCAAACAGGTCAGTTCATTAAACCAACCAGTGAAAAGTTTGCTACATAAGGAACCCAGCAGGTTGCATCGAGTCACTGACTAGTGTCAGAGTCTTTACAGCAATCCTCATACTAAGCAAGCATGCAGCGACAGTGGAGAGGAAAACTCCCTTTTAATGCATTGAACTTATATAGCGCTTTTCAAGACACCCAAAGATGCTTTCACACACTCTCACATTCACACACTGCTAGTGATGGTAAGCTACTTGTAGCCACAGCCGCCCTGGGGAGGTCTGATAGAGGAGAGGCTGCCATTTGGTGCCGTCGGCCCCTCTGACCACCACTAACACAGGCAAGTTGGGTGAAGTGTCTTGCCCAAGGACACAACAGCAGGATACCCCTGGCGGGAGCTGGAATTGAACCCATGACCCTCCGATCATGAGGCAACCCGCTCTACCACCTGAGCTACTACTGAAACCTCCAGAGGATCCTGGCTCAGTATAAGCAACCATCCACCACGACTCACTGGGGATGGAGAAGACAGAGCAGAGCTCTATACCTTTAGGGGGGTCCTGAAGGTCTGTGGGAGTTCACCCAACCAATCTATATGTGTTTTGTGGATTTGGAGACAGCTTTTCACCACATCCGCCAGGGAGCTTTGTGGGGGGTACTCAATGAATATGGGGTACCAGGTCCTTTGATACAGGCTGTTAGGTTCTTGTATGACCGGTGTCAGAGCTTGGTCAGCATTGCCGGCAGTAAGTCTGGCTCATTTCCAGTGAGAGTTGGACTCCACCAAGGCTGCCCTTTATCACCAATTCTGTTCATAACTTTTATGGACAGGATTTCTAGGTGCAGCCAAGGTGTTGAGGTGATCCATTTTGGTGGCCTGAGGGTCAGGTCTCTGCTTTATGCAGATGATGTGGTCCTGTTGGCTTCATCAGACAGTGATCTCCAGCTTTTGCAGGAGCGGTTCACAGCTGAGTGTGAAGCAAATAAATGGAAGAGCTGGCCCAAGTAGCTAGGGAGAGGGAAGTCTGGGCCTCTTGACTTAGGGTGTTGCCCTTGTGAGCTGAATCTGTATAAGTGGAAGAGAATGGATGGACGGATGGATAAGAAGTAATATTCATAAAAACAAGTGCACTAGTAGGAATTTAGCATTTTAACTCATTAACGTGTCTCCATCCTTCAGTGCTAACCCTGACCAGATGTCAACAGTTAAACCATTTTGTCTTTTAACAGAAACTCAAAAAATGCTATTAGGCAAATCTAATCAAAGGTGTGGTTCACTTAAAATTAATTTTCTAATGATTAATTCTGATAATCAGTCACTCAGAGTTTTACTCTGAGACAAAAATTCTAATTTAAAACTTGTGGCCATGCTTGCGACCCTCTAAACTACCTCACCATGCATTTGCTTAATCTGCAGTTGTGAAGTGGACATGAGCCACCAGGCAACTGCAGGTAATGTATAAATTAGCCCCAGTGGTGTGTGCACGTGCTTTAAGCCAATTTAATATTCCATTGTTGAAAACACAACCACCTGTTGCAATATACAAAATAAATCATTACAAATAAATAAATATTAATAAATCTTATTATTAATTAATATTATTAATTATTTTGATTAAGGACTGAAATAATCAAATTCAAGTAACTTGTAGCCATCAGCTTTTATAATCACACGTATTATAAAAGGTAAGCAAGAGTAACATTTGAGTTTCACTCTTTAATATTAAAAAACAGGAAACTTTGGACTATTCATGAAGATGTTTCCAGCCAGTGAACGGGGACATTACAGTTGCTAGTCTGTGAAAAACTGCTGCAGGTGTGGTACTCTAAAAGATTTTACAAGGCTAGCAGGTCTGCATAAAATCCGCCTGAATGGTTGAAATATCTGAGGACAGATCCTTTTTCAGCGCTTGTATGTCACACCTGACAGATGTGAGGTTCTCTGCAAGCTCCGCCGACATGTTATTGGAACAGTCCATTTCAGCAGATGGCGTGTCGGAGGGTCCAGGTCGGGGTGGGGTCACACCATGAGGCCGAAGTAGCAGGCTTCAAGGTGGACTGAAAGACAGTTGTGTTTTTACGAGCTTTCCCCGACATCGGTGACGTCTGAAGCAAGTTCCGACATGTTCCAGAAGTGCAACAGCACACTTGGAGCAAATCAGATCATAAAAGTACGCCTCAAAACATCAAATATTGCTCAGATTCTGCAGGAGTGACAATCAGTGTGACCTACGACATTTTGTGGCGAACCAGAATTCCCTTGACCTGACTTGCCTGTGTTGGTGGTGGTCAGAGGGGCCGATGGCGCACGATGGCAGCCTTGCCTCTGTTAGACCTCCCCAGAGCAGCTGTGGCTACACGGTAGCTTACCATCTCCGATAGTGTGATGTGCGAGAATAATGGAAATTGCTCTTGGTACCTAGAAAAGCATTATCCGATCCATTATTATTGTTATTAAGGTAGCATTTTTGTGAACGAGCAAGTGGTTTATATTTATTATACACAAGAAACGATGCTGTGGCTGCCACTGTAGAAGCTTGATCCTCTTTAACTTCCAGGCTCTTACTCCTGCCTGTTGGGAACATTTAGGAAAACCTGGGAGTCGGTACGCGTCAGGCCCTGAAACACACACACTGGCTTTGATTTCTCCCCCCCCCCCCCCCCCCCCCAGTAAGAGGGAAAATGTGTATTACACACATTAATTCAATAATTATTGTTATGAAATAGAAGACGACATGAAAAGCTAGAGCTCCCAAATCAGCTTTCTATTGCCCCAACCAACCAACCCCCCCCCGTCCCCACACGCCCCAACCCCCAGTTTTTGGGGAAGTAGAATGGCCCAAAGATTCATGACACGTGTGTATGTGTGCACGTGTGTGTGTGTGTGTGTGTGTGTGTGTGTGTGTGTGTGTGTGTGTGTGTGTGTGTGTGTGTGTGTGTGTGTGTGTGTGTGTGTATTTGTGCGTATGTGTGTTTGTGTGCGTGCATGTGTGCACGTGTGTGTGCATGCATGCGTGCACGTGTGTGTGTATTTGTGCGCGTGTGTGTTTGTGTGCACGCATGTGTGCATATGTGTGTGTGTGTGCATGCATGTGTGTGGGTGTGTGTGCGTGTGTGTGTGCATGCATGTGTGCACGTGTGTGTGTGTGTGTGTGTGTGTGTGTGTGTGTGTGTGTATGTGTGTGTGCGTGTGTGTGTTACATCAGAAGAAGAAGAAGAAGAAAATATCATTTCTATAGCGCCTCTCAAGATAAAAATCACGAGGCGCTTCACAAAAACAAAAACAAAAAGCCTCTCATAGCAGTGACTGGCGTTTCTCTGGATGATCCTGCAGACATGATCAGAGTTCCATATGAGATCAGCAGCTGCAGCATCCTGAATCATTCTGATTAGAGGAAACTTCCAGGTTTATTCCCTTGCAGTAACATTAATGCTAACATCCATGTTCGTAACCACAAGAGTCCTTGTAAGTGACTGCAACAAATAACTGAGAAGTGTAAAATGTTTATTACATAACATATGATATTTACATTTCCCCACACCATCTGTTTCCTTTCTGCATTATTTGATCCCACCCCCTCCTGAAACACACACACAGACAGAGACGGGTGTGGGACCGATACGTTCAAACCATCAGCTGACGCTGATGTCGTACCTCCCATCGGGAAACGGAGCTGATTTAAGTACGTCGGTGTTTCTGTGACACAAACCAAGTGCATGAGGTCCATCTGCTTTGCTATCCCATGAGTGTGTTCCCTTTGTCACACGTCACGCAGCTCTGGCTCTCGCTGCAGCCTCTCGCCCCGGTCCGACTTTCCTATCAACCAAATCAGACACAGTGTAGGGTTTGGTCCTGGTACAAGCAAATCCACGGCGCTTCAGTTGAATTAAAAATGATGCTCTTTAACAATAAATAACTGATCCTGTGTGACAAAAGGAGCCAAAGTGAAGCGTTGCGGGCCTGTTTTTAAATAGTTTGGTCTGATGAAGCGCCACAGACAGAAGACGGTAGAGGTGTGTTTGTTTTTGGGGTGGTGATAAAGATCGTTTAGATCAGTGTGAGATATGTAAATATACTTTAAAGTATTTTAAAGGACATCTTGGCTTTCATGATAATTTCATAACAATATTAGGAATTTTGCAAACTTCTCATGGTAGAAAAATGCAGCTAATGTCCTCCATTCAACCTGGAACAAGTTCTGAAAATGTAAAAGCCTCAGAAGTCCCCCGTCTCACAAAGCCAGTAAATAAGGACGATCCGCATTAACGCACACCGTCTCACCACTTCCTATCTGTATCAGTTCCAGTCAATTCAGACACGCAGTCTCGCTCTGGGACTCGGCTCATGAAAAATGGATGAGTGAGCGGTCTTGATGGCAGCTGCAGGTTATTCTCTGACAGACTGGGACAGAGGCGGGGTAATCTGCTTCCTTCACCGCTTCTTTATTCTTTCCACGCATCTAAACAGATACGACGCTAAGAGGGAGGGATGTGTAACTGGTTCAGCATGTGTCCTGTCTGAAGGGAGATCCTCACCGTCGGGACTAAGTGGGATTATCTTTGACACGTTAGAAAACGGGACAGCATGTGGAGAAGACAGAAAAACTCACTGCAGAGTGTTTTAATCTGCAGCTGGCAAGGTCGGCTTTCATTTCCCAGAAGTGTTGCACACAAACACGCCCTGTCAGAATAAATGTGATGTAGCTCTGAATAAAAGAGACAGCATGGGGCCGGCTAAAGCTGGCTCACTTTCTTCACATCTGACTTTTAAAATACGGAATTCTACCGAATTATGGCAAGTTACAGTATCCTGATTACATTTAGAAGTGATTAATAGAGAAACCTCTTTACGTCACAACCTGTTTTCTGTTCATTCTGCTGATCTTTTGGACTGAAGTTAAGAACAATCAGTTCAAAGTGAGATTCACTCCGTATAAAAACACCGAGAGTTAAATAAGAGGAAAGCGGATCTAACCTGGATGAAGTTCTCTTTTCCTCTCCGGTAGAGTTTGGTCTATCCACTCATTGCTAAATGTAGCCAGCCCAAGCCCGTGTTCATCTTGTATCATGTGACAGTGGCGGACCGCCATGCTGGATGTGCAGGACTTCCTGGTCCCACGTCGCTAAAAACCTAGATCTGTCAGCTTCATCGTTCGTCTGCCTCTCTGGTGAACCATCCATTCTGGTACCTGGGATCATCCCACTGGGATTGGGATGAGAGGTGTGTCCGTGCACATTTAACACTGCTGGTGCATTTATATATGTATACATACATATATATATATATATATATATATATATATATATATATATATATATATATATATATATATATATATATATATATATATATACATACATACATACATACATACATATATACATACATACATACATACATACATACATATATATGTATGTATGTATATATATATATATATATATATATATATATATATATATATATATATATATATATATATATATATATATAAGCTGAGTATGAACTCAGTTACTCCAACAGCAATACAAAAGTAATAAAATGAAAAAAATAAAAGGTAAAGAGCGAAATATGTTGTTTTATTTCATTTCTTCACAGAACTCATTAGATGACGAATTTACAGCATCACAAAATTCTCAGTTCTGTCAAATGGACTCCACCACAGTTGGCTTATAAATAAGGGCCACAACAATACAGTTGATACATAAAACCAGCCAGCCAATCAGCAAAAACATACGCCACCTTCCCAAAAACCCACCCATATCAGCAGTACTGCTGAACACTTCCCTAGCAGCAAACCCTAACCTTACACATCACATGCCTCAGCTATCACCTAGTTATAAACAAAACCCAGACTGGGAGCAATCAGCGTAGCTAGAGCATGAAACACAAAACCAATAAAATGTGAAACCATTGACCCATGATGCTCTTTGTTAGAGGGTGAGTTGTGATTGGTCTTATGAGCGATTTCCACTAATAGGTTGGAGAGGAGCAGGTCCTTACTCTTCAGCTCAGATGTTACGTCTGTTTTCCTTCCATCTCGCTGTAGTCAGACACAACCTGCTGTTTCTACAGAGCAGAGTGGATGGTTTTAATTTACTCTAGACACTTTGAAGTTGACAGGTTTGACAGGACAGACTTCTGCTGTCTTCAGCAGAGCGTCCTGCTTGCGAACCCTGTCAGGACCACCTCAGCTGGGTGTCTCGGGTCCAGCTCAGGGCCCTTTTGACAAGCTGTCGTGTGTTTGTAAGTGAAACCGTCCATCAGGCCGTTAGCTAATGCACGATGAGCTCTCATCGCCAGTGTCTGAATGCCACTCTTGCTAACTAGATAGCCTTGGTAAAAGGCCAGGGGACAGGAGACCAATCTATTATGACAGGATGTCCAACTGAACAAGCAAAGACCTGTCCTCCAGTCCGTAACTAACATGTGAGTGTGTAGGTCCAGCTCTCTCCTCCTGACAGAGTACTTGGGTAGTCCAGTGAGTTATACCGGGCCTTGACTATTGAAAGAGGCGGTGAGGCCCCCATTTAGGTAGATTTATGGCTCCTGTCCTGGGGCTGGGCGGGGTGTCCCAGATCCTCAGTCTGTTATCTGTTTTGAAAGAAAATGTCTGACATACTTCTGTGGATGCCTGCTGTGCTCATGCAGTCACGACGATAGACGCTTCATAAATGTTTTCTGGATGCTCTTGGGGGGGGGTGTCATTTACAAAGACTTGCAGCTGCCTGTTGGATTAGGAGCGGGGGGGGGGGGGGGGGGGCTGAAAAACTCCCGCCATCTCACTGGGCTGCAACTGTACTCCCCGGACAAGGTCCAAAGCAACGTAGAGCGCTATCCATTCGCTGTCGTGGCTCAGAGAACCTGCGCTGGAATTGTGAACACATTAAGAGCTTTTGAAACCGAATTTGACCGGCTTCATGGCAGACGTGCTAGAGTCGGGAGTACAAGGGCCGCGTCGCAATTTGACCTTCTATCTAGCAGCGGCAGTAGAAGGCGGCCCTCGTCCAATAGCTGTTTCCTCTCAGCACAGCAGCAGAGTCGCCACAGGCATTCAAGTAGTGCTCGCTGCACAACCACAAAGGCGGAGCTGAACCAGAAGGCGGAGCTGCACCAGAGTCAGCCCCGCCCACTCCATCAGAGTCAGTCCAATTCCTTCCAGTTGTCAGACTTGATAGCATTCTGGAACCATAGAGGGTGTTATAGCTAATATAATCTAAAATGCAAGATTGAGGACGGAGTTGAGAAGTTAATTGAACCGTTTTTGTAAAGGTTCCATAAAATAAAAAATCTAACTTTTGTAACTTTTTACCATGTTGTCATTTCCTCATAAGAAATACGCCAAAGCCATTTTTTGGCCTCATTCACACATTTTCCTCCCATCTCAGCTTCAATTTGGTCTCCTCCCCCGAAGCGGGTCTGGTCTTGGTTCTCAAATCTGGATATATTGTGAATTTTCTGACAAATAATTTCTGAAATGACTTCTACTGAGACACCGCTGGAAAAACCATACATCCCATCTACAAAGACACACTGGATGGCACAATTACATGTAACGCCACCAGCTTGTTATCAGATGTAGTGGTGAAGTGGTTGTGGCGTCAGCTTGGAATGTAGTTTTGCGCAGGTTCGCCTCCCGGTAGCGGCGCAAACTTTTTTCTTCTTTTCTAGCTACACTTGCCAGTACTATGTTTTTAACCATTTATTGGTATACCGTTTAAAATATAATGACTAATTGTTTGGTTTTTTTTATTTATTTGTTTATTTAGCCAGTGTGAGTCCATTTGTGAGCAGTTTCAACTAAAATGCTGTTTAGGAACGACCAAATTCAAAGAACTTTGAGACATAAATATTTTGCGGAAAATAAACATTACAACTAAAATATAAACAAATTAAATGTTTCAGCTGGCTAAATAGATTGCTGCCGACCCCACCGAGAGTCGAACCAGCATCAGCTGAGGGGAAAGCAAAAGTTAAGTTTGATGATCTTGCCACTAGACTATGCTGTCGTAGGCCGCTTTTGTTGGAGCGTCTGTGGCCAGATATTTACTGAAAGAAACCTTATTATTTCGGGATATATTCAGGCTTTGTCATGTAGCAAGTTATATTTCTTGTTTAATTGGAGCATAGAACATAGCGTTAACATTTGTAAACTAGTAACATCCGTAGTTCATGTGGGTCAGGTTGGTTTGCGATAAAATAAAATAAAAAAACTGAAGAAGTCAGTGGGCTAGGCTGTTTGCAAGAATGGGCGGGGCTGACTCTGGTGCAGCTCCACCTTATGGTGCAGCTCCGCCTTTGTGGTTATGCAGCGAGCACCCTCTCCAGGCATCTGGAACGCGTCTCAGTTTAAGTTGTCTGAGTCAGAAGGAGGCGGTCCCCGCACAGTGAACGGGGGGGGGGGCAGTCCCCAAATCAAGAATACGACGAGCGTTCAAGAGTGTGCCTCATGAACTCATTCAGACTCTTCTGGAATAAATTGCAGTAGGAACTCAGACGGGGACAATAATTCAGGCCAGGAGTGTGTTTTTCTCACTTCTGTGTTTGCATCCAGACCCTGGCTTCATGTCTAATTCTCTGTTCTGAATGTAAAAGACGTGTTTCAGGATCGCTCATTAATCTTTCTCGTCTTTGCCTTCTCACAGCGACCGGCATCACGTCTCCAGCTCCATCCAGGTGCCCATCAAGTCCCAGTTGGGCATGTCCACTGACCTCGCCCACAGCAGCTCTCCAGACCCAGGCGTGAGGAAGAGGGCTAGCTCAGAGGCCGAAGCGCAGATTAAATATAATCTGTCTCCTAGCAGCAACAACGCCACAATGGATGAAGACCCATCTCTTGTTGACCTGGCCCCACGCTCACCTGCACCCAAACAGCTGTCTTCCTCACTTGATGCCAGCATGGCATCACATAACCTGACCATTACCACAAGGTCCAGCAAGGATGGAGATCAGGAGGAGAGGGAGGAGCAGGGAGGTGCAGCAGTGGAGGAGGAGAAACACCAACTGACTGACAAAGAGATTGAAGCTAATGAAGAGGGGCGGCCCCCCATCAACACCGGTGCACCCAGCTCTTCTACAACTCTGGACGTCGATGAGGTCCAGCACATGAATGGCTCCTTGGTACCAGGCCCACCATCTGCTGGTCTGGTCCCAGAGCTGCTCTGCTCTGTAGAGCAGGCCGAGGAGATCATGGGCACTGAGGCCACGGGGTTGGGATTAGCAGACGAGGCCCAGCTGGAGGACTACCGCTGCATCCCCGTGGACCACGCTGTCGCCGTGGAGTGTGACGAACAGGTGCTGGGTGAGCTGGATGTAGCTGGCTTCGAGGAGTTCTCCAAGCGTATCTATGCACTCAACGAGAATACGTCCAGCTTCCGCCGGCCGCGCAAGAACTCTGACAAGTGAGACGCAGCACCTGTGGCCAGAGGGAGCGCCGGGAAAAGTTGCACATTCAGGCTGGACACATGGGAGGAGGGAGATGAGTGGACAGGGACAAGGTGTGGTCCATCTCAGCTTCAAGCACCACAGGAGCTGTTTCAGATTAACCAATTTGCACTTAATGTAAACATTTCCATAGCAACCGTATAATTACAGAAGTCAGGGTGCAGGTTGTGGGATGGCAGCGTTGGTTTTCTAAACGGCAGGTTTTACTCCACTCTTGGGTTTGAGCATCACAGCGTCAGAGTTCATGAGCAGGAAGAGGAGAGACTGTCAATGTCTCAAACTGTCGTTCTTAGCCTTCATCATCTTCATCCAATAAGAGGATGGCTTTAATGACATCACCCCAACAACCTCAGGGTTGTGATTAGCGTCGCCGCCCTCCTGTTTCTGCCGCAGCAACAGATTCCTTCTGCTATCAGTGAGGGAGGCGGGATCTCCTCACACACTCAGCCAGGTCCATCAGGTCCAAACATGATGACCATGAGCATCAAGTTGGACCTCTCAACTGTTGTCAGGGAAACGGTGCAGTTGTCTGCGTTGTGCCCACTTTTTCCTCCTGTATGAACTCTGAACATTCATGTCGCTGAATTTTACTCAGCCAAACTTGTAACTTTGTTTTGAAATGTCCCTCTCAGGCCTCCGTCTAACCGTGTCTACCCTGCTGTGTGTGATTTAGTCCCAACGCTCTGTTCCGGATCCCTTCCTGCACAGATATTCCCTTATGGGTTATGAAGCCTCATGTTCTAGTCATATGGATGTCATTCATGAAAACGTAGATTTCAACCTGTTACTCATTTGCTCTAGGGGTCGCGGGGTACCGACCCGTCGAACACGGCCCACTGCAGCTCCAGGTCCACTTCTGTGGTTCCTGACTGTTGGGAGGAAGAAGCTTGTTGGATCATTTCCATGAACACAGATCATTAAGTGACCGTGTACATAAAATTTTGTATGGAAGATTCTTTTGGTTAATAAAGACCAATGGCATAGGTGGAACCCCCACCCCCCTTAAAGCAGTTGTGAGCCTGTTTGTAACACACCCACAGACACACTCTGCAGGATCAGAACTTCGTGGATGAACTAAATACATCTAAGGTATATTTTTACTTTTTCATTTTAAAAATGTGCTCTTACCCCCAAATTCTACTACCTCCGCTCCGGTCTGCCCCCGCCTTCCACAGCCGCTCGCTTCCGAACTCAATTTTTACTGGTACCCGCTCTACAACGGCTCCGCTCCGGTGCGGAGACCTGAGGTGGGCAAACAAGCATGCGCGGGATTTTCGAGATCTTGCGATACAGTCCGAGCAATAAACGCGGAAGTTAGATCCAAACACCCGTTGTGTGGGAGAAGCATCGGCATGAGCTGTTTAATCTGCCCATCATTTGTGTTGAGAGATCAGCAGTGTTAGGATCAACAAAGTGTGACTACTTTGATAGTAGAAACTGTATTTATGGCTTACTTTTGTGCATTTAAACTTCAGCCGCCATTGATAGTTGTTAAAAGTTGTTAAACCTGTGCATATGAAACAAAAAACGCCTTTTGTTTATCGATTTATTGTGAAAAACGGAAGTTGTGCTTGCTCCTTTTCCTGTTGGGCGGTTGTGATTTCTGTCCATTTACTGCGGAGGTGCTCCGGCGTCCGGCGAAAATAGGATCGATTCTTTTTTTGCCGGACGCCGGAACAGAGGGCGGCGCACGGCGCCGCACTGCCGGAGCACGGCCGCAGTAGTGGAATTGCTCTGATTGACTACAACGGGACCGATTTTGTTCCGGTGTTCGTGTCGGAGCGGAGCGGAGGTAGTGGAATTTGGGGGTTAGTTTACATGGAGGGGCGGGGCTTGACAAGGACCCAGCCACAAGGGCTGTCGTCTGCCCCCCCACTTTTTCCAAAGTCAAGATTTGACCCCTGCACTTTTTACCATCCAAAAGCAACATTACGCTATATTAAATTGACACTGGTTGAGCTCTAGGACCAAGCGGGAAACAACCTGTTTCCCATTAGAGCATACTGTAAAGATCCCCCCCCCACACACACACACACACACACACACACACACTTCTAAAGTGAAAATTACGTCCATGGCTGTCGTTCCCTCTGGTTGGGTTCAAAGATGAACAACTGCATTTGTATAGCAACGTTCTGAGAGGACTCCAAAGTGCTTTACACCACAGTGAATCATTCATCTATTTACACGCTGCTGGTGATGAGCTTCAGTGTAGCCACAGCTGCCCTGGGTGCACTGACAGAAGCGAGGCTGCTGTGCACAAGCACCACCGGTCCCTCCGACCACCAGTTGGCTTCTCTCAAAGCGGAGCAGCAGCTCCATCGTGGTGGCTTCTTGTGTCCGTTTTCACCGAAAGCTCGGGACCACGGGTGACGCTTGGGAGTGTAGCCCAACCACGTTAGTTCCCTCTCCCTGACACGGAGTTGGTGGTCCTCCCTCAGATGGATTTGGAGATGCTGCTTCCACCTTGACCTAAAGTGATGCGTGTCTACTCCCTGGCGATAATTGGCAGCACATAACTAAATCAAGCGTTATTTTGTGTTTGAGTAAGGGCTGTGTTTTACCTCCAAAATGAACGCGTCCGGACCCTGAAATTTACGGTAACCAGTAGGTGTAGTTGACAGAACGAGTGAGACACACT
Organism: Nothobranchius furzeri; assembly: GCF_043380555.1. Taxonomy (NCBI): domain Eukaryota; kingdom Metazoa; phylum Chordata; class Actinopteri; order Cyprinodontiformes; family Nothobranchiidae; genus Nothobranchius; species Nothobranchius furzeri. The sequence goes on along the minus strand of NC_091750.1, from coordinate 41,534,846 downwards.
CAGCATGGGGACTGTCTGATTTAGAGGTCTTTCATACCATTTACGACACCGCCGCTCTCTTTTTTTTTTTTTTTTGTTGTGAACTCAAAACTAACCATTAACTGATCTTTTCTATTGATGCCATGCTTGTTTTGGTTGTACCCACAAACCCGGCTCCCGCTCCGCTCTTAGGTGTCTAACGTGCCCCCTAGTGGAACACTCCGGTACCACAAGCAGTGCAGTGAAGCAGCAAGTATGAGAAGAAGGACGCCGATGCCTGCACCACCACAGGGTCACGGCCCTAGGGCCGTACCGATGGATGGCCTTTAGGGTCAAAAGTTCCTTGGGAGCGTAACGTCCGGCAAAATGACGAGCACATCAGACTCCCTTTCATCAGCGGCAACGAGCGAAGAGCCAAATGTGTAAAACTAGTTTTATGAACGGCTAAGGTTTTGTAATAGTTTGTTATGAATCAGTAAATGCATTTTGTCCTCACAGTCTCCTGTAGAAGGAACTTGGCTTCCACCCCCATGCATTTTAGACCCAATTTTTATGGTTAAAGCTATTTTGATGGATATTTCCAGAGATTAAAGGTAAAAACTACACATCACCTCTGTAATGATTAGAGGACCAAACTCCTACCCCACAGCTGCACCTAAGACTTGGTTGATTATTTTCTTATATTTTTGTAAATCTGCGAACATTCTGAAGTATTTTCATGAAACTAAGAATATTAATTAGTAAAGCATAAGTGTGAGTTAGCGTGGTAGAGTTAGGAAGCATGGAGCAGTTATCGTGGCTTCCCTACCTCTGAAACAGTTACGCTAAAGCTTCAACAGCAAACTGCAATCCAAACATTCCATTAAACACGAGGAAGACGCTGATGCAGGAAGGTTTCTGCACTAATGCCACGGTGCTGGGAAGCTGCAGATTTCCATAATCTACAAACAGATAAACTTGGAAGCAGCAGTGACTTTTCCCAGAGGTGGTTAACCTTCTAAAATTCCTCCTAAAGCACAGCCATGACTCATACAGGACGATCCAAAGAAAATGTGGAGACACGGTGGGCCTCTCTCACCTCGAAGGTCAACGTTCACAACTGGATCTGAAATGCAGACGTTAAAACGGGACCCAAGAGAACAAGAGGAGAAGAAAACCTCTGACAACTCAGAGGAATACGGAGTTTCCTCTCCCAGGTTTACCTTGGCACACCTTGGCAACCTGCCGAGTCTTTAGGGAAAACGTTTAGCAGGCCGGTGTGTCAAAGGTCGGCCTAGCCAAGGACAGATTCAGTCATGTTTGACTTGAATGAAACACACGGGTCTGTTTAAAGGTGCATCGTGTAGAACTGAAGTAAAAATGACAACTTGTGGTAAAATGTGGTTACCACTTTAGACAACTGTTGCCCCCCCACCCCCTGATGGTAAACAGTAGTTACGTCCCTCCTTCCTTTGTTTTGAGAAGACAAAAACCGACAGTCCAGCAGCTGCACGTGAAATATGTGTCATGTCCCGTGTCCTGGTCTCTTCCCTTCCTGTCTCCTTCCCTGACTGTCATTCAGATTCCTTGTTTTGGTCTCGTCGTCGTCTTCCTCCGCTTATCCGGGTCGCGGGGGCAGCATCCCAACTAGGGAGCTCCAGACCGTCCTCTCCCCGGCCTTCTCCACCAGCTCCTCCGGCAGGACCCCAAGGCATTCCCGGACCAGATTGGAGACGTAACTTCTCCAACGTGTCCTGGGTCGACCCGGGGGCCTCCTGCCAGCTGGACATGCCCGAAACACCTCCCCAGGGAGGCGTCCAGGAGGCATCCTGACCAGATGCCCAAACCACCTCAACTGGCTCCTTTCGATCCGGAGGAGCAGCAGTTCTACTCCTAGTCCCTCCCGAATGTCCGAGCTCCTCACCCTATCTCTAAGGCTGAGCCCAGCCACCCTACGGAGGAAACTCATTTCGGCCGCTTGTATCCACGATCTCGTTCTTTCGGTCATTTCCCAAAGCTCATGACCATAGGTGAGGATTGGGACATAGATTGACCGGTAAATCGAGAGCCTGGCTTTCTGGCTCAGCTCCCTCTTCACCACGACAGATCGGCTCAGCATCCGCATCACTGCAGATGCTGAACCAATCCACCTGTCGATCTCCTAATCCCTCCTACCCTCACTCGTGAACAGGACCCCGAGATACTTAAACTCCTCCACTTGAGGTAGGACCTCTCCCCGACCCGGAGTTGGCAAGCCACCCTTTTCCGGTCGAGAACCATAGTCTCAGATTTGGAGGTGCTGTTCCTCATCCCAGCCGCTTCACACTCTGCCGCGAACCTGCCCAGCAAGAGCTGAAGGTCAGAGCTGGATGAAGCTAGGAGGACCACATCATCCACAAAAAGCAGAGACGAGATTCTCCAAATTGCCACCAAACTCGACACACTCCACACCACGGCTGCGCCTAGAAATTCTGTCCATAAAGGTGATGAACAGATTTTCTTTTGGTCTCTTTAGTTAAATTTCTAGTTTATTCCTTTATGTAGTTGAGGTGATGTCTCCCCAACCCTCTGTGTCTCTAGTTCTGTAGTTTCTGGTTAATAGTCCACTTTAGCGTTCTTATCCCCAGCCCTCCAGTTTGATGCTCAGTGGTTCTTGTTCTCCATTTTGAGTTCAGGCTTTTCTAGTGTTTGTTGTTCCCATAGCAACCTTCTAGTCCAGCTGAGTTTATCGTGTTCATTCTTATGTCGGTTTCAGCCTCCTGCTCATGTTTCCTGCCCACTCAGGTCACACCTGCTCCCAGCCTCCCTGCGTATAAAGTCTGTTGTTTCAGCGGGGTTTGTGTCCTCCTGCGCTCTTACTGATACCCTGAGTTTAAGAGTTTTTTGTGGTTCTGGGTTGGCTCTCTTGAGCCTTTTGGATTTTGTCTCAACTCTCCTTCAAATAAAGAATCGTTGATTTTTGCAGCATCTCGCTCTCTGTGCCTTCCTGGGTTTCTGGGTCCACACCTCCTACAAAGCGTGACGATATGTTTCAGAAGAGCCTCCTTCCAAAGTGACTGAAACCAACTTGGGATTTTCTCGCTGTAAAATTTTCACTATAGTCTTACATACTGCACCTTTAAAGCAACACAAACACTGGAAGAAGGATTTTTATGAGGATATTTTGCTCCATCAAGCTGACTTTCCATGATCGAGGGAAACGTGAATTCTGCCCTGTAAAAGCCCAAAGAGGAGAACATCTGGTCATCAGTGAGCAACGTGAAATTCAAGCAGAAACAAGTTATGCAGTAAGACAAAGATCCCAAACATTTCCACTCCTGTCTGGATGGCTCAAAGGGAACTAAGCTCATGTTTTGTCATGACTTTTTCTAAATTAGGTCATAAATCTCAGCTGGCCTCCACAGACCAGTTTTCGTTCCCAGATCTTCCAACGTGGCTGCAAAGCATCAGAGCAGTTCCTCCAGAGCTGTCCGACCCTGGTTTGGTGACAGTAACTGAGCGCAGGACTTGGTCAAAGGTATGGGATGGATACCGTTCCATCCAGAAATGCTTCTCAGGGTGACGTACATATAAAATGTTTATTTGTAGGAAACCTTTTCAGCTCTTTTCCAGTTTTAAGTCTTTTGTTTAAACCTGCAGTAAAACTTTCAAGATGGGGTGAGAAGAGGTCAGAGGTCAGGTTTCAGCGCTAGCCCAGTCATCCAGGTTGTTTCTCATTCATTTTTTGTAGAAACCATATTGAGTTACTGTTGCTCTTCAGAGCTGGATTAATGCACTGTAGCAGCACAGAGACAACACACTCAGAAACATGGTCCCATTCCTCACCTTGACTTATCGTGGTTGTGTGGCCTGGCTCAGCTGTTTGGGTTCATGAACAACATAAAGTACCAGCTTCCTCTTTAGTCTGGTGGGTTAACCTAGGGTAAACCCAAATGTTGAAAATAGTGAAAAATATTGAGTAGTGACACTCATAAAAAAAAGTGTTTACAACTCAAATGTGTTGAGTTAGTTCAACCTTTTCTTTGTTTTAAGTATATTGAACTCAAACTTTTTAATTAATCTGAAAATATGTTTTTAGTGAGCATAACTTAAATGAATCAATAACTTAACTTGAATAAGTACTATTAACAAAAAATATTCATTTATTATTTTATGTTTCTATATTAATCTATTCATCTTTATGTCAACTTAAAGAGCAAGTCACCCCCAAATCTCCTTATTTTTCTGATAAACTATATAAATGTGTGTTTCATCGTGCTGCAGACACGTGTGGTCAATAATTTGGTACTTCAGTGCATCTTAGTTAAAATTTAAATATTCTGCCTAAAACGGTCAGTGTTGCACCGTCGTCAGGTAAAAACTTTGCACTGCACTGGAATTTAAATCTGCCACCGCTGTTGGCTAAGAGGTATGCTATGATGTAAACTGGTACATTATGATGTCACAATGCCATTGTGAGCCTGTGTGTGTGTATTTGTTAGCAGCTCTGCCCTCTCAGTCTGCTAGGCAACAGCATTTGTTGCATTTTTCAAACATGAAGAGGGAGTGAAGTCAATTTCTTGTAAGGGGTGACTTGCTCTTTAAAGTGTGTCTTATAAACAGACTTATATATTTCTTAAAATATTTGTGGATTTATAGGAAAAAAACAAGCAATTTTGGTGGAATTCAAGCACAAAGAACTGGTGGGTGAGGTGCATTGTGGGTAGTCATGTTTTTAGTTATGTTGTTCTATTTTGGGGTGTTTATACATGTTTGTTGTGGGGGATTGTTGTTCTTAGTTATTATTTAACGTTCTGGAACGACCAGCTCAGTCCCCAGACCTGAATATTAATGAACATCTGTGGTGTGAGTTTGAGAGAGCTGTCCATGCTCAGATACCCTCAGACCTGACTGAACTAGAGATGTTTAGTGAAGAAGAATGGCTCTAGAATCCAGACTCTCGAGCTATAACAAGAGTTTAGAGGCTGTTATTTCTGCAAAAGTAGGATCTACTTTTTTTTTGTGGTGCACACTTTCTGTAAATCCTATAAATGTTTTTTTCACTTTTCAAATATCACTGTGTGTTTCTCCTTTATGACATATTTAACTGAAATGTTTTATTGCAACAACCAACGACCTATACAGGAAAATCATGAAGATCAACAAGGCTGCCCAAACTTTCACATCTCGCTGTATCAACAAAAGGAGTTCTCGTGTACACACATACACAGTAAGCATTATATACAGCACTACCTATTTTTTATTTTACTTCTGATTTCTATCTGGACAGGTGCTATATAAATCTTATTTCTTCTTCTCATGGCCTAAAACAAATAGTCAATTCAATTCAATTCAAGTTTATTTATATAGCGCCAAATCACGACAATCCATCTAGGCAGATGCAGTGTTGGCCTTGAAAGCGCGAAATCTCAAATTTTGATGATGTTCTTTCTTCCATGTTCCCCGACTGCAGGTCCAAATGTAAAGGGGTTGACCCATCGACATATATACTGGACAATTCATTTCCATAGGATAGGCTCCAATAACACGTTTTTGAGCTAAAATGGGAGGTGGCCACCACCGCCATTTTGACCGTGTCACAGGTTCCGTCAAGCCCAGACAATTCCACAAAAGGGAAGAGAGGTGGATCTGAGGGTGTGGCAGTAAGGCTGGGATCAACTGACGACACCCGGTCGAACTAGCTACAAGCTAACCAGAAGCTAACGCAGAGGTGGGAGCTAAGCTAACGGAGGTAGCAACCTAGCTACAACCGGAGTTAACTGCACAACACCAGAGCTTCTGAGTCAGAGATATGCTAGGCTGACCGCTGGGTAAAACCGGGTGGAACACAGAGGTCTCCCGAAAGCTGCTGAAAGCCGGCAGCCCGCTCAGCAGACAAAAGCCGCGATCAGACAGAGATGCGCCGAGCTGCGGGGAGGGGAGAAACGGGTGGAAAACATCAGTCTCCCGAGAGCTCCACAAGCCGATAGTCGGAACCCAGCTCCACCAACATGTTTTATTTCAACCCATTTTCTAAAGTGCAGCATTATGTTAAATTCACTGGGTTTTACCCCATTACATTTAAATTTCATGATTAAACAGTACATGTTAAAATCTAAGCTCAGCTCGGCAGTGACCTAAAATACATAAATATAATTTTACTTACCGAAAAAAATGAAGTGGAGACTCCTTGGACGCTCTATTAGTGCAATTAATGCCACAGCAAGTCATTTTGTCCAGCAATTGCACAAATAATATCCAAACAAGAATACACAAACACAGAGACTCAAAATCCCGGAACAGTCTCCAAGCCAGACCGAGGCTCTACTGAGGCCTTTCCACGGAGCTAGTTCTGTGGTCACGTGGGTCTGATGCTCATTAATTATACAGAATTTTAGGCTTTTATACACTTAAACAGAAGAGTGAGAAAAAAATTCACCCCCCTCAGAGTTGTCATGAGTGTAAACTAGATCATTTAAACTAAAAACATGTTTTGGTACCAGGCTGTAAACATGTTTATTTCTGCTGTGAAATTGGTATTATTAACATGGGAGTTAATGAGGATTTGCTCACTTCTGACACCAGCCCCCCGCGGAATAGGGTGGAACTGCAATTTTTGGTACTTCCGGGTTGGCCTCAAATTTTGAGCCGCATTGTGGGGGCTTGGGTTGACCTGATCCTTTTGCAGCAATTTCCAAAAGCAAATGTCTGGTGAGGGTAAATCCCAAATAAAAGAAATGATAGAATGACTGTCGACCGTCTCTGTGAAATACAAGATGATAAGGTGAAGTAGTGCTTGTAGACATTGTGTGAGTTCCTGTAATTCCCTTTAGTATTTCTGAATGACGTAACTGAGTCCTGACATTCATTTGAAAAGGAGAATCCTCCCCAAACAAAGGGCTTTCCCCTAAAGCCAACCAAGAGAAACAATAACAGGAGGATATATCACAGCTCGGGTGGTGAGATAAGATTTAGGCTTAGTGATGCTTTGCTTTTGTACAGCAGTCTTAGTGCTGGTGGACAGGTAACATCATGTTTTTCTCTCATGTCTGAAAGTGATAACCTTTTGGTTGAGTGGCTTTGAGATGCAGCCGAGCTTGTTCCAGTCCTGAGATGTGTTCCACTGAGCCGTTAGTGAGGATTATAGTCCTCTGCCTGGTAGCTGGTGAAAAAGAGGAGGGTACAAGAAACCCAGCCGAGGTTTCTTGTTCCCTCATGATTCATCACTATAAGACGGGACAGAAAAAACGTTCAACCACAAATCACACCTCTACAGGGAAGAATCCTAGCTTTAGTGAAGGTTTTGAGCTATGATGTAACAGAAACCTGGTTGTTCTCATTACCACCAATCTCATAGGATAGGATACCCATGACCCTACGGACCCCTGCTGGCTGTAGATGGTCCTCAGTCTGGAGTGTCCAACCACAACACAGCTTCTTCTTCAAATCATTCAGCATAACACTTTGAAAGTCTTTGTTTTAATCCAGAGATGGTGATATTACACCTTCGTCCTGAACTAGTCTACAGAACCTCTGGAATTATTGTTCAACCATCGTTCCACCAGCTTGGATTCAAAACTCTGCAGTGAAGTGGATTGTCCAATGTCCAGAGGAAGTTGATCTCCAAAATAAACAAACAACAATGAATGTGTCATTAAATATAATAACCATTGATAACACTTGGTACAATTGGTACAAAAAGAGTCCCCTTATTAACATTACTTAGTGCATTAATAAACAAAGGGTCCCTTCATCACATTCCTGGTTTTGTTGACTATTAAGTGTCCTTAACCCTTTGATGCATAATGGTCACTACAGTGGACAGGTACTTAAAATTGTTATTTATTTATTTTTGCTATTAAGCACAGCTGTTGAAAACTTTATTGCATTTGAACCCCTCCATTTGTACTTCAGTAAGTCAAGCCAACATATTTCATGTTCAGATTGCACACTGTCCACTGAGGTGGACATGTAATAAATTATTTGTAAATTAAATTTTACAAAAAATATGTAAATATGAAATTTGTTTCATTCACACCTAAAGATGAATGAAAAAAATTGTTTAAAAAATCATGGTTGAAGATTTCATAATTCATGCATCAAAGGGTTAAGGTTAGGACAGAGGGCCAAAGGGGGGTGTCTGCTTAGCTTAGTAATGCATTACTCAATATGGTTAAGCAGTTGTTAATGGGCTCTTCCACCGAATAGGTGCCATTTCCATCCCCAGGAAGTTTTTGGAATAAATGTGCATGAAAATGGTCTGGTAAATACGTTTTGTTATTAAGCAAAAGGTCCTGCATAATTATCTGAGTGCAAATTTAATATTTATGATGAGCAATAATCATAAAAGAATCATGAAAATCTACACAGACATAGGTAAAGCTTTTGATACCAAGTTTAATATCAAAGCTGGTAAATTGTCATCCATGAATCGTCATTTTTAATTGGCATTTAAATGGTCATTTCTGAATTGTTGTTTCAAATTGTCAAGTTTAAAATTGTTAGTAATAAATTCTTCATTTTTAAACTCTGCCTCATCTTTGAAAAGAAACACAGAATGGTGTGTATTTCTGGTTACTGAAAAAGCAAAGATTCCTAACTTCTGATTCAAAAAAATAAACGTTTGCTATTAAATCTAATTATCTTCAATTAAATATTAATCTTTGGATTAAATATGGACCAAGCAGGCTGGTGTATGAACTCCTATAGATTATGTAAGTCTCCTGGATATTTATACATGATATAAGCTTCATATGCTAATGTGCTTGATCATTCTCAGAATCTAACAACTGATAGCAAACAGTGTTTATTCTAGTATGTAAAAATACGCTACACCGGCCACCCTACGGAGGAAACTCATTTTGGCCCCTTGTATCCGCGATCTCGTTCTTTCTGTCATTACCCAAAGCTCATGACCATAGGTGAGGATTGGGACGTAGATTGACCGGTAAATCGAGAGCCTGGCTTTCTGGCTCAGCTCCCTCTTCACCACTACAGATCGGCTCAGCGTCCGCATCACTGCAGACACTGAACCAATCTGCCTATCGATCTCCCGATCCTTCCTACCTTCACTCGTGAACAAGACCCAGAGGTACTTAAACTCCTCCACTTGAGGTAGGACCTCTCTCCCGACCCGGAGTTGGCAAGCCACCCTTTTCTGGTCGAGAACCATGGTGTCAGATTTGGAGGTGCTGATCCTCATCCCAGCCGCTTCACACTCAGCCGCGAACCTGCCCAGCAAGAGCTGAAGGTCAGAGCTGGATGAAGCGAGGAAATATTTTAAGCCTAGTCTTAAAAGTAGACAAGGTGTCTGCCTCACGGACTAAAGGTGGGAGCTGCTTCCACAGGAGATGAGCCTGATAACTAAAAGATCTGCCTCCCATCCTATTTTTAGATATTCTGGGAACCACCAGTAAACCTGCAGTCTGAGAGTGAAGTGCTCGGTTAGGAACATATGGAACAATCAGGTCACTGATGTATAATGGATCTTGATTATTAAGAGCTTTATATGTGAGAAGGAGGATCTTGGAATCTATTCTGAATTTAAGGGGTAGCCATTGTAGGGAAGCCAAGACAGGAGAGATATGATCTCTCTTTTTAATTCTCATCAGAACTCTAGCTGCAGCATTTTGGACAAGCTGAAGTCTTTTGACTATATTCTGTGGACTTCATGAGAGTAATGAATTACAATAATCCAGTCTTGATGTAATAAATGCATGAACTAGTTTTTTAGCATCACTCCTGGAAAGGATGCTTCTAATCTTAGCAATATTCCAAAGGTGGACAAAGGAAATCCTACAAACCTGTTTAACGTGGGATTTGAATGACATGTCCTGGTCAAAGATAACACCAAGATTCTTTACTTTGTTCTCAGAGACTAATTTAATGCCATTCAGGTCAGGTGATTGACTAAGCAATTTCATTTTTCTTTTCATTTTCTCAATAGTCATGAAGGATATAGGAATGTGTAAGTTAGTAAATAGTTCTACCTTCTATTAACTTGAAAACGACTGGAAAATCTCTTTAATCACAGTTGTTTAAGCGTTGCTGCTAGATTTATACAGAGAACATGAAACGTCCCTGTCACATGGTGGTGAAGTAGAACATGAGCTAAGTGTTGCTTTAATCCAACATGCAGGATGAAATTAATATGTCTGCTGATGTTTCTGCATGTACCTGACCCTCTGTATGCTGTGTGGTAGGTTCTACGTAGACAGAAGGACTGAATGGTTCTCCTCATTAGACTGTAATCATGCTTTAATATGGCTCACTGTTGTTTTACAGAACACGTGTGACTTATGTGAGACCAGTCAGTTAATCAGTGTACACTTAGGTTAATGTGCTCTTGATAGATGGAAGCGATTTCACCTCTTGCTCTGCTGCTTGCCGTTTCACCATCATTAGACATTATTGTTATGATAACCAGGACAACGTCCCTGGAATGGTGAAGGCCGGGGGAACATTTGATTAAATGCATCAATCTCTATTAGGAGGCCATACACGGTGTCACAGCTCAGCACACACAGATGATTAAACCTGGTGGACTGCAGACAGAAATGAAAGTGACGTCTGTCTAACTTATCATCACCACTCCCGTTTTAAGATGCTTACATGAGAATTTTTAAACATCTCATCTCAGACAGCTCTTTAAATGTAACACGAGCTTTTATTCATCTGTCTGAATACGAGCTCTGTAACAACTGTCAGTTATTTTTGATTGTCACATTTTTAGCTGAAAAAATGCACTTTGGCTTAACCACAGGCAATGCATGCTTTCTCCTTTCTGCTGTGGATGTTGCACACAGTGTGCTCACACACACACACAGGACTCTGTGCCGTCTCTCTTCTCAGCCTGCTTTTTCACAGCTTCATGCAGACTGTTTTCTTTGGCCAAGCTTAATTCTGCATAAAAGATTCCTGATAGTATCCATCACAACCTTTGTTACACAAAAACTACATGTGGCTCTTGGCATTGCTCTTCATGGCTTATCTCATCCTTTGCTTCCTGCTGCTTTTAATAGGCAGCATACAGAATGGAGTCTTGTTAGCAGCCAGTAGAGCCAGAACAACAGCTTTTTAATTCATGCAAATGTGTCACGTAGAACGGAATTAAAACATGGTGGACTGTGGCACTCACCGACTGGGATTACATACACCAGCTCAGTGGCCTGGTGGTATGAATGTCTGCCCAGAGACTGGAAGATCGGGGATTCAAACCATCGACATATAAATATTGGACAATGGGTTTCCATAGACCCCAATAACAAGTGTTGGAAGAAAAATGGGAGGTGACCACCACCGCCATTTTGACCGTGTCACAGGTTCCGTCAAGCCAAGACAATTCCACAAAAAGGAAGAGAGGAGGAGCTGAGGGTGGGGCTGTAAGGCTGGGATCAAATGATGACACCCAGTCGAACTAGCTACATGCTAACCTGAAGCTAACCCTGGAGGTGGGAGCTAAGCCAATGGAGGTAGCTACCTAGCTTCAACCGGAGTAAACTCTGTGGAACACCCATCGACCTGAAGCTCACACGATGTTTAGGTGGAGGTTTGCGGCGCTTTTTCGTGAAAACTACCTTTCTATGACTAAAAAAGTATTAAATCGGTAAGTTTATAATTTATTCCCGTAACGAAAATATATTTTGCTTTGAGCAAGTTTTCAATATTTTTAACGTACCGTATTTTCCGGACTATAAGTCACTCCGGAGTCACACCAGCCATAAAATGTATAATGAAGAAGAAAAAAATATATATAAGTCAAATTTTGGGGGGATATTTTATTATTTTTCTTACCAAATCTGAGACCAACCATTTCGCATTGCAAGACAAGCACCGGTAACAATAACAGAATAAACAACACGGGCGCAGCAGCGCGCCACGGTCTCCAGTAGAGGATGGCGGTGTTTGAAACCTTTCCAGCGGGACAGGGGAACTCATTCTTGGGTCTGAGTCGGCCCGCAGCACCGTGGTGTAGCCTACATATTTTGTTATATAAGTCGCTCCGGAGTATAAGTAGCAGGACCGGCCAGACTATGAAAAAAGTGCGACTTATAGTCCGGAAAATAAGGTAGTTATTAGTATTTGAGATTGTTGGATAAATTATGGATACATTGTGTATGATTTTAAACGAAAGTTACTTCTAGCTCTTTTTCCCCTGGCAACAGACAGGCGTTTGACCTTGTTTCCTCTCAGTCCAAGCTCATCAGTAAGAACGCCCTGTGCCAGCGCCTGGGTGTCTCCCTTTCGAAGTCTAAAGGAATGTGTAAATGTGTGTGCGTTTTATCATCTCTGTGTGTCTTTTAATAAATACTCTTTAGAGGGCTTTTGTCCGACGAGATCAAAGAGACCACCGACTCGTGTGTATCATTTTATCTCTCTCTCTCCACTTTAAAAGTCTAAATGGTTTATTGTTAATTAGTATGGGTTAAATTGATCAGATTGATAATAAAACCCCTGCGTGGTGAGCTTTCCCTTCAGGTAACCCTGGATGGGAAAATGAAAATACCTAACATGTTGGTGCCGTGAACCCGTCGTGCCAGATGAGTCGATTGAGAACTCATTCTCATTTATGACAACGATCTGACCAAGAAGCAGCAGCAACAGACACATAATTAGCTTAGATTTATAAGTCCCCAGCAATGTCAAAAGCAAATGTACGCCACTGGCTGAAGAGGAGCTCAGTGTGCGTCTGTGATGCACTCGACATTGTGCACAGCAGAGCCATGTCAAGTGCTTCTTGATCTGGAATGTGGAAATCCTTCCATCTTTGAGAGTCTGGTAGATTTCTGATTTTTCATTTGGAGAAATGTTTCCTGATTTTAAAACTTTGGCTGAAGTAGCACTCGTTAGCAGAGCGTGGATTCATCCAGAACAACGTATAAACGTCCATGAGTGTGTGTAGGTCCAGGACCCTCATTCATCCATTGTTCATAGAAACATTTCCACTTTCTTATGAACAAAATTTGGAATGTTCCAGCGGTCAAAATTCTTATTCATTATTCCTCTCGTACGCTTGTTCCTCCACGGTCGTCTGATGATAAACCCCACCTGTGAATACCCAGGTACTCGTGTCTGTTCTCAGTCATTTACATACAGAAACGTCCTCAGTTAACCATATTTGGTCACGCTACATCTTCAGCTTATGATGGGAATCCCAGGGTTTTTCCTGAAAAAAGTCAGTTTTATTGACAGCAAGATCAAGACGCTGGCTGCTGAAGTGAAAAGAACCAAAGGAGTTGCAGAGGTTATAAATGCAGTCGGGGTAGAGGACAGGTTCCCGTCAGGAATAAATAATGCTTTTAATATGATAAATCGTAGAGTAACAAGTTGTCATTTACATTTAAGGAGTCATTCTGTTTGGAGTTTGCTTTATTTGGAAATGTCTGACGTTTGAAATGTTCCTCATTTAAGTGAAAGCATTTAATTGCATTGTTTATGTGTGACTGGGGCTCTCTGTTCAGCATGTTTTGGCTAGTATTAATGAAAATGAATGGAAATTTAACGTATTATTGAATGTTTATCATTATTTTAAAAACAAAAGTGATAAATCTCCTCCTAGAACCGTCACCTTATCGTGGTGGAGGAGTTTGAGTGCCCTAATGATCCTAGGAGCTATGTTGTCTGGGGCACTTTGTGCCCCTGGTAGGGTCTCCCATGACAAATTGGTCTTAGGCGAAGGGTGAGACAAAGAACGTTCACAGGATCTTTCATGGAGGTAAATTCAAAGAGTCGGAGTACCCGGCCTGGAGGGTTACCGGGGTCCCACCCTGGAGCCAGGCCTGGGGTTGGGGCCCATGAGCGAGCGCCTGTTGGCCGGGCTTTCGCCCATGGGGCCCGGCCGGGCCCAGCCCGAACCGGATACATGGGCTCATCCAACTGTGGACCCACCACCCGCAGGAGGAACATGAAGGGTCCGGTGCAACGTGGATCGGGTGGCAGACCAAGGCGGGAGCCTTGGCGGTCCGATCCCCGGACAAGAAAACTGGGTTTTGGGACATGAAACGTCACCTCGCTGGTGGGGAAGGAGCAGGAGCTTGTGGCAGAGGTTGAGCGGTACCGGCTAGATATAGTCGGGCTCACCTCGACACATAGCATTGGCTCTGGAACCCAAGTCCTTGAGAGGGGTTGGACACTCCTTTGCTGGAGTTGCTCTGGGTGAAAGGCGGAGGGCTTGGGTTGGCTTTTTGTTGGCCCCAAGACTCTCTGCCTGTGTGTTGGGGTTTACCCCGGGGGACGAGAGGGTAGCTTCCCTGCGCCTTCGGGTCGGGGAACGGGTCCTGACTGTTGTTTGTGCTCATGGGCCAAATATCAATTCAGAGTACCCACCCTTTTTGGAGTCCCTGGGACGAGTGCTAGATAGTGCTGCATGAGGGGACTCAATTGTCCTGCTGGGGACTTCAATGCTCACGTGGGCAATGACAGCTTGACCTAGAGGGGTGTGATTGGGAGGAACGGCCCACCTGATCTGAACTCGAGTGGTGTTTCGTTATTGGACTTCTGTGCAAGCCACAGTTTGGCCATAACGAACACCATGTTCGAACATAAGGATGCCCATTGGTACACTTGGTACCAGGGCAGCCTAGGTCGCAGGTCGATGACAGACTTTGTAGTCATATCATCTGACCTGCAGCCATATGTTTTGGACACCCGAGTGAAGAGAGGAGCGGAGCTGTCAACTGATCACCACCTGGTGGTGAGTTGGATCAGATGGCAGGGGAAGATGCCGTGTAGACCTGGCAGACCCAAACATATAGTGAGGGTCTGCTGGGAAGGCCTGGCAGACAAACCTGTCACAATAAACCTTCAGCTCTTGCTGGGTAGGTTCGTGGCCGAGTGTGAAGCAGCTGGGATGAGGATCAGCACCTCCAAATCTGAGACCATGGTTCTCGACCGGAAAAGGGTGGTTTGCCAACTCCGGGTCGGGGGAGAGGTCCTACCTCAAGTGGAGGAGTTTAAGTATCTCGGGGTCTTGTTCACGAGTGAGGGTAGGAGGGATCGGGAGATCGACAGGCGGATTGGTTCAGTATCTGCAGTGATGCGGATGCTGAGCCGATCTGTCGTAGTGAAGAAGGAGCTGAGCCAGAAAGCCAGGCTCTCGATTTACCCGTCGATCTACATCTCAATCCTCACCTATGGTCATGAGCTTTGGGTAATGACCGAAAGAATGAGATTGCGGATACAAGCGGCCGAAATGAGTTTCCTCCATAGGGTGGCCGGGCTCAGCCTTAGAGATAGGGTGAGGAGCTCGGGCATTCGGGAGGGACTCGGAGTAGAACCGCTGCTCCTCCGGATCGAAAGGAGCCAGTTGAGGTGGTTTGGGTATCTGGTCAGGATGCCTCCTGGACGCCTCCCCGGGGAGGTGTTTCAGGCATGTCCAGCTGGCAGGAGGCCCCCGGGTCGACCCAGGACACGTTGGAGAGGTTACATCTCCAATCTGGTCCGGGAACGCCTTGGGGTCCTGCCAGGGGTAGCTGGTGGAGGTGGCTGGGGAGAGGACGGTCTGGAGCTCCCTAGTTGGGATGCTGCCCCCGCGACCCGGACCCGGATAAGCGGAGGAAGACGACGACAACGAAAAGTGATAAATGGATCGTGCAACCTCTGACTGCGTGCAAATGCACCCTCCACAGATTGTGTCCAAATGTGGTAGTGATTAATTTCATTTCATTTCCTCCTCAGATTCATAAAAGAAAGAACATCGTATTTAAATAAAATACCACAATGGTGGGCACCGCAGGGAAACTTGCTTAGCAGGCTCATGCATACAGGACTTTCTCAGACATCCGTGGCATGGTTCAGAAGTTATATCTTAGGTCGTACACAAACAGTGAGAACAGAGGGTTATCAATCTGCTCCTCTACCTCTATCTGTGGGTGTTCCTCAAGGGTCGGTACTGGGCCCAACCCTATTCAGAATCTATATTAATAACATTGTTTACGCTGTTGACAGTTCTCAGATATATTTATATGTGGACGATACCGTTTTATATTCATGCAGTTCTTCCTTGAACACAGCTTTGTCCTCCTTACAGCACAACTTCAGTTGTCTTCAACACACCTTCTACAACATTCATCTTCATTTAAACACAAGTAAAACAAAGTTCCTGATCTTCTACTGTAACTTGCTGCAATCAACTCACCGCCCTAGTGTTGTTACCCTGGATGGTACAGAACTACAGCTTGTCAGTTCCTATAAGTATCTGGGTATCTGCTTGGCAGCACACTTTATGTTTATGTTTATTCATTTAGCGGACGCTTTTATCCAAAGCAACTTATAATTTATAACCTATAGGGCATGTTGTGATCTGTGGGGAAAACCGGAGTACCCGGAGGAAACCCACGCATACATGGGGAGAACACACAACTCCACGCAGAAAGGCCGCAGCCGAGTTTCGAACCTGCAACCTTTGTGCTGCGAGGCAACAGTGCTAATCACTGCGCCACCATGCAGCCTATCTGACATTCACATGAATTCATTACTCTCTAAAGTCAAGTCAAGAATTGGGTTTCTGTAGCAACAGGTCATCCTTTACTCATTCTGCAAAGCAAACCTTGGTCAAAATGACAGTCCTTCCATCTTAGATTATGGTGACATCATTAATAGGATTGCTTCCAACAAACTTCTTCATAGAAGTGGTGAGGTTCACCAGACATTGAGACCACAGGAACCCAAAGAGTCACAGTTCCCTTTGAATTCAGATTTCTAGTCCAGCCATGAGGTGCAACCAGGGTATGCAGGTTAGAATGTCTGTCTGAGGTGTTCAGTGGCTCTTAAAAGAGCTGTTGTGTCAGAAATCACTCGCAAGCGTTGCAGAGAGGCTTTGACCTTGAGGTCAACAGAGAGAGGATGGTTCCAAATGCTTGCTCACCGGTCGGCCGAACCAGAAGGCAGCTGAAGAACTAAGGAATGAGGAAGTGATTCCTGTACTGTATATATTAAATGCTGTTTACAAATTCTAGACAAATCAGAAATTGACACGTTTTAAAGGGCATTAACAAAGTCCTCAGAAATCGCACCTTCACTCAGATACTCAGACAGGTTAACTCTTAGTGTGATGTGAATAGATTATTCCACATGTATGTGAAGTGAATGTCAAAACATTAATTCAACAATTATTAAGAGGTGTGAATATACTGAGATTAAATAGATAAATCAACAAACACTGATCTGGTGTAGTTTAAGATCTGAAATGAATCATTGCAGGAAAAACCTTAATTTTAACACATCACTGGTTGATGCACACATAATTAAAACACTTTGGACTGAAACATCTTGTTCATTCAACACATTTGGTAATATCAACCTATAAAGTTATAAAGTCATTTATGATTCAAGGAAGATTAACTTTATTCAGAGTGAAAGTGCCAAACGTCTCGTCTTCCGCATGGCCTTGTCTTCCAGCAATTTTTATGGCTAACTTATTTGGTCGCAGTGTCGTAGATCCTTACTTTTCGTGTTTGGAGGTCAGACACATCTAATGCATCCCTGGATGTGTGATGCAGTTTGTGTCTGTCTGCAAATTAAAAGTTAATTTCTGGTCATTTTTGATGTAAATACTTGGCATTTGGTTAAGTTACAGTCGTTTAAAAAGGGGTCAAACTGTGGCTGTAATGTTGAGCCATCGTGTCCTTTATTAAAAATATTATGCGTTGGCTGTATAAAGGTGGCATGGTGGCCTTCCACTTATCTTGGACATAACTTGCTTTTTGTTCCAATCAAAGCCACGTTCATTATGTTTTTTTAACAAGATGCTCCTAAAGGTGTCTGTCCTTCACTGTCCTCGTGCAGTCACTGCTGATCTGAGCTCCAGCTCTAAGGGAGAAAAGGCCCTGGAGCTCTGCATAGCTCCCATTAATCATCTCAGCTGATTCTGTTTACAAAAGCAAAACTTACGGCTAGGGTTTACTTTCATTTTCAATGTAGTTACCAGCCAAAGCTCTGCAGTAACTCCCTATGTGATCATGACACCTCCCTCGGTTGCGCCAAGATGTGCATTCACAAGTCCGGCATTACTATCAAGTGTAGCGGAACAAATACCGCATCTCCATGCCTCCATGACATGGTGTGTCTTCTGAAAGGGGCTTTAGTCTGGGTTCTAGTGGTTCATATCACAAATAACACATGGTCATTTCTTTAAAGCAATCTAACATTGGCTACAACTGCAGAGCTTATGCTTGGGTGTCTAGTTTAACTACAATCTGGAAATAATTTAAAAACAAACCTAATAAATCACTGTGTCTTTTCCATACTTTATATCACTTTGGCTTTTAGTACTCCAATAAAGATCAGGCTCAACTGTGGCTTAGCCTACCTGTAATCTAATACCTCTTTACAGCAAACAAGTTAGCCATTCCTCTTATTGTCTCTGTTTGACATAAGAATCACTAATGTATCACTTCTACACTTATTTTACTATATCTTAAACTGCACTCCTATGACTATAGATTTAAGTGTGGTGTCCTTCCTGTCCTCCAGGAAACCTCCAGTGTAACTTGAGCTTTTTCCTGCCTTTGAGGCCTAGTTTGAACAAAACCATGTCATGTTCTTCCTGATGCAGTCGGCCTTGACCAGCAAAGAGCACGAAGCAAGCAGCTGGATCTGTTCTTAGAAGGAAGGACTAGTTTTTCCACATATGCCTTCCATAAAAAGTGTCGGGAAACAAAGGTTAAAGTTGACATGGCTACAGCCAACAACGGCAGAGATTTAATCTAGTAAAGGCAATACTAGTTGGATGGAAGACATGATGGAGACGGTTCTAGATCAGTGCCCGGACCTTTTAACGCCCCCCCCCCCCCCCCCCCACACACACACACACACACACACACACACACACACACAAGCACGCACACACACACACACACACACACATACACACTGGGCACATTGGGCCTCTATCTCACCCATCTCGCCTGCACCAATGTAAGGAGGCTTCTCAGGAATTCAACCCCACATTTTCTCTTTCTGTGCAGAAATACTTTAAACAGTAGATCAGGTCTGAGTAGACACTGTTTATTTCTAAATGCCCGGTCACAAACTCTAAAACAACATCTTGTGCTTCTGATCCTCACAGCACTTCGTTATAAGGAACTATTACTTTATTGCTGTTTTTATATATATTAGAGATGTAAAAAAATATCGATATGGCAATACTTCGTAATATTTTTTCCAGCAATATTATATCGATATTCAAAAGCCACGTATCAAATTTTTGGAAGGGTTTACATGCAAAAATTTGTGCTTTGTCTTTTCAACTAGCTGACTGCTAGTTGGCAGCAGTGTGCAATAACGATATTACAATGGACTCATTTCTTTAGCAAACTTAACTTTAAGTGACTTACACATTTCTTTGGAAAATAGCTCCTTATGTCTTCAACCTTCTTCTTTTTAGCCTCCATCCTTACTCGCTTTTGGCGCTATGTGTCACTCACGTCACATTGTAAACACAAGAGTGATTTAGAACGTTTTCCTTCTAGCTTTGGCGCTGCTAACCGGCGTGGTTTGTCATGTGAGTCTCACGTGACAGCATGCGCAGCCAGTCACACAGGCCTTATAGTTATGGAGGTAGGACTCGAGGAGAGAACGTCATTTAACCCTTTCTGCACCTCTAGGGTAATGAGACATTTGACAGGCTTGTTTTTTTAGGTGGTCAAAGTATTGGTGGGGACTATTTAGTCATCACTGGATATTGGTAGGGACATGTTACTTCCGTTCATGCCAAATCTACGCCCATGTCTTCAGCGCGCCGCTTGCACACACTGTCAGCTGCAGCATGTGAAGAAAGTGTGAGATATACTCAGATGCGCTGATGGAAATTTTTCTCGATTGATTGTTCTACCTCCACATTGTTCTCTGAGCTTATCGTGTAAAATATCTATCTGCACACCTGCGTGAGTCACTAACAAACGTACTCACGGCCAATAAATAAACAAACAAATCACCTTTTGTAAAAACGACTGTTGAACGGCTCAGCCCAACTCATATGGTCGACTAATTCATCCCATCACACAACCCTAAAACATAGAGTAAGAGAGGTATACAGTTTACATGTTGTGTTTTGGGAGGTGTAATTTTTTTTTTTTTATCAGAGCTTAGATTTGACTGGAGCCATACACTAGTTGTCTTTGGCCCTGGTCTGGTGTTCGTAGATTCTGTTGATGGTGGAAACTGGAAGGGATAGATTGGTATTGGAAAACCGCGCTAGCTGTGGAAAACCCTAACCCCAGTAAGTAAAGCTCAGAAAGCAAAGTTAGCAGCACAAGATACTTTATTTTGCCTAACTTTAGTGACCCAAACTGTAACTTAACCTTGCTTTGCAGTGCGTGTAAGCAACCGCTGACTGATCTGCATCTGTCCTGCAGCTCCGGATGCCTTGTTGCAACAGGAGACACAATGGGGAACATGTCACCTTAATCCCAGTTACAACAGAGCTAAGTATAGAAGCCAAGTGGCTACTGGAGAAGATGATGAACAATAGAGACACTGTTGTACTTTCAGCCTCAGCATGACTTTGATATCCTGATTGCTACCTTTGCTGCTCGTCCTAATGGCTCTTACACATTTGTAGCTTTAGGCCACATCCAGACTCCTCTGAGATTTGATGACAGAGATCTGGGCTGTGTGATGGTGGATTGTTGAGCTTCAGGTCACAGTTTGTTGTCTGTATGCGAGGATAGATGTTAGCGTGACCGCTAGCCAGCTGTTGCCACTTGAACCGAATACTGCTGCTTGTTAAACAACACAAAGAAGGTGAATGTTTAACAACTCATGTGTGTGTCACAGCTTGCAGGCATGGCTGATAGTAGGGTCAAATATTCTCCTGACCCCTCTGGGTTCTTAACAAATGAGTCTCACGGCATCGGAGGCAGCATTCATATCTGATGTGCCGCGCTGTCCATGTGAGACACATGTGCTCCAACTTAAGGTGGAAGAATCAATCATCTGATATGAGTGGAATAAGGAGGATTTCACATCAACCCCCCAATGCCTTGTACACAAGTGGGATCTCCCCATGGCCAGAGGGATAAATAAGATCCAGGGACAATCTTACACAGCTGAGGATTTACCCTTCTCAATTTCTGTTGTCAATGGTAACAATATATGCCGGTCTGCAGGGTATGAGCCAGTATGACTGTCGAATGACATCAGTGCAACAGGGTGGTGGTGAAAACCTGCAGCTACCTGACACACACCCACGAGTCATAGGTCCCAAAGGTGGAACTCCCTTTTGTACGGAGTGGGAATAAATCAAGTGTCAGGGTAGCAGGTAAAAAGGTGGATAATAGGACAAGACAAAGAACAAACAAAAGCAGAATTCACAAGAAAAAGGACGGACATGAGCTCACATGTATGGTTCTAAATTCACCCAGGTGCAGTGTGTGTGTGTGTGTGTGTGTGTGTGTGTGTGTGTGTGTGTGTGTGTGTGTGTGTGTGTGTGTGTGTGTGTGTGTGTGTGTGTGTGTGTGTGTGTGTGTGTGTGTGTGTGTGTGTGTGTGTGTGTGTGTGTGTGGGATAAGGGGGGTACTGCCTCCATGTGTCCCAGCACCCACAGTGCTCAGCAGCCTGTCACCACAGTGACAGAAGAGTTTAGAGCTGTCAGAAGGAAAGCATGAGTCTCAGATCTGTAGTAAAATCCGTGGACGCCGCTGTGATGTACTCAGGGATGAAAACCTAAAGCCTGGGGCACACCGGACACAGATGCGCCGCGATTCTGGAAAGTTAAACGGTGACACAGGACACGTGGCCCCGCCTGCTGTGCACTTCTTGAAAAATTGAGTGAAAGTCACAACATCACGAGCGACTTGACAACAGAAAGCAGGAAGTGACTCTACTGTTTATACGTGATACGCTATTTATTAGAATTTTTTTACATCGATAACATCTTAAAGTTATCAAAACTACGGTTGGGTTTGTGCCGTAAAGCCGTTCCACGTGGTACTTTCTGTTGTAAAGTACTCCACAATGCTGGAAACAGCTGCTGCACCGCTTGAAATAGAACTGGCGCCTATCTTCAGCGCCTCGGCGCGGTGCTTCTGGGATGTGGTGCTCCCCGTGTAGCCACTCATATTAACTATAATGGCTTCTATTTAAATGACTGTGTAGGCATGGTGTAGGCACGAGCGCACCTGTCTCTGGTGTTCCCTAGGCTTGAGAGTAGGAAAGAATAAAGTGAAAAGGAGACAGAGGAGAAAGAAAAAAAGGCCAAGAGAAAGGAGGCATTTGGAGAAACCTACAGGTTTAGGAGGATAAAACAACAGGAAGGGAAGAAGATGTGAGAACTTTAAACTGACATCAGCAAATAGTGACAACCTATCACAGTGCCTGGACTGTACCATGCCTGTTTCCCCCTCACTCTGTCTGCTTGGTGACATCACAAAACTTAACATTGAAACAAAGAAACATCTCCTTCTCCTCTGGGTTTTAAACATTGCCAAGAAAACAATTCTTGAACAGCCAATTAGAAAAGCTCTGCTGGGCCCCCGGTGGGGCTGGTTGCCCTTGGGTCCTGGATCGCTGGGTCCCAGGCTCGGCCGGCTAGGGGGTAGGAGGCTGCGGGCGGGCCTGTGGGCTTGCCGCTGATATCCCCTGGGACTCTGCCAGCTGTTGGTTGTGGTCCCCTGGAGCGATCCTCTGCGCCTCTCGAGGGTGGCTAGAACTTTTCTGGTTGCAGTCTCCCTACGCTCTGGGGCAGCTCCTGGATCTCTGGGACTTGGAGCTCCCTCCATCTCCTACATATCTTTGGGGTGCAGATCTGTGCCCCCTCACACTCTCTATTGGATGCTCCTATAGAGAAACCTTACATAAACAAGCGTGTGTACACACACAGGTGCTCACATGGTGCTCACATGGTGCTCTCATAAGTATGGACTTGGGCACGTTCAGCACACGTCTTAAGGCTGTGGTTGGCACTAAATGCACTGTGATTTATTATTGTGTGATTGTTCAGTAAAACAATGTTGATTTTATATTTCCTCACCAAGTTCACACAGTGATAGCTTGCTCTTGCTGTATTGTTGTGTGTTGTGTTTCTCTTTCTGCAGGTCTAGAAGCAGACTCTTGTTCATCATTGATTGTTTATTTTTGTGCCCCCCCCACCCCCCACCCCCCCACCTGTCTCACATTAACTCCTCATCAGCTCCACCTGCAACGCTCTCTATAAAACACTTGGACCAACACCAAGCCGGCGCCAGATTATTGAATGCCCAAATCAAGTAAATTCTCCAGCATTTCTATATTGCCTGAACCACGTTTCCCGACCTTGTTTTGTCTTACAGACCTTCCATCTTGCCTCGCCCCTTTTTGGATCCTGTTAATTTGATTACAAGCCTGCCTGGTATACGGACCTTGGGTATGCGTCTCGACCTCGCATCCTGTCTGCTCCCTGTCTGTGACTCTGCCTCTCAGTCTACCTGGTTTACCGAACGCCGACCCATTTCTGGATTTTGCCTCTCGCCTTTCCCCTTGGATTTATTACGGATCTCTCTGGCTCTGACCCACGCCTCCTCACCAACATGCCTCAGTCTCAGCCCCATCAGTCTCTGGTAACTAGTGATGTGTCGGTCGCGAACGAACCGGCTCTAAGAGCCGGCTCTATGAAGTGAACGAAGGGAGCTGGCTCGTCATTGGGAGCCGTCCCCTCCCCCCCTCCCCTCTTGCTTTGGTGAAAGCTACAGGCAATTGGTCAACATGTGTAACTGCGTGTCCAGACTGTCCACACACAGAGCAGTAGGGGGAAGAGGGAGGATCAGACTCAGACACACAGCAGAGCACATGCGGGTGGAGGGAGACGAGAGGGAATGAGGAGGAGGAAAAGGGCGAGCGAGAGAGAGGAGAGTGTGACGAAGACGGTGAGAAAATGAGCACCAGCAGTCGGAAAGTTGAGATTTCTTAAAGTAATCAGTTAATAAGTCCATATAAATGATACATATTTAATATATTGCAGTTTTACATTAGTAAATCAATTTAAATATAGTTTTGCATTTTTTGGTTATAAATGTACTCTATGCAACAGAAAATCTGAGGAGCCACTTGGGAGCCGAAAGAGCTGGCTCTTTTTGGTGAGCTGAGCCAAAAGAAACGGCTCTCTAAAAAGAGCTGGAATTCCCATCACGACTGGTAACGCTACATCTCTGTAAATAAAATACTTAAAGCGCTTACTGTGTCTGGTTGTCCACACGGGTCTCCAAGTCCGATCCTAACAGCTGCCCTCTGGCAAGTGTTACAGGTTGATCCAAACCAGCACCGAAAGACTCAGAAATTACTTCATTATTCACGATTCTGAACACACACCTGAAAGCTGTAGGTTGTTAGTGGCACTGAGTCTACAGATGACCAGTAATATTTTTTTTAGATCTACAGGGTGGGCCATTTATATGGATACACCTTAATAAAATGGAATGGTTGGTGATATTAATGTCCTGTTTGTGGCACTCTAGTATATGTGAGGGGACAAACTTTTCAAGATGGGTGGTGACCATGGTGGCCATTTTGAAGTTGGCCATCTTGGATCAAACTTTTGTTTTTTCAATAGGAAGAAGTTCATGTGACACATTAAACTTATTGGTAATTTCACAAGAAAACAATGGTGTGCTTGGTTTGAACGTAACTGTATTCTTTCATGAGTTATTTACAAGTTTCTGACCACTTATAAAATGTGTTCAATGTGCAGGCCACCGTGGTCACAACCCATCTTGAAAAGTTTGCCCCCTCACATATACTAATGTGCCACAAACAGGACGTTAATATCACCAACAATCCATTTCATTAAGGTGTATCAATATAAATGGCCCACCCTTTATTTAAGCTTGTTTTAAATTAATTGCCACAAAAATCAGCATCTCATAGAAAAGTTTTTTTTCTTTCTAATTTTAAATAAAATCTAGTTCATTTATTTATATTTTAAGTGTTTAAAAAATGACAACTAATCTTATAGTAGATATTTAGGGGAGAGAAAATAACATCACTGACTTCAATCTCTAAAAATCTTCCTTAGAGCTCCTTAGAGGTATTTTTGTCCTCATAACTCTGAGAATAAGCAATTCTCTTATTATTTCTAAAAGGGTTCAGCCAGTATGCATCTGAATCAAACAACCACAGCACCTTGGCCCGTCTTTGGGTTTTAGCATGAACCCATCTAATTACTGAAAACCTGCTTCTGACCAACATGTTTTATGTGACTCAGGTTTCATATCAGACTCAAATGTCAGGTTCAAAACTTATATACACAAAAAAGCTACTCAATTATAGTAACAGGAGTAAATGTAATTCTTTACTTTCCACCTCTACAAGTGGGCTATCCTATTGTACCACTATTCCAAACAACATCTGGATTTTATTGGTTGACTTTGAGTAAAGATTTTGGTATCATGACTTTAGTCATGTGGGGTTTCTTTCTTTTCCAAAGGGTCTCAACCTCATGATCAACTAGCTTAACCCTCCCACTGTCCTAATGGGTGTCACCCCATGAGGAAAGTTGACTATTGAGCAGGATTGATGGTTTTTCCCTTGAGGGCCACGTGGCAGGGGTGAGGTGGTGCTTACCCATGAAGACAGTGGGAGAGTTAACTCACAGCAGTGGGTTACTAACACAGGCACCGCGTTTGGTAAAGTTTAAAGAACAGCTATAATTATACTCAAATTCTCAGCATTAAAAAAAGAGTTTTTACTAAATCTAGCAAAATAATCCATAGGAAGTACTACAAAAACAACACGAAGGGTCAAGAAGCCCTTCAATAACTAGCAAATGCTTTCCAGGAGGCCGATAGTTCATAAGAATACCTCACAAGAGGAAATACAGAGGGTTCACCAGGAGGTGTACACCGTTCATAAGCAGTTCTGCTGTCCCCCAGGCCTCGTTTTGTTTTTAACCCCTTCGAATTGATGAGTTTTAACAGTGAAGGTTTTAACTCTGAGTAATGTGTTTTAAAGGTTAAAGCTCTTAGTGATCCATAGGGATCTTTGGGTGATGTCAACTTGGTTGACTCAGTTTGAAGGTTAATTCTGTTTTGGTTTTTAGACTTTTATCAACTTTGTTGTGTTTTAAACACCTTCAGTTTCGATAAAACTTTTAACAAAGTTTTAACCAGGTGTTTAAATTGTTGATAAGTTGACTTTTAACTGTTAACCTTTCTGAGAATTTTCCATTTTGCATTATTTTAATAATGCGTACCATCTGTTTGCACTTGTTTTTAGAACCTTTTGTAACAATCAAACCCATTTTTAAATCCACTGTCATGTTTCTTATGTTACCCCCTTCTTCACATTTTAATAGCACATGTCGGGGTTGTAACATAAATGGATAGTGAAAGTTCTCCTTTAAACTTCCCCATCCCTCAGAACTATCAGATCTCATTCCTAAGTCCAAACCTTCTACCTGTCAGCTAGATCCCCTTCCAACAGTTTTTGTTAAGTCCTGCCTCTCCTCCCCTTTATAACAGCCATTATTCATTCCTCACTATCATCTGGAACGGTCCCCTCCCTCTTCAAATCCACTTCAGTCCGTCCTATACTGAAAAAACCTGGTTCAGATTCGAATCATTTCAACAGTCTCGGTCCCATTTCCCATCTCCCCTTCATTTCCAAATTTCTAGAGAAAACCGTTGCATCTGAGCTCCACTCCTGTGTCACCCACAATAACCTCTATGAACAATTTCAGTCTGGCTTCCATCCCCACCACAGCACAGAAACAGCTCTCATTAACCCTCTCAGGCTCAAAATAAGTTTTGGTTAAAGGACGAACAACTAAGTCCTTCAGGGGTACTTCTGAGTTTAAAAATGCTCATAAAATACGTATGTGGAGTAACCAGGTGGGTAGGTTTTAACGTTGCCAATCTGCAACGCCTGCCTCCAGAGGGTTAAAATCACCAACGACCCACTCATTGCTGCTGATTCTGGTTTGATTTCCTTTCTCATTCTCCTCGATCTGAATGCGGCCTTCGACACAGTTTCTCATCCCATCCTCCTCAATAGACTCTCTTCCTTAGATATCAGTCACACCCCTTTCCGCTAGTTCCACTCTTACCTTACCGGCCGCACTCAGTTCATCCAGTTAAAATCCTTCTCCTCAAAACCATCCCCAATCATGTCAGGCGTTTCCCAGGGCTGTCCTGGAGCTCCTCCTCTTCATAATCCATCTCCTCCCTCTTGGCAATATCTTCCGCAAATTTCGTATCCAGTTTCACTGCTTCGCGGATGACACCCAGCTCTACATTTCCAGTAAACCTAACTCCACTCTCCCACCCTCCTCCCTTACCCTCTGTCTCCCAGAAATCAAATCTTGGTTCACCTCTAATTTCCTCAAACTCAACGGTAATAAAACTGAACTTCTTCTCATTGGTAACATATCCACCATTTCCAAATCTGACAGCTTTTCTTTAACTATTGACAGTGCCACAGTCTCCCCCTCCCCTCAGGTTAAGAGTCTGGGTGTCATGCTCGACAGCTCACTTTCCTTTCATGCTCACATCAATAACATAACTCGGTCAGCCTATTTCCATCTTTGATCGATAAACCATCTCTGCCCCTCCCTTACCTCTCACACTGCCGCCATTCTTGTCCACAGTCTCGTCACCTCCCGTCTCGATTACTGCAATTCAATTCTTTTTGGTGGGGATGTAGACTCTGGAGGAAGAGGGGACGTAGACTTTGGAGGAAGAGGGGATGTAGACTGGAGAAAGAGGGGACGAAGACTCTGCAGGCAGAGAGGAAGGCGCCAGATGTGGTGCTGACGGGGCTGGAGGCGGAGCCTCTACAGGCAAAGACGAAGGCGCCAGATGTGGCACTGACAGGGCTGGTGGCAGAGCCTCTTGAACAGGCTGGACCGGAGCCGCTTGGACATGCTAGACCATTGCCTCTTGGACTGGCTGAACCAGGACCACCGCTAGAAGAGGATGCGGTGTGACCTCTAGGACCACCACTGGAACTGGATGCGGTGTGACCTCGGGGACCACCACTGGAACTGGATGCAGAGCGACCCCGGGGACCACCGCTGGAACTGGATACGGTGTGACCCCGAGGACCACCGCTGCAACTGGATACAGTGCGACCTCGGGGACCACCGCTGGAACTGGATACGGTGCGACCTCGGGGAACACTGCTGGAACTGGATACGGTGCGACCTCGGGGACCACCACGGGGACCACCACGGGGACCACCACGGGGACCACCACTGGAACTGGATTCGGTGCGACCTCGGGGACCACCGCTGGAACTGGATGAGGTGCGACCTCTGGGACCACCGCTGGAACTGGATGCGGTGTGACCTCGGGGACCAGCGCTGGAAATGGATGCAGTGCGACCTCTGAGACCACTGCTGGAACTGGATACGGTGCGACCTCGGGGACCACCACTGGAACTGGATACGGCGTGACCTCGGGGACCACCACGAGGAACACCACTGGAACTGGATACGGGGCGACCTCGGGGACCACCGCTGGAACTGGATGCGGTGCGACCTCTGGGACCACCACTGGAACTGGATGCGGTACGACCTCGGGGACCACCGCTGGAACTGGATGCGGTGTGACCTCGGGGACCACCGCTGGCACTGGATACAGTGCGACCTCTGGGACCACTGTTGGAACTGGATACGGTGCGACCTCGGGGATCACCGCTGGAACTGGAAGCGGTGTGGGCGGGTGGTGCTCGGACTGAGGTTGCAGGGCAGGAAACACTCGGGCTGGCGGCACAGCTCTGGCCTCAGAAGACTGTCTGTGATGGCTGTGACGGCCCCGTGGTATTTAAGTCTTCTGACCGACCACGAGAGAAGAGGAGGTTTCCGGGATGACTCCAGGCCATGAACACAGACTTTGAGGTGAGAGGGCAGCTCCTTTAGCAAACCTGACTCACCAGAAGACTGGAGGTGGTGTCAGGAGGAACTGCTTCTTGCCAGCAACGCTGATCTGGAGGGGAAACCTGGACCCTTGGCAGTTGTGAGAGGGGGGGCTGGACTACCGAAGATAAAGAAGTGGGATTATCTGAACCAGGTGGTGATGAGAACCAGCCTACCAGAGGTGAAGAGGTAGCGCTGCCAGGACCAGAAGGAGGCATGGTAGACTGTATTGCGGGGGAAGACCATTTACAGCAAAATACTCTTTGGCAAATGCCCAGAATGGCACGGATCTTAATGGACGGTCTTCAAAATAGTCCGCAGCCTACTCCAGAGCACGACCGCGAGACCTTGTTGAAGTCCGAGGAAGCCGGGTCCAGACGAGCGCAGGCTTCAATGAAGTCTCGGCAAGAATCTGGGTTGCCACAGTACCTGTAGCGGTGTGATGTGGGTGGATCGAGGGTTCTGCTGGATCCAGTGTAGGTTGGTCCATTATGTCACGCTGAGAGCAGGAGGTTAGGACCCAAAATGCAGAATACCCAGAACGACACGAGGCAGAAGCAGATGTAAAAATAAAAATTCCTTTTATTAGGATGGGGAACAAAAATAAAGTCCAAAAGGGCAGGAAGCCAAACCAAATATATAATTCCTGACAAAACCAAAAAAAACTTACTTTCTGAGCAGATAACAAGAGACTAGGTGGGGAAACAAAACAACGCTGACACAGACAATGGACCAACAAACACTGAGGGACAAGACAGGGTTTTTAAACACAGAGGGAAGCAATCAGGGGAACAGGTGACAGGTGTAAGGAGTGAGGTCTGGAGGGAAGACAGGTGTCATCAATAAACTAAATGGGGAAAGAACAAGCAGAGAGGACTATAAACCATAACCTATAAAACACTAAATAACTAAACCTAGAAACTAATGGCAAAGATAAACAACTAATGACTAGAGGGGTGAGGAGAACTAATGCAAACAAATAGGAACTACAAGGGAGTGACTAGGAGGAAACATAAGGGAAGCCTAGAGGGAGCTGGGGAACACAAGAAGACACTTGAGGAGAACCTGAGTGGAAGAACAGGAGGGGGCTGGGGACCAAGGGGCCACAGAACATGACAAGCAGCCCGTATTATCACCAGAACACCTTCCTTTCACTGCATCACCCCGGTTCTCCAACAGCTTCACTGGCTTCCATTTAAATTCAGGTCCATCTTCAAGATTCTCCTCCATACCTTCAAAGCCGTCCACAATCACTATCTCTGACAGCTCACACACTCAGACAAATGACGATGATAAGGTTAAGCTAATATCCTGATATATTGCTTTCTGTTCGACCAATCAGATCTCCTGTATCTGACGCAAGGTGTGTTTTCTGAGGTTTGTTGGTAAAACCTTTTTACATGTCAAATTCTGATTTGTTAGTAAATCAAAATCTGACTATAATTAAAACAGGCCTCACCGTGAGTCAGTTCTTGAGAAAGCTTCGTACCGGCCATCCGGAGCAAAACCTCTTTAACCCAGAGCATCTTTTGACAAGCTGTCAAAAACCTGTTGCACGCTACAGCTGACCGCAAACGGTTTCTGCAGAATAAAGATGAACCAACTTCAACTCCTTAAGAGTTATTCCTAAGATGCAAACAACTGTGGTGATCTGGAGACATCTCGAGACCCGTCTGGTCATACTGCGGTTTCTCCTACGGACATTGGTACCTTTGGGATCCTTTCGACTACCTGACAGTCCGGATCTACAATGAGGGTCTCCGACGAAGGGTATGTAGGGTCACAGGTTGCGTCTGAACTATAGTTGTAGCAGACCAAATTCACTCCCACTCAGAACTCAGTTTCTCCAGACACGAAGGTTCTGATAACATCACATTCACACATCATCACACCTCACATTCCATCCACTCATATCCATTCATCACATAAAGTGTTTCCTAGTTATCATGTTTTTAATTGTTTAGAAAATAATTTTTTTACTCTTATGAACTTGACTCTCTCTGAATTTATACAAAGTGTCTGACAATCCCTGAATAAACTAAGAATTCTAAATATTCTGGTTAAACATTCAAGACCAATCAGACTGGATTTCCATGTTTATATAGAAATTCACATCATATTGGTCAAAGTGAAGGGTAGTATATCAAGCTTTAAAAGCACCCAAATACACACGGATGTTACTCCTATATTATCATTATTATTATTGTTGTTATTATTATTACAATTTTTGTATATTTGTATGCTTTCACTGAAGTGCCAGAATCAATCCATGCTTCTAAGGCAGTTTCAGGGTTAGTTTATGGAAAGCGTCCTTCTGATGTGGGCACTTCCGAGAAGAACAATCTTCTGGATTTCTTGGACTGTTGGGTTTCCAGGAATCTGTTTTGTTCTCTTTTCCAGTCCCTTCTTGATGAGGCCAAGTGCACCCACTACACACCATTATTACTATTATTATTATTATTGTTTGGTAAGAAAAGGACAAACTACACTTTGGTGAAAACTATAGAAGAGCCAGAACTGCGGTCACCCTGGAGAGATGAAAGTAAGACCAACCTGTGTCAGATCCAGATGTTTATCCAGAGTAAACGTCTGGATCAGCCCCTGACCTGAAATATAAAACATCTTCTGTGAAGCATGTGGAGGTAGAGGGATTTCCTGTGCCACTGGGTCACAAGTGTTCATGTGACAGACGATAAAAGATGATTTTTTTTTCCATCGATCCAGACTGTCTGACAGCTTCAGGCTGATGTGGAGAAGGGAAGCATCCCAGTGGGGTTTAAAGGAAAGAGCCAGAACGTTCATCAGTCTAACAGAGTCGAGGAAAGAACTAAAGAAATAAAACCTTATTATGGTTTAGCCTCAGAGGTGAGAGGAATTGGTTTTAGAAGGCATGTGAGCATGTTCATGGATAAATCATTCTAATCAATCAGTTGTAATGCAGAAGAAGAAATACAGAATAAATAAAAAACACAGATTTGTCGTTTGGTATTTTAAACATCCCACAATGAAATAATGTTTTTTTTTCCATCTGTAAAATAAATGTTGTAACTTTAAATGAAAAATGCACTTTAAATGAATAAATTACCAAAGGTAACTATTTGCAGCAGAAGTTAGCCATAGTAGCTCCAGTCTAATGTTTGGGGTAGAATAACCCAGAAATGCTACATTTAGGTCAAAGTTTAGGTTTATAAATTAACATTCACACAAACTGCCTTCAAACTGTTCTAAACTGAGCTTGTTCAACCAGATTTCAAGTAAGATATTTCTGCCTAAACTTTGAAACATCTCGCTATAATCCTCAGCATATCCTGGGTCTTTAGTTTTGGGTTGTCTGGTTCCAACAGAGCCTCACAGTGTCACGGTCTGGGGTTTCCCCTTCCACTAACTAATTGGTTTTGAGTTTTCCTCATCGATGTACATACTGGAAATTGTGTTTCCATAGACTCCAATAATACGTTTTTAGCCAAAATGGGAGGTGGCCACCACCGCCATTTTGACCGTGTCACAGGTTCCGTCAAGCCCAGACAATTCCACAAAACAAGAAAGAGGTGAAGCTGAGGGTGGTGCTGTAAGGCTGGGATCAAATGATGACATCCGTCGAACTGAAGCGATGTAGCTACAAGCTAACCCAAAGCTAACGTGGAGGTGGGAGCTAAACTAAAGGAGGTAGCTACCTAGCTACAACCGGAGTTAACTGTGTACAACACCGGAGCTTCTGAGTCAGAGATATGCCAGGCTGACCGCTGAGTAAAACTGGGTAGAACACAGAGGTCTCCCGAGAGCTCTACAAGCCAGCAGCCGTGCAGCAGCCAGACGCCGCGGCGATCAGAGATGTGCCAAGGTGCAGTTGAGGGGAGGGTGCCATACCGATAGTCGGAACCCAGCTCCACCAACATGTAATATTTTCCTTCTACAGGTGGGCCTGTCTGGAAGTGGGGAAGCTGCAGGTCATCTGCTCATCAGCCGGCCAGGGAATCTTAAGCACCTGAGAGATGCCTTCACTTCGCTGGATGATTAGCCCAACTTGGGTATCACCTATCAGCCAATTCTGAGGAATAAGATTTCGAGAATTTTAGTCTTTTGAGTATTTGTTCGACTTTGTTAGATTGTGTATGCCTGACCACCCTTTCAACCATCTCCGCAGACATCACACCTCTTCCACCTCTGACCGACCGCAATCTGGAATTCTTCGACTCCCTGTTCGTCTCTCAGCCCGTCCCTGGCCTCCCCACTTCCAACAACCCACCTAAACCCTCCTGGATCTTTCACAAGCCTCCTTGCTCAGCTCTCTCCACCTCAAGCCCTCAGGAACCCTGCTGCAAGAAAGCTCCCTTTCCCCAGACTGGACCATCTCCCCTCTCAAGTCATCCACACACTTCAAGACCGTAAGTCCTCTAAACCCCACAATCTATTCAGTTCTCAAAACCGGACCTAAACTCCCTGTCTCCAGATCTCCACACCGGAATCCCGTCCAAAGAACTCAGCCTGATTTTATGCTGTTCTTTTAGTTGTCCTTATAATAAATTATTGTTTGAACTATTACTTTTGTCAGTGGACTGATTCTGTATGTCGTGGGTTAGACTATTGCCACACAACATGACACACAGCTGCAACGGTTTGTAGGCGGTTACTTTTAAGAAATTGTCAATAGAATATAAAGGTATTCAATAAAATTTAATATTCCATAAAAATATGGATTATCAATCATATTCAGCCTTTGATATTCGATTGATGATGGAACTAGATACTTTGGGTATGGAAGGGGAACAGCACTTTAAAATAATTTCAACACAGCTGAGAGGAGTTGACCTCTGAAAGGTCAAAGATCGCAGCTTCCTTTACATTCGCACGACTGGCCGATGAGGTACATCCTGGGTCTGCTGGTGAGACGTTTCACGTCTGATGAGTTGTTACTCTGATGGAGTTTTGCAGTTTTGAAAAGAAAGTTTGAACTTGAAAGGATGGTCCTTTACTCACTGAAACTGT
Source organism: Nothobranchius furzeri (assembly GCF_043380555.1). NCBI lineage: Eukaryota > Metazoa > Chordata > Actinopteri > Cyprinodontiformes > Nothobranchiidae > Nothobranchius > Nothobranchius furzeri. The sequence goes on along the minus strand of NC_091750.1, from coordinate 41,501,101 downwards.
TTATCCTAACTGTTCAGCTCGCTGGAACCATCGACATATAAATATTGGACCATGGGTTTCCATAGCCTCCAATAATACGTTTTTAGCCAAAATGGGAGGTGGCCACCACCGCCATTTTGACCGTGTCACAGGTTCTGTCAAGCCCAGACAATTCCACAAAAGGGAAGAGAGGTGGAGCTGAGGGTGGGGCTGTAAGGCTGGGATCAACTGACGACACCCGGTCCATTTAGCTACAAGCTAACCTGAAGCTAACCCAAAGCTAATGCGGTGGTGGGAGCTAAGCTAACGGAGATAGCAACCTAGCTACAACCGGAGTTAACTTTGCACAACACCAGAGCGTCTGAGTCAGAGATACGCTGGGCTGACCGCTGGGTAAAACTGGGTGGAACACAGGGGTCTCCAAGACCTCCACAAGCCGGCAGCCACACAGCAGGCAAGCGCCACTGCGATCTGAGATGCCCAGAGCTGCCACTGGGGAGAACCGGGTGGAAAGGTTTCCATCCCAGAGCTCCACAAGCCGGCAGCCCGCGCAGCACACAGAAGCCGCAATCAGACAGAGATGCGCCGGGCTGTGGGGAGGGGAGAAACGGGTGGAAAACATCGATCTCCTGAGAGCTCCACAAGCCGATAGTCGGAACCCAGCTCCACCAACATGTTATATTTCAACCCATTTTCTAAAGTGCAGCATTATGTTAAATGCACTGGGTTTTACCCCATTACATTTAAATTTCATGGTTAAACAGTACATGTTAAAATCTAAGCTCAGCTCGGCAGTGACCTAAAATACATAAATATAATTTTACTTACCGAAAAAAATGAAGTGGAGACTCCTTGGACGCTCTATTAGTGCAATTAATGCCACAGCAGGTCATTTTGTCCAACAATTGCACCAATAATATCCAAAAAACAATACACAAACACAGAGACTCAAAATCCCGGAACCGTTTCCAAGCCAGACCGAGGCTCTACTGAGCCCTTTCCATGGAGCTAGCTCTGTGGTCACGTGGGTCGGATGCTCATTAATTATACAGAATTTTAGGCTTTTAATAAACTTAAACAGAAGAGTGAGAAAAAAACTTCACCCCCCTCAGAGTTGTCATGAGTGTAAACTAGATAATTTAAACAAAAAACATGTTTTGGTACCAGGCTGTAAACGTTTATTTCTGCTGTGAAATTGGTATTTTTAACATGGGAGTCAATGAGGATTTGCTCGCTTCTGACACCAGCCCCCAGCGGATGAGGGTGGAACTGCAATTTTTGGTACTTCCGGGTTGGAGTCAATTTTTGAACCGCATTGTGGGGGCTTGGCTGGAACTCGTGTTAACTGTTATTTACAGATTCAGACAAATCAGAACTTACCAAGTTTAAAATGGGCATTAACAAAGTCCCTCAGACACCACTCCTTCCCCAAACACTTATTCACTCATTCCACTTAATGTGAAGTCAATCTGTAAAACAGTCTTTCTCACTACAGTAGAATTAATATGTGAATATACTGATAATAAATCATTATTAAATTCAACTAGTAGACTCATTTGGTGTATTTAAGATCTGAAATAAAGCATTATTTCCAAAATAAACAATTATGTTGATTCATTCATTACTGTGAAGCAGTCAGGCATTATTAGAACACTTTAGACGAACAGAGTATGATTGTAAATAACTTATAAAGTTACAAAATCCTTATATGAAACAAAATAAGAATTATTTTGTTACAAGAGTAAAGTCTCGTCTCCTGCGGGAGGACCTCGGGAGTTGCAGCCCCGGTAAGTCAGGAGATATTTTATTATTGCTTATTCGGGTCATGGGTGTCATCATGGGTGGCACACTGATGAAGCAGGCCTTGTCTACGTCACACAGGTGATGAAACAATTCAGTTTTGCAGGTGATGTGCTTTCCATCAATTTAATTCTAATCTGTATTTTATTAAACTGACATGAACTTAATCTTGGCTCAAGTTAAATTAAACTCATTTTATGTACATATCGCCAAATCACGACAAGAGTCGTCTGAAGGACCTTCACACTGTAAACATTCCAATACAGGTCAGTTCATTAAGCCAGTCAGTAAAAAGTTTCCTATATAACGGACCCAGCAGAGTTCCACCAGTATTTCTGTTTCCTTGAGTGTGGTGTGTATCTGAACCAGGAACCAGAGAGCATCAACACTGCAGCCACATACGAGGTGTGTGTGGCCTGGCTCAACTTCACACCCTGCCCAGCCATCACTGCTTGCTAAGTCTGGAAGGTGACCATGAACTAATAACAGCATTTGCCCTCATGCAGGCATACACACACAAACAAACTCATCCCAGATGGGAGGCAGCTGCTGAATGAACAGCTCCACATCAGCTCTAAAAATAACGGCGCAGAGACAAAACTCTAATTGATGAAGGCCCCTCTGTCCTCGGCTGGAGCTCTCACGTCCTGTGGGATTTCACTCTGAGAATATCTCATATACAGTTTTTGATTTCAGTTTTCAACATTATGAGGAGCAGAGGAGTTAAGAGCCTGTCTCATATCCAGATGGCTGTGGGATTGAGTCCTGCTCAGTCTGCCACAGTCATGTCCTTGGACACAACCCACCACCCTCCCTCCTTACCTGCTGGTGGTGGCCCCAGGGCAGCTCAACACCACCAGTGTGAGAATGTATGCATTATACAGTGCCTTGGGGAGTGAGGACTCTCTTGAAGGCATTGCATAAATATAGGACATTTACCATTTATGAGCTGAGGTGCTGTGACCAGTGAGCTGCAGACCTCCAGACCTGCAGCCTGATTTGAATCACTACCTCTGAGGTAGCGGAGCACCATCCATGAAGATGGTACCTAAATGCTCAGAGACCAAGACATCAGGAGAGGGATTATGTGAAAGATGGAGGAACAAATGGTGGGCTCAGCTGCAATGTAAGAAGGACGTCTGAGAGGGAAGAGGCTGTCTTCGCAGTAGGCTGGTCCCCCAGGCCAGAAAGCAGAGAACAGACCGAGTCCACATGCCCACCAGCAGGCACGTGCGGGGGGTGCTTGAGCACCTGCCCCTTTTGTCCGAAGTGCCCTTGGATACATTGCAGGCACTAGGACCATGCGAAGGCAGCAGTAGGTCCCTCCTTCCTTTGTTTGAAAAGAGAAAAACTGACAATCCAGCAGTTGAATTTGAAACATGTTTCACCTTCCTTCCTAAATGACTGAAACGTCAGACTCTTGTGGGATTTCCTCACTATAAAATTGTCACTATATTCTTACATACTGCAACTTTAAAATCATTATTCAGGCTGTTCCTGTAAAAATCCACTTTGGCATTGCTGGTGTGAGTAGTGCGCTGGTTTCTCAGTTTCTTATATTCACACCAGTCAATATTACTAAGCTTAGTGGTTTTCCACGCTCGGGACCATGGCAACACAAGGAACTACAAATCACTTTAACCAAGTCTCATAGGAATTAATATAAAAAGCTGAATATTGAGCCAATAACACTTCTGTTTTTGATCTTTTTGAACTATCTGTACTTAAAACCAGAAACAAGTTAAATTTGATTGACCTTCAGAAGGTGGGAAAGTGCCCCACTCCCTCCCAGCCCCCTGATTGGTTGAGAGAGGTCAATCATCTTCTAGCTAAATGGAATTACCCACCCACACATGTGAGACATCAAATCGATCAGCTTGGCCTAAGGAATCCATCCATCCACATATAAATCCATCCATCCATCCATCCATCCATCCAATAAACCATCTAACATTCATCCAACAGTCCATCCATCATTTCTTTCATCCAACTATTCATCCATCCCATATCAAGTCTGAACATATGTTAATCTATCAGTTTCAGATATCAGCAAATATTTTTAAATTCACAGTTCAGCCAATTGTAAAAATGTACCTATTAAACTATTCTCATTCAAATGCCAGCTGTTTAAACATTTCAACTTTTGAGTTTTTAGTCAATGTTCAAAGATTAAAGTTTTCTGCTGTTTAGCAATTTTTGTCCATTCTTCACCTATATTCTGAGCTTTATTACGCTTGTTGGTGATTTTTGCTTTTAAATCTTTAAATACAGTCAGCTCATTTTGACAGTTTAGCTTAGTTTCAGCTTCACTCCATCTTTTCAGCAGCTTCAGGAACCAGTTTCCGAATTTAGCATTTGCTGCTAATTTCACAGTTCAGCTAAATGTAAAGATTAAACTGTTAAACTTGTCCTACTGAAATAACAGGTGTTTAGACATTTTAGCTGTCCAGATTTTTATTCAATGTTCACCGATTTCAGTTTTCTGCCGTTTAGAATTATTTTTCTCTATTATTCACTTACTTTTTGTGCTTTACTTGGCTGTTGGTGCTTTTTGCTTCTACATCTTTCAATACATTCAGCTCATTTTGACAGTTTTGCTTAGTTTCAGCTTCAGTTCAGCTGTTCAGTAGCTTCAGCTTACAGTTTCAGCTATCCAGCATTCAAACAGCATTTCTGCAAGAAATGCAAATTTTTCTAGTTCTAACTTTTAAACTTTCACAAATTTCAAATCTTTTGCAAACAGATTACTTTTTGTATATAAACCAATTTTGCATCAAAAACACTTCTTCTTTAGCCTTGTGTGTTTGTTATTCTTACATAACTTATATTTTCATTCAACCTCCCAAACCAACCTTTAAACAACAGGAAGAAGAGTCTCTTTAACTCATCGTACCTGTTACGTGAAACTGTAGAAACATTTAACTTCACATTCAGACTTCTCTGCCAGGGAGTGAGAAATACACAGATGAGTGGTTACCTCGGTCACCCTGATGTGTCACTGGTAGCAGATTCAACATTTCTTTTGATCTTGATTCCGTTTACAGTACTTATAATTTATACGTCAATTTGTAGACACTTTATCTCAGTTTAGATTATTGCTAAATATTGTCAGAATTAGCTGTGTGGGTACTCGTCAGACTTCCATGTGTGCCACATGGGTGCCAAATGGGCACGAAGGCATGCAAATGCATTCACATAAAGCTCATATCACAGTTCCTCAACCCGAATCACTGCTTCATGTCAGAGAGTATTTACTTTGGAGAGCTGGAACACACACATAAACACACCCCCACCCACAAAGGCATTAGAGCTTGCAGCTAGCAGCTCATTCTAGTGACAGCTGATGCAGAGAACAACACAAGGTTGTTGAGATCAAACATAACACTCTGAGTCTGGAGTATGCTGAGAAAAGGCTTCAGAGTGGATAATCACCTCACGCTATAACGAATGGCTCTCCAAACAGGATCTTCAGTATAACTGGTGTGTTATGCTGAAAACCCTCCTGTCAATACACAACTTCATCTGCCTTCTGGCAAGACAGAGAATGACAGGGCAAGATAAAACCACCCTGATGGCTATCAGCTTGTTTGCTATAGCAATGTGTGTGTGTGTGTGTGTGTGTGTGTGTGTGTGTGTGTGTGTGTGTGTGTGTGTGTGTGTGTGTGTGTGTGTGTGTGTGTGTGTGTGTGTGTGTGTGTGTGTGTGCATGTGCTTAGACATCGGGAAGCAGTAAGTGTTTGGCCCTTGGATGTTACAGTTCAAACATCTCATTTGTGGAAGTCTGGTCTCACTCCACAAAGTGTGAAAACTTTAAACACATCTGGTTCAAGTTCATCTTTTTACAAACTATACATGTTTTGTGTACAGTTTACATAATCTGGAAGGTCACAAAAATATAATTTCCAAATGTAATATTGATAGCATTCCCAGTCTACAATCCAGGCCTGCCTTCACCTGTTGGGGGTTGGTAGGAAGTTAGTGACCGGATGCAGTCAAACCTCCTCCAGGTAACAAAGACAAGACTGAAGTTATTGTCTTTGGAAATCAGAAGGATAGGATGGAGGTTACCGCTCAGCTTGTGAATTTTCCTCTGTCTCATTTTGTCCTCTGACTCAAGTTATGCAAGTCCTGTGTTTGAATATTTGAGGTAGGGTTAATTTTTATGAACAAATTAACATTTTTTTATTTTTATGATCAAATATGTTTTTCTATGATACCATTTTTATACTTTTTACATTTTTTACATTTGAATATTCATTTAGTTGTACTTTTGTAGAACATACACATATAGTGTTTAATTACTGCCACTGATTAGCTTATTACATTACTCTTATACTTTATTTATCCTCTGTCTTTCCACGTACTTTTCAATTTTTAAGTTTTCATTTAATTAATTTATTCATTTCACTACATTTTCTACATTTTGTATTTTACCACAGTTAGTTTTTATACCTTAGTATTTCTACTTCATCACTTTATTTACACAGTATTTACTACATTATTCAGTTAATCTAACTACATATAGTTCCTTTAATACTTTTGTCTACCGTCTGATATCATTGCATGAGTCCATTGCCTGCTGTGTTGCTAACAATGTCATAAACCTTCAGATGAACTAATAACCTGAGGACATCACTGCCATATACTACCATGGGCTTCATCTCTTGGATTATCCTGGTGTATTCAGGATTATTCTCTGGGGTTCCTGCATTCCTGCTTGCCCTTCTGGGTTCCTGCACATGGATATCTCCATGTGTGGATTACAATTGCTGATTAGGATGTGTGCTGATGTCTCTCCTGTGTGGGGTGTTTTGGATAACCTCACTCTGTAGATTTTGTTCCTTTGGATGTAACAGAACATTCTCTGTCCAGGCCCTCTCCATGCAGTCTCCTGGGGTGGCTCAGGCATCTGGTCAGGATGCCTCCTGGACACCTCCCTGATGAGGTTTTCTGGGCACTTCCAACTGGGAGGAGACCTAAAGGGAGACCCAGGACATGGTGGAGGGACTATGTCTCATGCCTGGCCAGGGAACACCATGGGATTCCCCCGGAGGAGTTGGCCCGAGAGGGAAGTCTGGGCATCTCTGGATTAACCAAAGTACCTAGTTTCATCAGCAATCAAATATTAAAGGCTCAATAATATTGATCATTCATATTTTTATGGAATATTGCATTTTATTGAATACCTTTATATTCTATTGACAATTTATTAAAAGATTAGCCAGCGGTACTACCTACAATACATTACGTCATTAATTACTCCAGGTTTTCTCTGATACAACAGACAATTGATAAGCCACTCAACAAAAAGGTGATTAAATGAGAAATATTCCAGAATGGTTCCAGACACCCAACCTGATCCTGGTGAAATGAATTCCAGCAGGAAGTAAGATGACAGCAAAGCAGCTCCCCAGGAAAGAAGCCTCCCCGTGCATCGTTTTAAGACACTTAGCTCGATTCATTTTAGAGTCGAGAACACCAGAGGATGGTGTTAGAATTACAACACCTTAGTAACAACAGAAAACAGAATGAAGCGTGATCACATGTCCTTTTCACCACGATGATAAATCAGACAGCTATTTGCTAATAATCCTATGTGTTTAAAAGACACGGGGAACTTTCATCTGTAATTTGTGTTCATTTTACCATCTCATTAGAGGGAGTGTAACTTTTCCTGATAGACAGAAAAAGGCCTTCCAAGTGTCAAAGCCTATAAAACATGAATTCCTTTTCAACATTGTCATCCACTGGCTATGTGTTTTATAGTCGTCTTCCTGTTCCAAGTTTTCACAGCCAGTGCATGTCTACTTCATAACTCTTCCAGTGAGCTCTGACTGGGAGGAAAACTGTGAGCTGGTGAGACTCAAATACCTTCAACCATGAGAACCTCAGCTTTTCTAATCTGCATTGTGTAGCTGGACATGTCATCTTGGCTTATTGGTGATTGGGAAATGAAAATATACCGTTATATGATTGAGATATTTTCAGTCTCTTGAAGAAATGTAAACTGACTTCTTGTAATAACATTTCAAAAGTGACGTGAGGTTTTCTGTACAAGACACAAAAACGACGTTCTAAAGGAAATTAACTGAGTTTATCTCCTTGACTACATTTAAAACCAGACTGAGAACACTTGAGATGGATTTCCTGGGTTGTAACTGCCTTCTGTTAATTTGTACTTAACCATCTGTGTTACTGAAAAATGTAACTGTAACTTTTGCTGCCTCTCGGCCAGGACTCCCTTAAAGTGACAATGTGTAGTTTTTACAATTAATCTCTGCAAATATGAAATGTTGTTGGAAATTAATTAAAACATGCTAAGTTGTTGAAAAATATAGGCGGTTTGATAACAAATAACCATAAAAATCAAGTCTAAAATACATGGTCTAAATCTCTGGGCGATGCCACATTGGATGTCGTGTTTTCTTCAACGGAAGCCCGTGAGGACAGAATGCATTTACTGATTTATAACAAACGGTGACAAAACTTTCAGAATTAGTAAACATTGCTCTTTTACAAATTTACCTCTACACTCTTTGCAAGTGATGAAAGGAAATCTGATGTTCTTGTTAAATGATAAATGACCCGCACTTGTATAGCGCCTCTCAGAGTAAGGACTTCAATGTGCTTTACACTACAGTGTATCATTCATCCATTCACACACACATTCACACACTGGTGGGGATGAGCTACGATGTAGCCACAGCTGCCCTGGGGCGCACTGACAGAGGCGAGGCTGCCGTGCACAGGCGCCACCGGTCCCTCCGACCACCACCAGCAGGCAAGGTGGGTTAAGTATCTTGCCCAAGGACACAACAGCAGAATTCTCTGTCCGGAGCTCGGATCAAACCTGCAACCTTCCAATTACTGGACACCCCGCTCTACCTGTTGAGCTACTGCTGCCTATTGTTATGTTGCTGGAGGTTGCACTCCCAAGGATTTTTAACCCTAATCGCTATCCATTTGTAAGGTCTTATTTGGAACACAAAAATAATGCTTGCTTGCTGTGACTTAGGTATGTACTGCCCCCTATCGCCAGGGAAAAACACACTGTCACTTTAAAAATAGGTTTTTAATCTCAGTGGGACCTTCCTGGTTAAATAAATAAATAAATAAATAAATAAATAAATAAAAAACAACACAGCAGTGGCAGACACGGTAGTTGAGCATTTTGCTTGGTCAGCAGCTTTTGTCAGACCCAGAAAATGGTGCAGGCAGTGAGGCGGAAAACTCTGGAGCAGCCAGTAATCAGCCCGTAGCTAACCAGTGACCGACAGTCTTCTGGTTTGGTTAGAATCACATCGATTCAATTCAATTCTTTTTATTTATATAGCGCCAAATCACAACAAGAGTCATCTGAAGGACCTGCACATGGTAAACATTCCAATACAGGTCAGGAGCCTCATTTATCAAGCTTGCTTACGCACAAGTTGACGCGCAACTTTAAGTTGACTAAGGACCTGGCTTATGCACATTTTGGACATGGAGAGCACCTGCAGTGCTGCTGCTGAGAAGGATAAAATTATGAAATCCTGCAGCATTATCACTTGTACTGCTTTGTTTTCACACAGAACAAGACCCCCCCACACACACACACATGCGTGCGTACACACACACACATGCGCGCAAAAACACACACGTGCGCGCACACACACGCACGTGCGCACGCACACACACACACACAGCCTGAAGCGCAGAATACGGAATGCAGAATATCAGCAGGGGGACAGATTGAGACAAAATGCCATGTGTCTGTGACAGTTTGTGTCCTGTCACTGTGACCCGATTGATCATGCGCCCTGGCTAGTTGGACAAGGGAAATCTCCGTTTGGCTGTCTGGTTAGCGCGTGTGACTTTCACCCGGGAGTCTGGGGATCAAATCCTGATTGGATCTTTTTTTATATCCGCCACAGATCTCTCTGAAGAACACAACAGTGACGGCTTCAGCAACGCTGTGCCACTCCGTGGATTTTCTCTTATTTGTTTTGCAAAAGCACTCCCTTTCATTTCTCCACCTCACCCACAAGTACCTTAATTTCTGCTTGTGAAATAGTGCTTCCTTGATCTGCGGTCGTGGTCGAAATGCTGCAACAAGCCGGCCTATGTATATGCATGAGATCCACAACGTGCTTTCCATTGACTCTTTGTAAGTGGGCGTGGTGAGGGCAGGATGTGACTAAAATGCAGATGAGAACCTTTCTAGATAGTTTCTGATTTATGAAGCGGAGATTGCGTGCAGCTGTGTGTATTCCATGTTTGATAGATCACAAACCTACTTGGCGTAAGTACATTTTTTTTGCTGAGCTTCAGCACGGTTTTAGTAAGAATTCTACGCAATGTTTGATAAATGAGACCCCTGTGCATTAAGCCAGTCAGTAAAAAGTGTCCTATATAAGGAACCCAGCAGGTTGCATCGAGTCACTGACTAGTGTCAGAGTCTTTACAGCAATCCTCATACTAAGCAAGCATGCAGCGACAGTGGAGAGGAAAACTCCCTTTTAACAGGAAGAAACCTCCAGAGAATCCTGGCTCAGTATAAACAGCCATCCACCACGACTCACTGGGGATGGAGAAGACACACACACACACACACACACACACACACACACACACACACACACACACACACACACACACACGCACGCACGCACGCACCCCAAGTAGTGTTTCTATGGTTACATTGTGATTTCTTAGTAAATATCCTATTTGGTGAGAGGTAAACTTTATTGTATTTATCCTAGTGAATCTATAATTAAACGGGTAAACTAGTAGTAGCACATTCAGTGACAAAGAAAGTAAAAAGTTATCAGGAGAGGGAGAATGTTTAAGTGGTTAGCAGCAGTGTGCTAGCCGATGACCTCCTCCATGAGGCCACCACAGCTCAGCAGAACATCATTGTAGCTTCTTCTGGGGAGAAAAACACTTAGAGAAAAAATTAACAGCTGAAATATCAGGAAATAATACAGTTAAAGAGCAGATTGTAGATGAAAGTAGCAGAGTGTGGAAAGTGGTCAGTGTATCCTCCAGCAGTCTAAGCCTATAGCAGCATAACTACAGAGATAGCTCTGGATAACCTAGCCTTTTTAGATGGAGGCATGTTGGAGGCAGGGCGAGGGAGAGCCATCTTTACCAACTGTACACTTCACCTCCCTCTACTCTACATCGGAGTTGGTTTTAAAAAAGGGCCGGCAACCTGGTACCAGTTAGCAGGAAAGCCTCAGAACTGAGCCAAGCTTTCCTCAAATGGTGATTAGCTCTGTCACTATTTTGCACTTCCTGATTTTCTGTTCATTTACACCAATTTTGTCAGTCCTTAAACCAGAGTATTGGCTTTAGTGTCATTGCCCACTGGAACACCTTCTGACAGGTAAGAAGTCAGCGTTCCTGCTGTTCCACCAGGAGGAGTCCCACCCTATAATCCTTAGAGTGTTGTGGTGAAATCCAGCGTCTTTCCTGCATTTATCGCCTCCACTGAACACAGGCCAAAAGCTGGCTGCTTCGTGTCTTTTCATTCTGTCAGGAATATAAATAAAAATAATTCAGACTTCTGATTTAACACTTACCACACAAACTTAGCCAACTGTTCCAGAAACATCAGCCTGGCTCATCAGAAGATTTACACTCCAGTGTTAAAGGATTAGGAATCCCCAACGTTTTGGAGACCTTTCACATATTTCAGGAACACATCTGGCTTTTTTCCTTTCCCTTCAAACCACAGCCAGTCCAGACTGCTGGTTGAACCAGAACCAGGTATTGGTTCCATATGTGTTTCTGGAACCGCCGTTAGAAGGTCTTATAAAGATACTAATATGAAACTATTGGGATTCGTTTAGGAGCCGTTATTTTAGTAAAATATAATTTGCTGGTGTCAACGTCAGTTTGCTTCAGAAATGGTGTTTCTCTCTGCTCGGAGGCCGGAGGAACAAGTGTTGCTGTGTGTTGGAAGGTCTCTGCTCTTCTGTTCCACGTTGTGTGCGAACTGCTACTGAACAGCCCCCAAAAGCAGAAATATCACCACATCATGAGCTGTGTCATACAATATCATGTTTGTGTGTTTGGCAGTGTCACTTTCATGCCACCTGCACCTTTCACACGTTTAACTCACAAGACTCAAATTAGCCTGTTGATGGTTTCCAAACCAGGAATCTGTGTAAATCAGCTTTATCCTGATGGGTTTGCATTCCAGCAAAGCTCAGCAGGAGGAGAAGCTTGCTGTTGTGGTTGCACATGGATCTTCTTCACGCTACTGAAGCTCCTGACTGATAGGAAAGATGTGGTTTTTCTTCAGTATTTTGTGAAGTTCAACCATCTAATAAACTAAACTGAAGCGAACCCCAGCAGGTGAAAGGTTTTAGCTTCTCATACATGTGTTTAATCTGCTCATCCATTCACCTACTACTCATCCAGGAATCACCCTCTCCCAGTAGAAATAGTCCTGAGTTTCTTTTGTTCCCTGTAAGAACCTTTTGTCACTATGGATGAAAATATGCTCCCCTTGACTCTCTTATAAATTGGCTCCCAAAAGGCTTCTCGGGTAATCAGATTACTGTCATTCATGAATGAGCGGTTCTGTGTGGAGAGTAAGTTACTGCCTGAGAGGTTCATTCTTACTGATATACTTTGTAGTGCTACTTCAGTTCCTGCCTTTGGTCATTACAATTCATTCAGTGTGTTGTAACGCTTTGTAAGCGGGTACCTTTGATAAAGTGTCAATAAAATATAATAAAATGTCATATTCCATAAAAATATCAATATTGTTGAAGCTTTTGGGTATGCCAGAGAGCCAACACATTGTAATAATTTGGCACAGAGGCAAATATATAGTGTCTAAAAATGTATGTATTACTACATTTCTATAACTAATGATCATACTTTATTATAAATGATGATTTAAGGTAATATCAACTGATGCAATAATCAAACTTTACTGAAGCGTGGTCTTCAATGTTATTAAAAGTCTAATTCAGTGTATTTGAAAAATGTGATGTCTGGGTTTATAAAAACAGTCTGGCTGATTTTTAATTTCATTATCAAATTCATCTTAACCATCCAACTCCGAGCATATCTCCTCCACCCCCGGGGCCTTGCCATCGAGGAGCTGTTTTTGATAGGACTCTTTCTTCAGCTTGACAGCATCCCTAACCGCCAGTGCCCACCAGCGGGTCCAGGGGTTGCCGCCATGACAGGCACCAATGACTCTGCAGGCACCACTCTGGTCGGTTGCCTCAACAATGGACTCAACATCCCCGCCTACCCTGGAACGTTTTTTGAAGTTCTGTCGGAGGTCGGAATTGAAGCTCCTTCTGACAGGAAACTCTGCCAGATGCACGTTTGACAGGCTTAGGCTTTGCACTTCATAATGCCTTGATGTCCCTCATGCAGTTTTAACACCACACCATTACGCATGGCGGACGGGATAACAAGACGGGAATCTTTCAACAGCACTTTTCACTCTTTCACTATGAGCGTAGAATGATCAGGCCAAGAGCTCTTCAGTATGGGTTCCTGGTTCGCATACAGCGGCCAGCCCTGACTGCACATGTCCATAACCCGCACACACACACTGTCCTAGCTGGTCTTGCAGTGTCTGGAGGAAAGACGGTTTCACCTGCATATTTTCCACAATGCCGTCCACGTAGATATCTGTGTCATCCATTAACTCTGTTTCCTCCTGTGTTAGTTTGGTTTTAAGCGGAGAATGTGACAAACCATCCACAGTGATTTCCCTGGAGCATACCGCACTGTGTATGAGAACCGCATCAAGGTTGGTTTATGCTTGATGCGTCCGCGCGGAAAAGTTGCGTCATTTTGCGTCATTTTAACAACCACGCCCCTCCACCACGGCTCCGCACGGCCCAAAATTTCCGCAACGTGCACCTAGGAAATTTTCTAACCACGCGGATGGTCGGACGTGGAAAAACATGGCGGGCTGGCAAGAACTAGTATGGCAGAGGTTCGTAAATACAGACATTTGTATGATTCAGCTCTCAGAGATCACCGTGATCACCATGCTGTTAATAATTCTTGGAGAGAAATAGCTCGCACTGTCGGAAAAGACGAGGATGCTGTTTAAAAATGCTGGAATGCCATGTTGTAAACAACAGTTTTTACTTCTACTATGGTGTAGTGTTGGATGCATGCTGTAGAGCTCCATGCTGCCCCGTTCAGTTTGGGAGAATATTGGCTCACCGCAGAGACAAGCCGCATGAACCATAAACGCTGCGAGTTGTGAAGCTCGTTCCAGCCGTGAGCCGCATCACCAAGCGGAAAGTGAATGCATCAAGCATAGACCAAGCTTCAGTCTCACCCTGAAGCGTTGGACTCTAGGCGGTAGAAGATCCCGTGCTTGACCTCCGAGCAATGAAACCAGTGGTTTATGATCAGTTTCCAAGCAAAACGATTTACCTAATAGGTAATCTCGGAAGCATTCACATGCCCAGGTAGATGCTAGAGCCTCTTTCTCATCCTGGGCATACCGTTGCTCTGTTGGAGAGAGCGACCTCGATGCATACTCCACAGGTCTCCATCCGTCCTCCCATTGTTGCAGCAATCACCCATAGGATGTTGCATCCGCAGAAACCTTTGTATCTCCGCTCGGGTCATATACAGCTAACACTGGAGGTGAGGTGATCACATCTTATAGGCCATTAAATGCCTTTTCCTGGTCCCCACCCCAGTACCAGCTGTTCTTTGATAATAGGTCCCTCAGAGCCTTATCCCTCTCAGCCAAATGAGGGATGAACTTCCCAACCTGGTTCACAATGCCCAGGAAATTCCTGAGTTCTTCCACTGTAGCAGGTGCTTTCATCTCTGTGATGGACACCGTCTTCCTCAGGTCTGGGCTTATGCCGGAATCTGTGACGACATGGCCCAAGAAGATCACTTTGTTCCTCGAAAGGTCGCATTTCCCACAATCATTGTAATGCCTGCCTCTTTGAGTCTCTTTAGTGTAGCATGAAGTCGGGCGTCATGCTCCTCCTGGCAACGACCCCAGACCAGCACATCATCCATGTGGCAAACCACACCCGCTAATCCTTCAATGACCTCTGACATCATGCATTGAAAGTGTTCAAGTGCAGAGTTAATGCCAAAGGGAAAGCAAATGAAGCTAAATAGCACAAAAGGGGTTATGAATGTGGTATGTGCAGGTGACTCCTCTGACAAAGGAATTTGCCAAAATCCCATATTGGCATCCAGCTTGCTAAACACCTTTGCCTCTGCAAGCATCCCAAGACTCTGCTCATCTGAAGGCAGCACAATCCTCTCCCTGCATACATATTCATTTAACTGAGTGTAATCTACACACAGTCTCAGTCTGTTGCTGTCCTCCTTTGGAACAACAACCATGCCTGCGCACCAGTCAGTAGGTTCCTCTACTCTGGTAACAACACCTAGCGTCTCCATCCTCGTTAGTTCCTCCTTCACTTTCCCCATCAATGGTAGCGGTATCCTCCTGGGGGTCTTCAGAGAGTACGGCACCACATTTGGCTGAAGTTTTATGTGGTATTTCCACTGCACTACTTCCAGCCCAGAGCACAGTTTGGGGTTTGAGGTCCTCAAGGACTTCATGGTGACAGCATCAACATGCTTCAAGAGACACAGCCCCATAATGGCAGGAAGACCTAAAAGTGGCGTGCGGAGTCCTTTAACAATATACACTTTCTCACATGTCTGTCTTTGTCCATAACAAAGTTGAAACTCCAAGAATCCTGTAACCTCCAGTGGTGAACTCCCAGGACCAAACAAGGGTTTCTCCGGCTGCTGGAGCACAGGAGTATTCTTTCCACTGAACACTTTATCCAAGTCTGACATAGCAATAACAGTGACGTCCGCCCCCATGTAGAGCTTGAAAGTCATAGAAGTGCCCTCTATTTGAACATCCACAGTCCAGGAATGGTTCCGGGAGGAGACTGTTCCAAGGAAGAAGCCTTGCTCCTCTTGCTCCTCTTGCTCCTCGTCCTCTTCGATGCACTGCACCGCCTTAATCCATCTACAGACTCGCTGATAGAGGCCCCTTTTCCTGCAAGAGCGACATTTTGCATCATTCGCCGGGCATTGGTGTTTCTGTTTAAATGGGCCCCCAGACCTATAACATTGTGAGTTTGAAGTGTCTTTACTCTTTTGCGTCTGTTGTTGAACAGTAGGTGTTTTGGTCCTGCCCCAACCTTTCGTGGTCTCTAGTTGGTGTTTGTTTTCAAGCTGTGTCTCTAGAGCATTCACATTATACTGTAGAGGACTGCTTTCACTCCTTAATGCAGTCTGTTGCTTATTTATCTTGTCAGACTTGTCAGGAGTACTGCTGAGGTGAATGGCTGAGGTGAGGATCCAAACGCAGGTGAATTAAACAGGCTGGCTGGTGAGGACGTTATAAGGGTTTTTAATGAAGAGCACACCGACAACAAAACAATGAACAGACCAGGAACACAGAGCTGGGAGGGTTTAAATACACAAGGAGCTGACATCTAGAGTGATTGGGAGACAAGAGGCAGGTGGGAGCAATTAGGAAAGACACAGGACTGAACAGAATGGGGAGTAAGAGGGGAGGTAGGTGTCCTGTCACAGTGTCCCGTTCACGCGCCCTGGCAACTTGGCCAAGGGGATGTCACTTTGGCTGACTGGTTAGCGCGCATGACTCTCACCCGGGAGTCTGGGGATCGAATCACGCCCGGGCCCTCGTTTATCCACCTTGCCACATTTGGTATTGTTGGCAGGATCCATGTAGTACTGTCAAGTAGGTCCGTGGATGTGAAGTTTGTGGCACCCTGCGCGGGAGCACGAGGACGTGCTTGTGGAAAGAGGGGGGAAGATGTGGCAGTGTGAGTGTCCTGTCACAGTGTCCCATTTGATCACGCGCCCTGGCAACTTGGCCAAGGGGATGTCCCTTTGGCTGACTGGTTAGCGTGCATGACTCTCACCCGGGAGTCTAGGGATCAAATCCCGCCCGGGCCCTCATTTCTCCACCTTGCCACACATGTCACCTGCTACACATCACACCTCAGTTGTTCTCAAAAAGGTATCTGGGTGATCACACTGCATCAGTTTTTATAGAACGCATGAATACATCAACACGTCTGACAATCAGCTGTGCTGATTCACTTTTAAATCCCTTCAACTGCAAAACTCTTGAAGTCCTCGACACCGTTACACCCAAAAAGGTCAAACATATCTCTGGCAAACAAAAAGCTCCGTGGAGCTTCACTAAATCAGTTACAGATCACAAAAGAGAACGCAGGAAACCTGGGCGTCAATTCAGAAAAAGTAACCTTTCAGATCACTATGAGACCTCCAGAATGCAGCTGCACACTCACAACTCTGAATTAAATAAGGCGAGACAAGCCTTTTCCTCTAAGTCATTAGTGATAATGTTAACCTGTGTTCTGTTTGCTATTACCGAGAGGCTAACTCATCTCCAACGCAGTTTAACCCTGATTTCATTTCCCAAACTAAGTCTAATGAGTTTGCGTCCTCTTTCAATGAGAAAATCATAAACATCAGGTCAACCATTTATTCCTCCACACCAACACAGCCAGACCACAGCCACAGCCGCACAGCAACAATCTGGCTGAAATAGCAGCTTTCAGTGTGATCAGTGCTAAAACGCTGGAGAACAGAGTTAAAAGGAACCCAGCTTACAAAACTTTGTGGTTCTTAAAAGATAAATGTTTGTATCATTTATATTAAAGTGGTGTAAAAAACCTTCTTAATGTCTTCATTTGTATAAAATTTGTAAAATTAGTTTAACTCGTAGGTCGCCATTGTTGTTAGCGTCGCAATGCACTCTGGGTAGTGACGTCACATGGTTGTACCTCGGTTGCACGGCCGGGTTTGGGACCCTGTAGGGACTGTTCAGCGGCATCAACATGTCATCTGTTCACCCTTTTCACTTTGAACCAGAGTGAAACATTAATGATGACATCACTGACCATGTTTCACAAAACGAGCATCAACATGAAGAGCAAGAAGGGCAGGATGAAGCGAGAGTAGGACACAACCGGTGGTGCGTGTGTGGCAAATGCATCTCCATGGTAACAGAGGGGGAGAGTGCTCACATGGTTGCCAGCAGAAGGTAACTGTAAGCTATCGTGAAGAAGAAGAAGAAGAAGAAGAAGAAGAAGAAGAAGAAGAAGAAGAAGAGAATATCATTTCTATAGCGCCTCTCAAGATAAAAATCACGAGGCGCTTCACAAAAACAAAAAATGTAAAAATATAAAGAAGAATTTAGAAAATGTTTAAAAATATACCTAAAATGAGCAAAAACTAGACAATTGTGATTAAAAAAATGTTAAGAAAGACAGAGAGTGAACAGGAAAAAGGGAAATCAGTGGATAAAGAGGAAGGTGGAATAGGTGGGGAGAGCAGAATAAAGAGAGAGTGGTGAAGAATGTCATACAAAAGCCAGCTTGAACAAGTGAGTCTTCAGCTGCTTTTCAAAGGAGACCACTGAGTCCACTGATCTCAGGCTCAGGGGGAGAGAGTTCCAGAGTCTGGGGGCTACAGCAGCAAATGATCTGTCACCTTTGGTCTTTAGCCTGGTACTGTACAACCAGTAGGCTTTTATCACTGGACCTCGGGGACCTGCTGGGGGTGTAGGGACTAATAAGATCACCAATGTAAGATGGTGCTTGTCCATGTAAGGCCCTATAGACCAGAACCAGGATCTTGAAATGAACCCTGAAGTTGACTGGCAGCCAGTGAAGCAGGAGAAGTGGGGTGATGTGGGTGTGTTTAGAGGACTTGGTCAGAAGCCGAGCACAGGCATTCTGAACCACCTGTAGACGGTTCAGGGAGGTTCTGCTCAGACACGTGAAAAGAGAGTTACAGTAGTCTAAGCGTGAGGAGATGAAGGTGTGGAGAACTGTCTCAAGTTCAGAGCGGGACAGAATGGGACTCAGCTTTGCAATGTTCCTGAGATGGAAGAAGGAAGAGCAAACAAGAGAACTGACATGAGAATCCAGGGTGAGAGCTGGGTCAAAGGTCATGCCAAAATTCCTGACAGAAGGTTTGGCGTGAGAAGCAAGCTGACCAAGAGAGTCTCTGACTTTGGGAACCAGCTTGTCTGGGGCACAGATGAGGATCTCAGTCTTATCTTCATTCAGCTGTAGAAAGCTCCCAGACATCCAGGTTTTGATAAGAGTCTAAGCAGGTGTGTAACAGCTGCAGCTTAGACATCTCATGGGGCTTAAAGGAGATGTACAGTTGGATGTCATCTGCATAAAGATGGTAGGAGATTCCTTTGAAGGAGCTCAGGATGTGCTGAAGAGGAAGCAGATAGAGGAGGAAGAACAGAGGCCCCAGCACAGAACCTTGTGGGACACCATAGGTAAGGGAGGTGGTGGAGGACCTAAACTTGGAGACGGCCACAGGAAAGGAGCGCTCAGAAAGATAAGAGGAGAACCACTCAAGAGCAGATCCTGATAGGCCTACCCAGTCTCTCAGCCTCTCTAGTAGCAGGTGATGGTCAACAGTGTCAAAGGCTGCAGTCAGGTCCAGCAGGACCAGAACAGAACAGTCCCCTGCATCACTGTGAGTCAGAAGGTCATTAGAGACCCTAAGAAGAGCTGTTTCAGTAGAATGAGCTCTACGAAAACCTAACTGGGAGCGATCCTAGATGTTATGTTCATCAAGAGCAGCTGTGAGTTGTTTAACCACAACCTTTTCCAAGATCTTGGAGATGAACGGAAGTTTCGAGATGGGTCTGACGTTGCTATGAAGAGAGGGGTCGAGACTCGGTTTTTTAAGAAGCGGGTGGATTACAGCATTCTCAAAGTAAGCAGGGACCTGACCAGAAACCAGAGAAGCATTATTTATAGAGAGCACGCTGGGACCGATGGACTGAAAAGCACTTTTAAACAAAGATGAGGGTAAGATGTGGAGGGGGCATGCAGAGGTCTTCATAGAGTTAACTAGTTTGGTTAACTCAGGCAAAGAAACAGGAGCAAAGCTATCTAGGATGATGGGCCTGGTTGGAGTCGGGAGAGGCAGCGATAAGGCTGAAGGAGAGATGCTAGATCTAACCTTACTACCTTTTTCCACAAAGAAAGACAGAAAGTTCTCACAGTCTGCAACAGAGTGGATGGAGGCTGTAGGAGAGGCAGGAGAGACGATGCTGCTGATGGTGTTAAACAGCACCTTGGGGTTCCCTTTGCTCTGGGACACCAGGTTGGAGAAATAGGAAACCCTCGCGTCTCTGACTGCAGAGATAAAGGATGTCAGAAGATCCTTTAGGTGCAGCAGATGGACGTGGAGATGGGTTTTCTTCCACAAACACTCAATTTTTCTGCATTGGCGCTTCAGGCTGTGAAGGCTGTCATTAAGCCAGGGAGTAGGGTTCACTGCAGGAACTGATCTGGTTCTGGCCAGAATGGAGAGGCAGTGCTCGTTAAACTGAGAAGTTAAGGAATCTGGGTCGTTATCAGAAGAACAGGGTGGATCAAAAGCAGCAGAAAAATTGCTAGCTGTGCTCTCATTAAGAAAACAAGAACTAACCATACGGCGAGCAGGAGGTGGGGATGCAGAAACTGACAAGTTAAAAAAAATGCAATGGTGATCTGAAATATAAACGTCCTCAGGACAAACACTGTCAGCATTTAGACTCAGGGTAAAAACAAAGTCCAGAGTGTGTCCCCTGGTGTGTGTGGGGGCAGGAACATGCTGGGTAAAGCTGAAGGAGTCCATGAGGCTGGAGAAATTCATGGCAAAGTGATCGGAGGGATCATCAACGTGGATGTTAAAGTCACCAACATCATTCTGAGAAATGATGGGGTGCTACTTCCACCTCCTAATATGGTCAAAAGTAGTTGAGACTTACATAAGCTGGACTGAACAACATGTTGTGGAGCACGTAATCAGCAGCTGGGCTGCCTGATAAACAAGAAGCTGCTCAGCACGTGTGCGGCTGGACTTGATAAGCAACATGTCAACATACACGTACACAAAACACTGCTTTTAGCTCCTACACATGCTGGGTAAAGCTGAAGGAGTCCATGAGGCTGGAGAAATTCATGGCAAAGTGATCGGAGGGATCATCAACGTGGATGTTAAAGTCACCAACAATCACCAGTCTGGACAGCTTTACAGTGGAGGATAGAAAGTCACTAAACTCCTGAAGGAAAGAACTGTTTGGACCAGGTGGACGATAGACCACAGCACAGTAGAACGGATCCTTACGCCCGACTTTAATCAGCTGCAGTTCAAAGGAAGCAAAGTGACCAGAGGTTGTAGAGCTACATGGAAGATGGTCTCTGAAAACAACAGCTAGGCCTCCACCACAACCAGAACCCCGGGGCTGGCTAAGAAAAGAATAACCACTCAGGCAGAGTTCAATCAGACCAGAATAATCAGATGTTTGCTGCCAAACTTCAGTCAGAAACAGAAAATCCAGAGAGAATTAGATCATTGAGCAGGAAGGACTTACTGTTAACAGAGCAGGTAATCAAACTTATTCAGTTATGAAAGATTTAGGAGAATTTTAGCATCCAGAGCTTTTGTGTGCTTTATAGATGATTAGGATATTCAGTGAAACCACTTTAATCATTGTTGCAGAAATTATATTTTTGGAGAACACCGTGTTGCCACACTTACTGCTTGTTTTACTGACGGGAGAGGTGAATGTTCAGCTTCATCCGTGACGAGTGACATGTCCGATGGTTGGTTGAACGTGACAGAAGCGGCAGCTGCAGGAGCGGGTTGTCGGCTCAGGAGAGTGTCCAGCGTCTCTTGTCCCTCCGAGGGTGTTCAGGCTCCTTGTGTGGGAAAATGGTCGCTTAAGCATTTATTTCTGCCTTCTCTTACCCAGCCTTTCTAGTGAGCTCTTTATGTCGTTGTGGTCGACTATAAGCCTCAAACACAACAGGAGAAAAATGTTGGGAACACAGCTGCCGATCTTTGGGAAGTTGTGTCCATCCACAGACATCTTCCCACTGCTTTCTCCTCTTCTTGCCAGTGGGAAAGCTGTGCAAACTCACATCACTCCCCTTGCTGCCCTCTGACTGGAAATTACATCCAAAAGCAGCACAATGCGGCATTTTACTGAATTATTAATATGGTGAACGTGTAAAAAATAAACACTAGCGTCAATAGCTATTTTTCCAAGGACAACCAATAAATGTCATCGCCCCCAGAGTGCATTGCGTGCGGAAAACATTGTGTCCTTCGTATGTCCAAAAATTTACTAAATATTATAGATTTATAAATAAACAGCAATGTTTTGTGTGTTTCTAACAACATAGTTTGGTACAACAGAAAACCTGTGGCTTATTAGGGCATACACGCCAGAGTTCCTTTTAAGACCTTAAACTCATCTACCTGCTGTCTGGACAACCTGCCAACTAACTTCTTCAAAAATGTTTTAACTGCTTAAAAGCTGATGTACTGAAAATTGTTAACTGTTCCTTAATGTCAGGTATTTTTCTAATATCACTGGAAACTGCTGAAAACATGACATTTTTAAATAATGAATTAACCATAATTAATTAGTTAAAAGCACACCTCTAATTATTTATGGTAAATATAAGGTTTATTCTTCCGGCACGCCAAACATAGCTTAGTAGACAAATTCCTGGCATGTGACCTGCAGCTGTGCCTTTGTTTGACCAAGGAGAGAGTCTATATTCAAGTTTTTCAATTCAAGTTTATTTCTATAGCGCCAAATCTCGACAAGAGTCGTCTCAAGGCACTTCACATAATAAAACATTCCAACACAGGTCAGGTCATTACGCCAATCAGAAAAAAAAGTTTCCTATATAAGGAACCCAGCAGGTTGCATCGAGTCACTGACTAGCAAGCATGCAACGACAGTGGAGAGGAAAACTCCCTTTTAACAGGAAGAAACCTCCAGAGGATCCTGCCTCAGTATAAGCAGCCATCCACCACGACTCACTGGGGATGGAGAAGACAGAGCAGACACACACACACACACACACACGCACGCATGCACACACACACACACACAGTAAATATTACACACACACACTCTCACACACACACAGTAAATATTGTATTTAGAAAGAGATAAACTTTATTGTATTTATCCTAGTGAATCTATAATCAAACGGGTAAACTAGTATTAGCACATTCAATGTCAGAGTAAAATGTTATTATCAGGAGAGGGAGAATGATTATTTAGGAAGGCAATTGCGTTGTTTTTTCAGGAGGAGGATGAAATCTGTGCTAATGTCCATGTATGTACACCCCCTCTGCTTCACCTCTAGTTTTTAACTGTGACATCTTTTTCTTACTATAGTAAATCAGTCGGAGATGGAGGGAGAATATCATTTGGGTTCAAAGGTCTACAAGAGGTATGCCAGAGTCCCTTTAAGACTAGCCTCTTAGATAGCAACAGCTTTAAAGTGAGTTGATCCAGATTTTAGACAAGGAAAAGGTTTTAACCGTGATTCTCCAGCCTGCATGTGATTAGCCTGGTTCCTCTGGTCAGACTGCAGACAGTTTGGTACTGGCACTTATAATCATCCGGCGTGGTGAAGTGTCACACTGCTCCTTAAATCCCCTGGGCCTTGATGATGAGATCAGCTGCAGCTTGGAGCTCTCAGACACGCCCACCTGTGAAACAATGCTCAGAGGAGAAAACATGGTTACAGGCAGGCAGCACAGTGGGAGGTAAACGGTCAGTTTCGTCTAATACGTCCCCTGTAAGGTCCATTCCTCTATGTTATCTGGTTTTTGCCTCCTGCATCATGAAATGAACCATACTGGAGACATCAGCTCTGTCATGTGTAAAACCCACCCATTTGGCACCGGCTGTGCTATGGTTTACTTTCTGTTACCACATATCATTCATAACCCATGAACTGTAACCTAATGATGAGGGGGGTCTCCATCCACACTAGGCTGAAGGCTACACTCTGAGTCAGGAGATTTAAATCACAACAAACTGTCCGGGCTGGAGCTGTGCTGTGGACTCCTCCGTCAGAGCAGAGCCTGTGTGCACGGACAAGGATGAATCGGACTATCCAGCACACCAGTCAGCAGCACTATAAATAAGTCTGGACTGAAAGATGGACTTCAACCAGAAAAACAGGCAGCGTTCTGTGGATTTGCAGGATATCTCTTCAGTTTGTTGCGTTGACTTTTTTTTCTGCAGATTCCTCTGTCGTTGACTCCGAGCATCCTACAGGAACGTTTAACAAGCTACTTTTCTTCCTGTAGCATAAAAATGTTTTTGTATAAATCCCCTGACTGGATTACAAACTTCAGTTCTAGATTCAATATTTGAAGTCAAAGCACGGCAGAACGCACGTCTTAGTTAAACACATCAGGGTACATAACTCAGGTTGATCCGGATGAAAGGGCTGCTTGTCTGTAGGTTTCAGCAGAAATCTGCATCCTGACAAAAGGTCAAACCAAAGGAGCTAAAGGTGTTCACCATAAAGCCACGACTCCAAAGAAGTCATGAAATCTGAGCGCCAACGACGCTGAGCGTTGGCTGGAACCACGTCTGCTGCTCTCCCAGCTAACAGGGGCACATCAAAGAGCCCCGATGCCCCTGGGGCCCAAGCATTTCTGAGTTCACCCGAACAAATCACCACCTGATTGTGTCCATCTTATCACTATCCATCCTGTCAATCATTTAGGGTGCTGAGGTCAGCGTAGCTCCCAGGAGGTGACATTGTCAGCTCTACATGCTCACATCCACCCAGAGCTGTTTGTTGACTCCCCTCAGGTCACAACGTGTGCCTGCCTCTGGTCAGCACCAGTCAAATATGAGGTTGGTGTATTTTAGATCACAGATTCCATCAGCCTTGAGCTGCGACAGCTTTCTGCTCCTAAATAAGCCTTTTTGCCTCAAGGTGCTCATTGTTGCTCTCAGTGACAGAAACTCTAACAAGCATGGGAGAAGGCGGCCTGCTGGCGTGCTCGTGTCAAAACATTTATGCAGCCAGTGAGAAGGTCTGTGGTTTCCCCCACCGTCAGCTTTTATTTTAGTCTTCAGCCTCGGTTCCTCCTCAGCAGGACAGAGGAGGCTTTGAGCCTGTTCCCCTCGGCCGACTCGCTCTGTAGGAGCAAAGACCCGAATACGGGAGGTCTGACCTCTCAAAGGGACGATGATGGAGATAAGGGTCTGCTCCTTAACCAAAGGGTTGCAGGTTTGAACCCGACTCAGTGTCCATGGGCAAGACAAGAGCAGTGGCTACACTGTAGTCCATCACCACCAGTGTGTGCATGTGTGTGTCTTTGGGTGAATGACTGATGTGTTTTAAAGCGCCTTGGGGGGTTCCAGGAAGGGTCACGGTATTTTCAGTACTGATTTTATTTCCTGACTTGGAGCTCCTCCTGAGGAAGTCCAGTCTTGGGTGCAGGCGGTTCTTCTGCCCTCACGCTGGCTGAAGCATGATGCTCGGAGCAGAAATGGGCCGGTTAGGGTCCTCCATCCTCCCTTTCTTACAGCAATCCAAAGAAAGAGAGAATAAACATAAAAATCTCTGTTCAACAGAAGGATTTAACGTAAGAGAAACGTTTGGAGAGTTATTGAAACATACCTGCAAACGGTGCTGCTGACATCTGATCTGTGAGACCAAACCGTGTTTGCTTTTTCTCCCATGAGCGGACTGAACATCGAGACCAAATGTGAGGTCTGGAGCAGTTAAATGTCTGTAAAACTACGAGAAAACAGCATTCAATTCTCTGTTCTTCTACAAAGAGCAGGCTCTGCAGTTTAACGAATCACTTATTTTACGTGCAGTCGAATTTGCCGTGATGAAATGTCTTTCCATGCTGGAGTTATGAACCGATTCTTTTTTCTCTTTTATTGCTCAGAAGAAAACTTCAGAGACAGTTTGTGTGAGAATTGCAGTGGTGTCAGAATGTATGTTTTACTGCAGAGGTCACATGGTATCTCGTAGATGACCCCGTGCTTTTGTCCAGCTGGTATTTGGTCTTTTGGGCGCACCGCTCTGTTCTAGTTGGTGTGTTGATGTTGTGTCTGGCCATCACTGTCCTGACGCCTTTGACGTAAGGAAGGGTTATTGCTGGTTCTGGTTCTGCTCCCTCTGTTGTCCTGGTTCTCCTTGATGGTTTGTTTTTTTCTTTCTGTTGTTGTTTGTTGTTTATCTTTCTTTAGGGCCCATGTTGGGTATCCACAGGCTAAGAGTAAAGTACGTTTGGTGGACCTCTTACAGCAGGATAAAAGGAAAGCTGCTGCAGATCAGTAAATACTAACTTCTCTAGATGAACTGGGACGGTTTCCTGGTTTTAACCACTGATCTGTGACTCTTGGAAACAAACTGTATTTATTATGTCGTGTTTCTGTGCTCGACTTCGGTTTTTGCTCTGCTGCTCCTGAACGCAGGGTTTTTCTGAAGATTCCTGAATGCTAGAAGGCTTCCTTTGAGCATCAGTTTCCTAATCCAGTGTGTGACTCATCCCATCCGTTCCATCTTCAAAGCAAACAGAGAAAAGCTTTCACAGAAGCTCAAACCAAAGCCTCGGTGGCTGCAGCTGATCTGTTTCCTGTAGAGTTTTGGTAAACAGGACAGACAACTAGCCCAAAAGTGTCCTGTCCTGTTGAGAGCTTACTACCTGCCTCTGAAAGGGCCTCGCTCGTCCCACGCTGCTCTCCATCTTACGTTGTTAGGATCCAATGTGAGGAAGCTTTGTCTACAAACAGGGGGTCAGTCAGAATATGGTGGCTGCAGATATAATCCACAGTAGCTCAGAGCCCTGATTGAGTCCCAGCAGATAAGACCATCTTTAGGCTAACGACGGGTCACAGCCGGTAGCTAACTTATCCGTTTCCCTGCAGTAAAGCCTAACTTACAGCCTGGTCCCCTGAGGCTTCAAAGGGTGGGCCTGAGCCGGGCCAGCCTGCACAGAGTCACCGAATGACTCACTAATGTTGACCTCCTGTCAGTCTGCACATCTGTCTCACTGTAACTGTAACCTCTGACATTTACAGCTCTACCAAGTCCTGTGGTCATGACAACCAAAGCTCAAGAAGGCATGAGGTTCTCCAGAGGTCAGAGAGGAATGTCAGAAGGCTCATTGCCCTCTGACCTCCTACCTCCAGAGGAGGGCCAGTGCCATTCAGCTCGTGGCAGCATGAGTCCACAGCCTGTTGGACAAGAGTCTTCAGCCACTGCAGGACAACGACACTGTTTGCATCTAACCTAACCCTAAACCCTAAATATAGCCATGGCAAAAATCAAGCCTTACCTTAACCAGAGTGGGAGCCTTTATCCTGGCTTACATGTATGTGAGTAAACCAAATTACTGAATGAACAGAATACAATAGAGTAGAATAGAATTTATTTATATTTACTGAGTGAGAAATCTAACTAGTTGTGGCAGAACATACATTTAGAAAATAGGGAAATATAATACAGTCAACCTACATTGTAAACTTTAGCAATTAAAAGAGAAAAAAAAAAGAAATAAATTTGTTTCCAAAATTGAGCCTTCAGGATTTTCCTTGTATGTTACAAAATATTTCGGTTAATACATCATATAGGAGACATGCACAGTGGTTTCTGAGAAGTCGTTCTGCTGGGGGACTTTAACGTTCATGTGGGCAACAACAGTGAGACCTGGAGAGGTGTGGTTTGGAGGAACTTATCTGAATCTGAGCAGTGTTTTGTTGGACTTCTGTGCCAGTCATGGATTGTTCATAATGAACACCGTGTTCAAGTATAAAGGTGGCCATGTGTGCTCTTGGCAGCAGGATACCTTAGGCTGCAGCTCAATGATCAATGGACACTCGGGTGAAGATAGGGGAGGAACTTTCAAATGACCACTAGGTGGTGAGTTGGTTCCGATGGTGGAGGAAGACGCCAGTCAGACCTGGCAGGCCTAATCTTTCCATTCTATTCAATTCAATTCAATTCAAGTTTATTTATAAAGCGCCAAATCTCTTCTTCCGGCTCTTGGAGGGTGAAGACGCTTTTTTCCTCCTCTCCTCCATTTCTTATCCTCAAGACCCTTTGTCTGTCTCTGTGTGCCGGGTGCACGGCTGCTTCTGCATTTTTTTCTGGAAGCTGGAAACTGAAATCACTAAAATGGACCTTGTCAGTTGGTCACTCAAAGCGATTGATTACATTTTCTCAACGATGAGAACGGGAGAAGGGGCTCCTGGATGCCCTTCCGGGACAGACTCAGTTGGACACATCATGGACTCCTGGAAACAGTGGAACTTCATTTGTTTATCTCAGCTGTCTGTGGAGGATTCTGATGAGGATATGTGGATATTTGTGGTGTTGGTGTCAGGTTTCCTGCTCATTGGCCTTGGAGGCTTCCTGGCTTACCGGAAAATTAAAGAGCTGTCGAGGAATGTTGGCCTGCTCCCGGAGCTCAGAAATGGTTTGCATCGCACTGTGAATTCACAGACTCACATAATTGTCGAGATGAATCGTAAGCTTGGGACTTTGGCCGAGATTTATTCATTGGCACAAAAGATGGATGCCATCAAGGATAGAGTGGACGAATCAGCACGGATTGGGATAGATTAATGTCCATTATTGGGATTTTGAGAGGTCGAAGACCAAGGATCTTTAAGACTGAGAGGAAATTATCTCTGTCTGGCCCCAAAACAATTTCTAATCGGTATCTGGCGCCCTTGAGCCTGCGAGGCTCCAACGAAAACTCCACCCTCAGAAGATATGTGGAATGTGCCGTCGCTATGGCAACTCAACTCTGTCTCCTATCCCAGCCTGGGCGGGACTGCGGGAAGGCCGCCGAATCATTCCAGGGTCACTGCAACCCTCCAACTTTCAATGCTCCTCCCCCTGTTCAGACTGAGGTGACATGCGCTGCTTGTAATGGCTGCAGGAACTGAAGTGTGGATAGTCCTGAACCCACCACCCCACCTAGTGGACACTTATGTTGTGTGATGTCTGAAGTCTGTTGCATATCTGTCTGAGGTGTTTTTTTGCAGAGCAAAGCTGCCCTCCCGGTGGAGAGTAACTCTGAAGTGAATTTTTAATTTCCTTCCACCTGAACCAATCCTCATGTAACCCTCTGATCTCTTTTAAGGTAGCGCGACTCAGGGTTGCGAATGACCATAGTCACCAATTCTTGTCATGTATCTTGCCCATGTATGTCTGATCTCTGAATTGTGTGTACTGAAACTCTGATTTTCCTCTGGGATTAAGAAAGTATTTTTGAATTGAATTTGAATTGAATCAGGACCAGAGTCGTCTCAAGGACCCTCACATAGTAAACATTCCAGTACAGGTCAGTTCATTAAGCCAATAAGTAAAAAGTTTCCTATATAAGGAACCCAGCAGGTTTCATCGAGTCACTGACTAGTGGCAGAGTCTTTACAGCAATCCTCATACTAAGCAAGCATGCAACGACAGTGGAGAGGAAAACTCCCTTTTACACACAATATACACTCAACAAAAATATAAACGCAACCTTTGTTTCTGCTCCGATTTTTCATGAGATGGACGTAAAGTTCTCAAATTCATTCCAGATAAACAATATTACCATTTCTCTCAAACATTGTCCACAAATCAGTCTAAATGTGTGATAGTGAGCACTTCTGCTTTGCTGAGATAATCCACCCCACCTCACAGGTGTGCCACATCAAGATGCTGATCCGACATCATGAGTAGTGCACAGGTGTACCTTATACTGCCCACAATAAAAGGCCACCCTGGAATGTGCAGTTTTGTCTCACAGCAAAATGCCACAGATGCCACTAGCATTGAGGGAGCGTGCAATCGGCATGCTGACAGCAGGACTGTCAACCAGATCTGTTGCTCGTGCATTTAATGTTCATTTTTCCACCATAAGCCGTCTCCAAAGGCATTTCAGAGGATATGGCAGTACATCCAACTGGCCTCACAACTGCAGACGACGTGTAACCACACCAGCCCAGGACCTCCACATCCAGCAGGTTCACCTCCAAGATCGTCTGAGACCAGCCACTCAGACAGCTGCTGAAACAATTGGTTTGCATAACCAAACAATTTCTGCACAAACTGTCAGAAACCGTCTCAGGGAAGCTCAACTGCATGCCCGTCGTCCTCATCGGGGTCTTGACCTGACCCCAGCTCGTCACCGTAACAGACTTGAGTGGGCAAATGCTCACATTCGATGGCGTCTGGCACGTTGGAGAGGTGTTCTCTTTATGGATGAATCTTGGTTTACATTGTTCAGGCCAGATGGCAGACAGCGTGTGTGGCGTTGTGTGGGTGAGCGCTTTGTCAGTGTTGTCAATGTTGTGGATTGAGTGGCCCATGGTGGTGGTGGGGTTGTGGTATGGGCAGACATCTGTTATGGACGAAGAACACAGATGCATTTTATTGATGGCATTTTGAATGCACAGAGATACCGTGATGAGATCCTGAGGCCCATTGTTGTGCCGTACATCCATGAACATCACCTCATGTTTCAGCAAGATAATGCACGGCCCCATGTTGCAAGGATCTGTACACAATTCTTGGCAGCTGAACATGTCCCAGTTCTTGCATGGCCAGCATACTCACTGGACATGTCACCCATTGAGCATGGTTGGGATGTGCTTGACCGGCGTATACGACAGTGTATCAGTTCCCACTAATATCCAACAACTTTGCACAGCCATTGAAGAGGAGTGGACCAACATTCCACAGGCCACAATTGACGATCTGATAAACTCTATTCGAAGAAGATGTGTTGCACTGCATGAGGCAAATGGTGGTCACACCAGATACTGATCGCTTCTGAGTCCACAGACCCCCAATAAAGCAAAAAACTGCACATTCCAGGGTGGTCTTTTATTGTGGGCAGTGTAAAGTACACCTGTGCACTACTCATGATGTCGGATCAGCATATTGATGTGGCACACCTGTGAGGTGGGATGGATTATCTCAGCAAAGCACAGGTGCTCACTATCACACATTTAGACTGATTTGTGAACAACGTTTGAGAGAAATGGTAATATTGTGTCTCTGGAATGAATTTGAGATCTTTAAGTCCATCTCATGAGAAATCGGAGCAG
The DNA here is from genome assembly GCF_043380555.1 of Nothobranchius furzeri. Lineage (NCBI taxonomy): Eukaryota > Metazoa > Chordata > Actinopteri > Cyprinodontiformes > Nothobranchiidae > Nothobranchius > Nothobranchius furzeri. The sequence continues at coordinate 41,470,389 of NC_091750.1, read as the reverse complement.
AAACCAAATTGTTGTGTTTATATTTTTGTTGAGTGTATATAACAAGTAGTGTTTCTATGGTCACATTGTGATTTCTTAGTAAATATTCTATTTGGTGAGAGATAAACTTTGTTGTATTTATCCTAGTGAATCTATGATTAAACAGGTAAACTAGTAGTAGCACATTCAATGTCAAAGAGAGTAAAATGTTAGAGTTGAGTCCGTGCTTCCAATGTTGAGGTGGCTGACTGGGGCTTCAGCTGCAAGGTTGTTGGTGCCTGTCGTGATGGCATTCCCCGAACTCGCTGGTGGACCTCGGCACTTAGGGATGCTGTCAAGCTGAAGAAAAAGTCATATTGGGTCTTTTTGGCCTGTGGGACTTCAGAGGCAGCTGATGGATGTCGGCAGGCAAAGCAGAATTCGGCCCGGGTGTGGGAGGAGTTCTGTGAGACCATGGAGCAAGACATCCGTACAGCTTCAAGGAGATTCTGGTCCATCATCCACCATCTCAGGAGGGGAAAACAGTGTGCTACCAACATTGTTTACTGTGGTGACGGTGTGCTGCCGACCTCTACTCGGGACATTGTGGATCGGGGGGATGGTTGTCCCTTCTGTAGTCAGCAAGAGACCGTGCAGCATTTGGTAGTTTCGTACTCTGGGCTGTCAGGGATGTTTAGGATTTTAGAACAGTGGGTTAGCGCTCTGGGAGAGGTTTTACTTCCACGTCATTTATGTTCGGTCCAAAGTACAATGTTAAGAAGAAACAGATATCGCTGCTGATCGACAGCTTTTATGAACTCACTGGCCACCTGGAACTGTTAGAACACTTTGGGGGACTGGACAGGTTCTCTGTCTGGTGGGGGTGGGGGGTGGGGGGGTAGGAACACCTGTTAGACTGTTGGGTTTTAATATGTTCTGGTCTGTAAAGGTTTTAGGGAGAAGGTACGATCTCGGTGTTGTTAAACGTGATTGTTATTCTGTAAAAACAAGTGAATTATTAGAAAAGTCAAAGTATTTCTCTCTCTCTCTTTATTTCTTTCTCTCCCCCTCCCTCTCTGGCTCTCACTCACTCTCCCTCCCTCTCTCACTCTTCCCTCTCTACCTATCTCTCTCACTCATCCCCCACGTTAGTTTTCATGATTTTACTCTGTACTAGTCTGTGAAATTCTCCCATGAGAGACTGTCAGAAGTGTTGTGTTAAAGTTGCCTCTGGTACTGAAAGCACCTCCTGGCCAGCACCTCCTCCTGCTCCTTCTAGAGAGCATTACAGGAGGAGGAGAAGGAAATGCATTGGCCAGACAGTGTTTACAGATAACTGAGCAGAACTGCAGCTCAGCAGCAACCACACAGGCCCAGTAGGGTGTGACGTGGTCTGGACTGTGGTCATGGGAAAACCCTTAAAACGCAGGAGAAGATAAAAGAGCACCTGATGCTGTCAAACACCTGCTGGACTTGGCCCTGCAGCAGATGCTCACAGCTTCAGAGCATCTCTGTTTGGTGAGTGGAGGCATGTGTCCTTGCTGTCTGATCACAGCAAGCCAAACAAATCACCTTCAAACGTCAGCTGTGGGTGTTCTTGGCCTCCAGAGCTGCAGCGATCTGCTCGTGAGTGATCCACCAGATGGAAACAGCAGAGTCACTGAAGGTTGTTTCAGAAACAAACACAAGCATTGGTAAGGAAACAGGGCTTGGATATGAAGAATCAAAGCTTTCACACAGCTGCCCACGCACGTTAGTGCTGAGACTTCCAGGGTTCCGTGCATGTTAGCTTGCATCATGTCTGAGAATAGCACCCATCGCTGAGGTGGAGGGACAACTAAACGTGCTGTAGAGGAATGCTGAAGGGGGCAGGGGCCATTCTTCCTACCCCAGCAGCCTTGCGTGGAGGCAGATGAGCCTTCAGCCTGTAATCCCACAGCAGGGACGACTCTGGCAGCTTTAAACAACCTCCCCACGGGGTCGGACTCCAGTAAAATCTCTTTGTTCCCCGGTAAGAGCTACATCTCTGGTACTCATCAATACTCCGGTCTGGGGTTTCAGCAGGAGCTGAATGCCCCATGGCTGCTTTCACCTCGTGCTCATTGTTGGTGGAGTGAAAGGAAAACTGGAGTGAGAGCATGCTGATTTATTGCTTCTCTCATAATAATGAGTCCTCAGAGTTTATTAAAGCAGAGCTGACTGGTAATTAGTAAAAGACCACAAACACAGAGACCCTTTGAGTCATCAGGTCTGTCATTTCCAAAGCTGCTTCTGCAGTTATCCAGTTATGTTTGCTAAAACTTTTGTCTTTACCTTATCTTTTAAAAACACATCTAGGGCCACAAAGATGTGATCAAGCTTTTTTCTTGTAAATTCTAAGCTAATAAAGCTTAAACCCTCAGTGCAAAAATGTTTAATACTGTTCTCTGAAGGAAAGGGAGGCCAGTATTAAACTAAGGAAAACAGAGTAAACCACTAAATAAGTAAATACAATTTAGAAATAAAAAAGTCAAAGAAAAAGCTTTGCTTTGAGCTTTTCACACATTTCTGTTCCTGTAACTTGTTAAAGGCATGAACAAATGTTTCAAGGAAATTTTTATCCAGGGTGGCTCAGTTTTAACCTAACATGCATGTTTCTGGCCCGTGGAGAAAACCCACACGTCAGCATAACACCCTAACTGATGAGAACATGCTAAGCTAACACATGCATGCACAAGAACATGCTAACTCCAAACATGCTTGAGGAGAACATGCTAACACCACACGTAAATAACAACAATATGTAAACCCTTCAAATGCATGAGAAGAACATGTGAACTCTCCACATGCATGAGGAGAACATTCTAACTCCTAACATACATGATGAGAACATGCCAACTCTACAAGTTATTTTTATTATTTTTTTATTTAACCTTTATTTGTCAGGTTTGGTGGCAGAGCTGAAGTGTGGCTGAGAAGGTCTGTTGCCCAGACGCGGAGTGGTGGAGATAAACAGAGTGGTTTAGCTCCTTTAGGTTCAGTTTGAAGGTTTGAAGGCTGGTAAGCCTGATAACTCGATTCAAAGTCAGGTGAGAACGATGACAGAGTAATGAATGAAACGCCAGTACTTCCTTATATAGTGTCGGCGTGATGACGTCGGCGGCCACGTTGGTGGTGGGAATGATGGGAAATGGTGGCGAGAATGCTGGGAAGTGGAGTCAGCTGGAGGAGTTCGTGACAGGACCCCCCTCCCTCGAGGGACGGCTCCTGAAGTCCCAGGATGCCGGGCCCAGAAGTCAGATAGCAGGGTAGGGTCGACAAACGAGCTTGTGGGCTCCCAAGAGCGCTCCTCCGGGCCGTACCCCGCCCAGTCCACCAGGTACTGCCAACCATGTCCCCGGTGGCGAGCGTCCAGAACCTTGCGGACCGTGTAGATGAATTAAAGACGCCCAGTTATTGAAAAATATTGGTGGTTTCATAACGTATAACCATAAAAATTGCGTCTAAAATACATGGAAGTGGGTCTAAGTCTTTCGGCTACGCCATTTTGGATGCCTTGTTTTCTTCTACGGAAGCCTGTGAGGACAGAATGCATTTACTGATTTGTAAAAAAATGGTTACAAAACCATTAATAAACATTTTTGTTTTACACATTTACCTCTTCGCTAGTTGGAAGTGATGAAAGGGAATCTGATGTTCTTGTTGTTTTAATGAAGGTAGCACTCCCAAGGATTTTTTACCCTAATGGACACACAAAAATAATGCTTGCTTGCAATGACTTGGATCCTGTAACATGTTTGAGGACATCTCGAGCATTTTCTCCATGTAGATGGAGTGAATGGTTGGTAATACCACTGTGTTCACTGCTAAATCCACTTATTCCTTCATCTCCAGGGTCACACATCAGTCAGAATATTTTCACCAAAGAAATCAATAAACCAAATAGCAGCCTATAAGTCTTTGTTCATGAGAACCACAGAAATTATAAGACTTTGACAACCCTTTACTTTGGATTCCCTTCAGCTTTTTACAACAAAACATCTCCACACAGGTAGAAAAGTCAAATAATCACAACATACTACTGTGTGATTACAATTGTCTCTTCCTGGTTTAATATGTGCTTTAAAATTTATATTGTGTTTGTTTGTGTTGCTATAGAGACCCGAGAGGGGTGTTGGTGGCTGAATACCAGCAGTCTGATCTTATCAAGTGAAGAAGAGGCCACAACCTTCTAATTATCACTCCCTCCTGTTGGAAGCACTCAGGAAACCTTGATTTACCAGCATGAATAGGGATAATATTTGTTCTGCAGCTGAGAGCTTCCTGTTATCTGATGGTGGTCTAAATCTGCTCCACAAGCAGTTCATTTGCCCTCAAACTTCTGTTTAACTGATGAGCCTTATTAACCCTAAAGGCAAGCAAAAATGAGCAGGAAAGCTGACAAAATCAGTTTGTTAATGATTCATCAGATGAATCTGTTTACATCCACACAATAATTCAGCTCATGAAAAAGGGGACGCCACCAGGAAAACAATAGAGAGAGTAAATATTTAATCTGTCTTTCATCTCTGCTGTCGTTGTAAATCGACGGTGAGACACAAATGAGTGCAGAACCACCCATAAACAGCTGTTGTGAGAAGTGAAAAATGGTTTTAATTGCAGTATAAATATTTGTAGGAAACATCAAAGTCACGATTGAGTCTCTGTGCAGCTGTGGCTGCTGTCAGATACAGCTAATAGTGTTTATGTGAGCTGAAGACCAATGCTTAATTTTGCCTTCTTTGAACAAACAAACATGTCCTATTGGATGGATGTCTGTCAGTGGGGCTGGGGGGCTGTCTGAACATACATGTCTACTAAAGAGATGGACATTTCTGCCCTGAGACCAGCCTTCCATTGAAGATCTGAGCTGAAACTGAGTAAATCACTGCTCAGGACACACACACGCACAAATCTTTGTTCTGATTGTGCATGTGCACTCACTTAACGCTAAAGCTCATAATCTTAGGAACCTTGTAAATTCAGCTTGGTGCCATTCAGCTGGACACAGAATGTGACAGAAAATATGAGAATATTCTGAAACCTTTACTGAATTCCTCCCTTGGCTGCCACCTCACTGTAAAGGAGTCGTTTGAGTGTCCCAATGATCCTAGGAGCTAAGTTGTCTGACCATGGCAAAGAGGTCCTAGGTGAGGAATCAGGCAAAGTGCAACCCAAAAACGCCTTATGATGAACAATACAAATGGAAACAGTGTTCCCTCGCCCAGACATGGGTCACCGGGGCCCCCTTCTGAAGCCAGGCCTGGAGGTGGGGCACGTTGGCGAGTGCCTGATGGCCAGACTTTCAACCATGGAACCCTGTTGGGCACAGCCCAAAGAGGAAACGTGGGACCCCCCTTCCCATTGGCTTACCACTTGTGGGGAGGGGCCAAAGGAGTCGGGTGCAATGTGTGATGGGTGGTGGCCGAAGTCTTATGTGTGTTCCTGACTGTTGTCTGTCCTTATGCACCAAACTATAGTTCTTTTTGGAGTCCTTGGAGGAGGTGCTGGAGAGTGCTTCTTCTGGTGACTTCCTTGTTCTGCTGTGAGGCTTTAATGCTCATGTGGGCAACAACAGTAAGACTTGAAGAGGTGTGGGGAAGAATGGCTCCCCTGATATAAATGATCAAGCATAAAGATGTCCATATGTGTTCTTGGCAGCAGGATACCTTAGGCCAAGGGCGTAGGAACGAGTTTAATATTGGGGGGGACACTGTCACACCCTGTCTTGTCTCCCCATTCTGTTCTGTCATGTGTCTCTGTTAATTGCTCCCACCTGCATCTCGTTTTCCAAACACCCAAGCTCCCAGCCCTCATGTATTTAAACCCCTTCAGTTCTGTGTCTCTTGTTGGTTCATTGTTTCCATGTCCTGCGTGCGTTTGGCATTAAAACCTTTTACATTATCCAGTTTGTCGGCCTGCCTGCTTCTTCACCCGCGTGTGGATCCTCACCTCTGCTTCACTCACCAGCACGTTTGTGACAGAGTGAACCAACCCACTAAAGGATCCAGTGGGGAGGTTCTCCCCTGGGAGTGCCTGCTTCAGTTCCTCACCTCGGACCACCGGCCGACTTCTCCTCCTCCGGCGTTGCCTCGCTGCAGACGCCGTCGTCGAACCCCGGCCGCGACGATCCCCTCCACCCTCCCGGAGCTAGATGTGAGGTTGTACCAGGAGACGCAGCTAGACCGCTCCTGCTACGTGGGCACCAGACTGGCTCTGTGCTCCCCTGGAGCTGGCCCACGGCATTGGGAAGGATGCCGGGCTCCACCGTCACCCCTTGTCCCAGGACGGAGCCGCAAGCTCGCCGCTGCCCCGGCTTGGCGCGCCAGCTTGGACCCGCCTCCCGTCAGATCAGTTGTCTCGTCTCCAGTCTAATCAGCGCCTCCGTCATCTGCAGGCGGAGGGATCACGCATACGGCCCAGCAGACAGAGCTCGCCGGCCTCCAGGTGGAGCTTGGCCGGATCCGTCAGCTCGTCAGCCTCCAGGAGTTCCAGCTGGACACCCTATCCTCCCCGAATCACCAGAAGAAGGTTTCGGTCCAGTCAGCAGCTCCCTCGTCTCTAGGCCAAAGGATCGAGCCCGTAGTCCACCCAGCAGAGCTTGCTGGTCTCCGAGCTGAGCTGGCCCAACTCCATCAGAGCCTCAGTCTCCAGGAGCTCCAGCTGGACAATCTATCCTCCCTGCTCTCCCAGTTCCCGGCGCCACCAGTTCAGTCAGCTCCAGTTCCAGCGGTGACCCAAGAGGCTCTTCCCCCGGGCCGGCCTGTCCAGGTGTCAGAGCCCAGTTCGGCGGCTTCAGCCAAGGAAGCGGTCCCGTCTGCAGCAGCTCCTCCTCCACTCCAGAAGTCGACGGTCCAGAAGTCCTGTCCAGTGGTCGACGTCTCCCCCTCCAGTCCAAAGGTCGACGTCTCCCCCTCCAGTCCAGTGGTCGACGTCTCCTCCTCCAGTCCAGTGGTCAACGTCTCCTCCTCCAGTCCAATAGTCGACGCCATCCCCAGTCCAGTGGTTGACGCCGTCTCCAGTCCAGTGGTCGACGCCATCTCCAGTCCAGTGGTCGACGCCATCTCCAGTCCAGTGGTCGACGCCGTCTCCAGTCCAGTGGTCGACACCGTCGCCTCCAGTCCAGTGGTCGACACCGTTGCCTCCAGTCCAGTGGTCGACGCAGTCTCCAGTCCAGTGGTCGACGCCGTCTCCAGTCCAGTGGTTGACGCCGTCTCCAGTCCAGCGGTCGACGCCGTCGCCTCCAGTCCAGTGGCCGACGCCATCGCCTCCAGTCCAGTGGTCGACGCCGCCGTCTCCAGTCCAGAAGTCAAGGACGTCTCCTCCGGCATTTCTGCCTCCAGTCGCCGCCGGTCCTGCCCTCGCCAGGCACGGGCCCCCAAGAGCCCATCGGCGTCTCCTCCTCTACCCCAGATGCAGGGCACCAAGAGCCCGTCGGCATCTCCTCCTCTGCCCCAGACGCAGACCCCCGGACTCTGCTGGTCCCTGCCTCCTCTCCACCGGTCCCTCGGCTACTCTTGGCCCTCCTTCCTGGTCCCCCTCCTCCCGCCCTGTTCAGTGTTCCTGTGGGCGTCTGGGATCCACCCTTTGAGGGGGCGGGGGGGTACTGTCAAACCCTGTCTTGTCTCCCCATTCTGTTCTGTCATGTGTCTACTAATGAAAACCCCCGCTAGCTAACCATAAAAAAACTAACTAACTGACTGGTCCCTGGATCTCAGAAGGCCGGCAGATTAAACACAAAACTATCATGCTGCGCTGATCCCCAGCGCTGCGGAGTGTTCCCGAGATGTCTGCGCAAGCAGACAACACTAGCCTTATACGAGATCCTAACATCTAAAATATATCTACAAAGGAGCCTCATTTTTAAAACTACGAGAAAGGGCATCTGCCATGATGTTTTCAGTCCCCTTCTTGTGACAGATCTCTAGGTTGAATGCTTGTAGGAGGAGGGCCCATCGCATCAGACGTTGATTTTGGTTATACATGTGGTGGACGAAGGTCAGCGGATTATGATCTGTAAAGATAATGGTTGTGAATCGACTGTTTCCAACATAGACACAGAAATGTTGCAGGGGCCATATTAGAGCTTAGGTCTCCTTCTCAATGGTAGAATAATGTTGTTGTGCCAGGTTAAACTTCCTTGAGAAGTAGCAGATGGGGTGATCAAGTCCACCAGCGTCCACTTGAAGTAGCACAGCTCCAGCTCCGGTATCAGAGGCATCGACCTCGAACTTAAAAGGTCGGGAAAGGTCGGGGGCTGTAAGAACTGGAGCACAACAGAGTAGGTCACGCAGAGCAAGGAAAGCCTGGTTACATTCAGAGGTCCAAGAAAATGGGATGTTGGTGCTTAACATGTCTGTAAGTGGTTTTGCAACAGTGGAAAAGTTACGGCAGAAGCAGCGGTAACAACCGGTCATGCCCAAAAATCGGCGGAGTTCTCTGCGTGTGATCGGTGGTGGAAACGAAACAATTGCCTGGATTTTATCTCACTTGGCCTTGTCCTACCTCCTTTCCTAAATAACGGACAGTGGCTTTCACAAACTCACACTTAGCGAGATTTAAAGTCATATTAGCCATCTTCAGTCGGTCAAACACTTGGGCTAAGGTCTGGAGGTGAAGATCCCAGGACGGAGTGTAGATGACGATGTCATCGAGATACGCGCTGCAATAAGACACATTAGAAAAAACCTGGTTTACTAAACGCTTGAATGTGGCGTAGGTTATCTGGAGTGACAAAAGCTGAAACTTTGGAAGCGAACGAAGTTAAAGGCACCTGCCAATAACCTTTAAGAAGATCCAGTTTGGTAACAAATGAAGCTGAACCGACACTATCTACACAATCCTCCACAAGCGGCAAAGGAAATGAATCTGGCACTGTTTTAGCGTTTAACTTCCAGTAGTCTGTAATAAACCTATACGAGCCATCAGGTTTATTTTCTAACAAACACGTTGAGCTCCAGGAACTGGTGCTGGGCTTTGCGAGGCCATGTTCTAATAGATAAGTCACCTCATTTTTCATTAGTTCTCTCTTTATCGGACTAGTCCTGTAAGGGTGCATACGAACTGGAATGGAATCAGTAAGGCTGATGTCATGAGTTATCAGGTGAGTTTGACTAGGCACATCTGAAACCATTTCTGGAAAGGAGTGAATTAGATGAGAAAGCTTGCTATGAAGACATGAGGTGGCTCAAACTGGATGACAGGCAGGAGAGAGCTTCAGAGTTACAAAGACGTGGGGTAACCGGAGACAGTGAGCTCCACATCACAGCATCATCTTGTGAGGTATCAGGCAGCGGGGGAGGAACCTCTGCATAGATGAAACAACATGGAGAGCACCTGCAGTGCTGCTGCTGAGAAGGATACAATTATGAAATCCTGCAGCATTATCACTTGTACTGCTTCGTTTTCACACAGAACAAGAACCCCACACTCACACACACACATGCGTGCACACTCTCACACACACACACACGCATGCGCACACACAGCCTAAAGCGCAGAACACGGAATGCAGAATATCAGCAGGGGGACAGATTGAGACGGAATGTCATGCGTCTGTGACAGTGTGTGTCCTGTCACTGTGACCTGATTGATCATGTGCCCTGGCTACTTGGACAGGGGAGATCTCTGTTTGGGTGACTGGTTAGTGTGTGTGACTTTCACCTGGGAGTCTGGGGATCGAATCCTGATTGGACCATTTTTTTATATTCGCCACAGATCTCTCTGAAGAACTCAGCATTAACGGCTTCAGCAACGCTGTGCCACTCCGTGGATTTTCTCTTATTTGTTTTGCAAAAGCACTTCCTTTCATTTCTCCACCTCACCCACAAGTACCTCAGCTTCTGTAAAATTGCGCTTCCTTGATCTGCCTTCATCTACGGTCGCCATCGTCAATGGCGGAGCGCTGCAACAAGCCGGCTTATGTATATGCATGAGATCCACAAGGCGCTTTGCATTGTCTATTTATGGCAGTAAGTGGGCGTGGTGAGGGCGGAATGTGAGTAAAATGCAGCTGAGAAACATTCTCGTTAGTCTCTGATTTATGAGGCGGAGATTGCGTGCAGCTGTGCGTACTCCATGTTTGATAGATCACAAACCTACTTGGCGTAAGTACATTTTTTTGCTGAGCTTCAGTACGGTTTTAGTAAGGATTCTACGCAATGTTTGATAAATGAGACCCCTGGTCTTTAGATGTGCTTGTTTATATTTAAAAGTTAAAGTCCCATTAGTTGTCACACACACTGATGTGTGTGCAAAGTTTGTTCTGACCCATACCCTGGGGGAGCGGAGAGCTGACGGAGTCATTTGGTCACATTTTTTCCAAGTCTTTGGTATGACACAACCAGGAATCAAACACTCCACTCCCAGGCTCAGGGCGGACACTCTACCACTAGGTCACTGAGCTGTAAATGTTCCAAATAGTGGAAATCCCTCTTTCCTTGTTGTCCATGTTTGTTTTTAAGCACCTTCTGTACATTCATACTGTGTCTCTTTTCAACTTGCATTTACTTGGTTCTTTTTGAACACAGAAAAGAAAACTTTTTCTGTACCTTAGCTAACGTTTCAGCTACTCCCTGTGGCCATCCTCAGAGCTGTAACGATGTAGCCTGACCAGCCAGACCCATGCTTCCTTATGGGGAGCATTGGGTCTGGGAACACTCCTATTCAAATAACCCCACCCCCTGAGAATTCTAACCGAGCTAATCAGTGCTGAGCAGCGTACATCACACACCACAACGCTCAGTCGCTCATAAACAATGAAGACAAAATCGGAATCGGAGTTCGCATTGGCTCTTTCCTCTCGTCTAAATGACTTGGACATGTCTTTAAAACCACAACAATAAGAAAATAAAAGTCTTTCTTCTAAAAAAAAGACGTTTGTGTTGTCACCACATGCCATTTTTGACTACAGCTAAAAAAAACTGCAGCGGTACAGTCGGCATTTCCACCTATTTTCTGATTGGTTATTTTTGAGCTGCCTAGTGCCACCCCTCACGTGCCTCTCTGCCTGAGAATATCCAGACTAGTCTCTGTGTAGAATTAAACAGATGACAGGCCTGCCAGACCAGGCTAATGATGATATTGGCGTCGCCATCCTCTGCTGCCCGCAGATAAATGGAGAAGGAAGTGTTGCCACCAACATCATCACAGCTCTGAGGATGGCTACAGGAAGAAGACTTACTTTATATTTATACAGAACTTTTCTGTATGCTTCACTGCTATTTGCATAATAAGGATAATAATAACAATTCACAATTTCTGACTGCATATGGGTTAAATTAACATAAATTAGGTGTTATATTTTTTACAGAAGCAACACATAACGTAAATCCTCTAATATTAGCCTGCATTTAATTAACTGCAGGGTATCATATTTTGGCCGGTGTCGGAGTCGGCGGAGGTGAATAATGGCCGGTTTTTTATTGTGGCCGGGTGGAATGTGGTAACAAGCAAGTACGGGGAACGGTTATGTCATCCATCTCACTTTTGATTTGCCAGTGATAGACCGCGAGGGTAACTTTAACCGTGCGGAAACGAAGAGGAGGCGAAAATTTGATATCAAGTTCAAAGAGAACGTGCTGATTATGCTGCAGAACACTCTGGGGAGCAGTAGCAGGGGTTGTACAAACTAGTCACTAGTCGACTTCACCGCTCTATAGTGACTTTTTATGCCTGTCCTCGAGTAGTCACTGTCACGTGATAATGACCGGCAAGATGCAGTCCACGGCAAAGACAGCAGCCTGCTGTCAGCAGGTGACAAGCTCCTGCGCGTCAGGAGGCAACGCGCTGTGCCAGAGCGTCGGCACTGACACCCGCCGTAAAATGGACATTTAACCAATTTGTGACGTTTACCCTCTTGCAATTTAACCTTCCCCTCACCCCCATCCTAACCTTAACCAGCTTGCGCATGCAAAGCTCTGATTGTTGATGCGCTCCAGACATCTGCGTCCTGAGCACGGCCACAGTAACATTATCAAATCAGGTGTCGCCACCTCAAAAACTAATTTAACACGCGATCGTTCATATCGGCTCATTTCCTTTCATGTTTTCTGTCTTTTATTCTTTTATTTGTGCCTGATGCTTTTCGCTGCTGTGGATCAGGGCGCATCACCTGTTTTGTCCTCGGTGACGCACCTAACTGATGTGGCCGGCAAGCAGCGAGCACTCTGCTGTTTTTGCGGTCGGTAGGTCTTTTAGAACTGCAGTTCAAAGGTAACTCATAAGGTGAATATATATGAACCCAGGTAGCAGTTTTTCTTTAGGATTGAGAGGAGATGCAGGAAGATAATAAACAGACAGGACAGAAAAATGGTCAAATAAAAACAAGATAGTTTTTGTACCTGGTGGTTGCAACAAACAGACACCATTGAAGGTAATCAGAAGTGAGGAACAGAAAATGAAATAATTATTTTAATGTTTAGAGCAGCAGGAACTCCGAGAGGCTGCAGGCGCATCAGTGAGTTTGCGACTGCTGCGCAGGGGGAGGGGGGAGAGGGCTGAAGCAGAAACTACCGTTGTTAAAAGAAATGTGTTTAACTTTGAAAATGTGGGCGCAATTTTAACTGTCAAAAACTCCAGCGAACCATTAGTTCATTGTGCTCAAATAGAAATAGAGGCCTGCCTCTAATTCTGGTCCTCCTTCCAATAAAGGCCTGGAGCTTGATGAGCTTGAGTCAAATACAGGCCCGGGCCTGTATTAGAGGATTTACGGAACCAATGTGACATAGTTATATAGGGTATACTGTAACATTGAATACCAACAATGGCAACAAATGTAGCATCCAAGTGAACTTGATAATGATTGACACTGCATATTAAGTATGACCAATAAGATGTGATGATTCCTTATAAATATAAAATAACAACCTGATTGATCTTTGAATGTTTAATCAAAAGATTCTAGGTTCTTTGCTTATTCAGGGAACATAAACACACTTAGTATTAATTCAGACAGAGTCAGTATATAGTTTATAAATGGATTTAATTATTTTTCCTAAACTGATAATGATACATGACAAGATATGAGTAATGAGATGTGGTGTAATTGATATGGAGTGATTTAATGTGATGTGTGAAATGTTGTGATGGAAGCTAGATGTTTAGCAACCGTTCTTTGTATCTGAGAGAAATTGTAAAATTTGGGTTATAAAAGTGAATTGGCTGTTTATTTAGTAAACTACAGATGTATTTATTTAAAAACCTCATCAGACCCCAGAATGCAGGCTACATTACACAGACCTGCCAACCTGTACGCATTTTGCGTAGCCAGAAGGCAATTTGGCATCTATTTACGCTGGTACAACTCACCCCTCTAAACTACGCAAAAAACTGCAGATACGTGAGTTGAGTTCTGTGGCAAATATGCACGTGTGATACTCATGTCTGACAACACGACTCAGCGGCATGGTGAAGAAGTTTAAGCCAATCATCGTAGAGAAGCAGAGAAAACCTATTCTGCCCAACCTATAATGTAACACCCCACCCCCCTCCTCCCTGCTTCGTCCTGCCCACTGCTCCTCTCTCCCTCCGGTTCGCCACTCGCTGCTGTTCTGGTAAGGTAAACTGTGTGTGTGTGTGTGTGTGTGTGTGTGTGTGTGTGTGTGTGTGTGTGTGTGTGTGTGTGTGTGTGTGTGTGTGTGTGTGTGTGTGTGTGTGTGTGTGTGTGTTTTATCCATTGCAGATAGATTTGGCCTGTATATAAGGAGGAATGTAATTATTTATACAGTTTAAACATGCAGCCATTTTTTTTCTTTTTTTTTTTTTTTGCAGCTCGTTTTGCAACTCATGCTATGGCAGCTGAGGGAGAAGCAGACAGGGAGGTATTGGTTATCAAACCTGCCAAAAAGAAGAGGGTCCATGTGTCTCCCTGGAGTATGAAGAAGATTTGTCATGTACTTTTACAAAATGAAATCTGTCAGACAGGTAGGATTTAAACCAGCCTAACGCTGTTCCTTTCATCCCTACAACATGTTCAAGCCTTTCTAAAAAAACATTGTGATCAACTGTGTCAGCACTGAGATCTAACAAGACTAGAACAGACACAAGATTCTTCTCTGAGGCCATGAGAATATCATTTGTAACTCTCACTAATGCAGTTTCAGTGCTGTGATATTCTCTAAAACCAGACTGAAATTCCTCAAACAGATCATTAGTGTTTAAATGCTGACATACTTGGATGGCCACTATTTTCTCCAGGACTTTGAATAAAAATTGAAGGTTAGACATTGGTCTATAATTCATTGGGTCGTCTGGATCCAGAGAAGGCTTTTTAAGTGAAGGTTTGATTACAGCAACCTTAAAATCCTGTGGTACATATCCATTCACTAAGGATAGATTGATTAAATCTAGAATGGCAGCAGTATCCAAAGGAAATGCTTCTTTAAATAATTTGGTTGGGATTGGATCTAAAAGTTGACGGTTTAGATGAAGCTAATATTTTTGATAACTCTGAAAGCTCAACTGGATCAAAACGGTTCAAACACAGTTGAGGTTCTACAGTCACCTCTGATGCTGCCTCACTTACTGAGGAAGAAGAAATCGCAATAGGGAGGATGCTAAAGATTTTGTTTCTAATAGAATTAATTGTATTTGTGAAAAATCCCATAAAGTCGTTGCTGTTGAGGGCTAAGGGAATAGATGGTTCAGAGCTATGATTCTGTGTAAGTTTGGCAACTGTACTGAAAATGAATTTAGGATTATTATGATTCTCCTCAATTAGTGATGGAAAATAAGCAGTTCTAGTTTGTTGAAGCTTATTTTTATAGATAGAATCATTTGGTGTATTTAAGATCTGAAATAAAGCATTTCAAGAATGTTGTTGTATTCTTTGCTGTAAAGTAGTCAAGACATTATTAAATCACTTTTGGTAAAACATACATTTCATTATGTAATAACTTTAAAGTTAAGAAATCATTTTATGAGCAATAATAAAATTATTTTATTGAGGTTAAAGCTCTGTCCTTTGTCTGGAGTCCTCTGACTTGAAGCACAGATTCTGTTGTACTTCCGGTGGCGAGGTCACGAGCAGTATGTTCTCTGGTTTGGAGACCAGACCATTAACCTGTGGCACATGAAGCATGCTGTGGACAGTGTCTTAACCTTTGTATTCCATGGCCTTCTCAAACACAACAACAGAATAAATGCTTTAATATGTTACTTTGGACACTTTTTGGCGCTCATAAGTGACATTCCTCACTGCCAAAGCATTCGTGATATGCTGACATCTGCAAAGTCCTGAACGGGCTGAATTTGAATGGCAGCTGAGAGGACTGGGACATCCTATCTCCTGGTCAATTTCTCCATCCTGGGAACTAGCATGAAGTTCTGGCAATGGAGACATGGCTAAGGCTTTAAGTTGAAGTCTCTAATCCTAGCATGGTACATCTAAGGAACAAAACTGCTCTCCTCGCTTCTGGCTGCTTAGTCAATGCCCCAAAGGGATCTGGTATGCAACCGTCCATATGAAAATTATTTTAGGTTGCGTATATTCAACCCTAGTTCCTAATAAGTCATTTAACTCTGCTATTCTTTACTTGGATTTCAAACAATTTTCTGTAATCTCGTACTGTTTGTTTCAGCTTCCCTCCATCAAACCACAGTGGTTTTCTGAAGCCTACTTCTGTGTGAGAGTTAAGCTGCATTGACGTGTTATGAATGCAGCTCAAATGAATTTTTTTTCCTAAATACTATTTATATCCAGACTAATAAATTCTTGCATTCATGTTTTGATTTACTGTACGGCCTTTAGTGTTTTTGCTCTTCTTTATTTTTTCTTCTTTGCTCCTGTTATGAAACTACCGTGCTGCTGTCACACCAAATTTTCCCCATGGCAGGACAATAGAGGGAATGTTTTATTCTATTCCACTCTACTCTACTCTGACCCTCATCCTGATCTTTTCTGGCAAAGGATGAGTCTGTGAAGGATTCCGGCCTTTCCCAGAACCACGGCCCTGAAAAGATTCTTAACCTTCTTCTGAGAATCTACCTTCCACAAAAATCCCCGACTTGTAGTTGAGAAAAGATCCCACTGCCAAGGATTCAGGTGCAGATGTTTGGATCTAATTGCACAGACCATCGTCAGCATTTGCTCTGACACAGCAACAGCTGGGGAGCATTCTGAGGACGGTCTAACAGAGAGAGGACAGATTATGCAGGAACACTGAGCAATCTTCACCTGACTAAAACCAGCCGACCGGAAAGCACTTGTGTGCAAAATAAAATCAAACATTTAACGACGTCTAACGCTCCTTGTGCCAAAAGCCCTTTCAGATTTGATAACATGAAAGCACCAATTAGAAGCTGCCTGAATCAATCTGAAACTCAGTGTGAATCAAAGCAGATCTGTGAATTACTGCGAGGCTGAAAACCGAGGGATTCCTGAGTTTTCATCAGCACCTCCCTAAAGGGCCAGCCACAACCGAGGGCGATACAGCTGCGCCTGGTTCAGGAGTCGGGTTGATTCAATCAGGGCTAAATGTGATCTGATTTAGCGTTAATACGGCCCTTGTGTGGTCGGAGTCAGCCACAACTGCAGATTATCCGACCGATAAGAAGAACGAACCCCTTTTGGAACTGGTTCTGCTGGTTTGTTTGGTTTGGATAATTAGATTCAGCACACAGACCAGTAAAGTTGTGCCTCCCAGTGAGCGCTGCGGCGTTCCTCCACACTCCGGCCAGGCTGTTGGTTCACCCCTGACCCCGTGTCCACCTGACACAGCCGAGCACTGCTGAGCAGCAGTAATTATACCACACCGGCATGAAAGGGCAGGAAATCCCTCTAACAAAACACCCCACGAGCAGGAACGCTGGCACCGTGTTGGGACTCAACCCTCCTAGCCTGGGTTGCATCGCTCCACCTCTGGAATCTGGGGGTGGGGGACACTGGCGACTGTTGAGCTAATCCCCGCGTTAGCCTGTTGATGCCTGCTGCATGTGGCTGAGAGCGAGCGTCCTCATCCACAGAGGCAACAGCATGGTAACTATGGTAACACGGTGAGGAGTATAAAAGCCTGCTCAGGAAGTGGGGCTGACCCACCTCCACGAGGATCAGTAGTCTTGTGAATCACTGCTGCGTAGACACCCATGAGCATGGTCCGGTGCCAGAGCTGCAGGTTTCACTCCTACCTCCATCAGAGTTAGCAGTTTTAATGCTGCAGAGTCTTAACGAGTGGATTGTAACGGAAGCAGGAAGCTTAAACATGTTTGTTTATGCGGCAATGATCACAGACTGAAGTCACCAAGATCAAACATCAAAAAACTAAACAAATGAAAGATAATTCAAATCAGAAAACACAAAAGATTAAAGAGTCTTCTGTTTCTAAAGGTGTCCACATTGTCAGCACACGGAAGGATGAAGGAAGATCACGCCAAAGTCGGGGAGCAACATCTGGAAAGAACGACCACCTCGACTTTTATTTCTGGTCTTTGGAACTGCTAGAAGGTCCTGGCTTGTGGACCTGAGGAGCGTGACGGTTCATGCATCCTGCACATCAAATCTGATCATACAGCCCATGTGAAGTCATGGTCCGTTGTCCAAACTGGTGGAATTAGTCTCAAGTCTTAATATTTGTCATGAATGAACAAGGCTGAGAACCTAACCCTATGTGGCTAGCTGTTACTTTCCACGACCCAGACTCTGATGGGCCGGGTTCTGAGCATGATCACGGTGAATCAGGATCAAAGCTTCGATCTGCGACATCCAACCGGACATTCTCTTGCAGCTTCGTTCCTCCAGCTGGTCTCCGCGCCACCCGATCCTGGCAGCAGCGTATTCCAGATATCTGTAATTCTATTGCACCTGGTAGAAATGAACATTCCAGAAATCCATAAGAACATTCTAACTGAATATCTGACATGTTCATTCTAGATAGTAGAGTCCATCCAGTAGACAGCAGAGCAAACAGGCGGGGTACGCCCTGGACAGATTGCAGATAGTAAGAGTAATTCAGTCTGTCTCCTCTCCATTGCAAACTCCTCCCAGAGCTGTCTCACGTCACTAGAGATGAGTTCCAGATGCCTACAGCGGCTCTGAGAAACCAGCCAGTTACTCACCACCAGTAGCTGCAGCCCAGTCAGCTACTGGGTCTATCAGTAGCATAAGAGTCCTGGAGAACTAACATGTTACATGTTGGTTTTGATGTTCACCCCTTCTCCATTAAGTCACAACAAGCCCTGAAGGGTCAACGGTTAGGCTTCTCCTGTAGAACTGATCCTCCTACACACACGCATGCTTGGCTCTTCAGAGAGCTGGTAGAGGAAGAGCTGGGCCATCAGCAGGAGGGAAGAGGAGGGTCTGGTTCTCCTGGCAGAACATCTGAAACCGTCTCCAGAGCAGGATGTGACAGCAATGTGCAGGGCTGATTTAACTCCTCGGAGCTGGCTGGTTATTGATGTTCAGAGTCAAATCCATCTTCCTTTCCAAAAGACTCAAAACAAAACCATTCCTTCCACTTTAGCTCGCTGTGATGTAAACAGAATAAATACCAGGATGTTTTCTTTCATTGGATCAAACAACAACACAACCAGACCAACAACTGGAAAAAACACCTGATGTGTTTCAGCGGGAAATATTTTAGTTTTGTCCCTTTGTCATGAAGTAGTGGCAAAGTAGTTGGTACAGCAGTTGTTGTTATTATTGTTATTGTTATTATTGTTATTGTTATTATTATTATTATTATCATTGTTGTTGTTGTTGTTGTTGTTGTTGTTGTTAATATAATGATTAAAATTGGTGATAGTATTATTATTATTATTATTATTATTATTATTATTATTATTATTATTATTATTCGTGGTATTATTACTGTTTTTGTTGTTGTTGTTGTTAATATAATGGTTAAAATTGGTGATAGTATTATTGTTATTATGTATTATGTATTATTATTATTATTATTGGTGGTGGTATTATTATTATTGTTGTTGTTAATATAATGATTAAAATTGGTGATAATATTATTGTTATTATTTTTATTATTATTATTATTGGTGGTATTATTGTTGTTGTTATTGTTAATATAATGATTAAAATTTGTGATAGTATTATTGTTATTATTTATTATTTTTGTTGTTATTGTTGTTGTTGTTGTTGTTGTTAATATGATTAAAATTGGTGATAGTATTATTATTATTATCATTGTTGTTGTTATTATTATTGTTATTGGTGGTATTATTATTGTTGTTGTTGTTATAATAATGATTAAAATTTGTGATAGTAATATTATTATTATTGTTATTGTTGTTATTGTTGTTAACATGATTGCAATTGGTGATAGTATTATTGTTATTATTATTATTATTATTGTTGTTGTTGTTATTATAATGATTAAAATTGGTGATAGTGTCATTGTTATTATTGTTATTATTATTGGTCGTATTATTATTATTGTTGTTGTTAATATGATTAAAATTGGTGATCGTATTATTGTTATTATTATTATTATTATTATTATTATTGAGGGTATTATATTGTTGTTGTTGTTAATATAATGATTAAAATTGGTGATAATATTATTGTCATTATTTTTTATTATTATTATTATTATTATTGCTGGTATTATTGTTGTTGTTATTGTTAATATAATGATTAAAATTGGTGATAGTATTATTGTTATTATTTATTATTATTATTATTATTATTATTATTATTGTTGTTGTTGTAGTTGTTGTTTTTGTTAATATGATTAAAATTGGTAATAGTATTATTATTATTATTATTATTATTATTATTATTATTATTATTATTATTATCATTGTTGTTGTTATTATTATTGTTGTTGGTGGTATTATTATTGTTGTTGTTATAATAATGATTAAAATTTGTGATAGTAATATTATTATTATTGTTGTTGTTGTTGTTGTTAACATGATTGCAATTGGTGATAGTATTATTGTTATTATTATTATTATTATTATTATTATTATTATTATTATTGTTGTTGTTGTTGTTGTTGTTGTTGTTAATATAATGATTAAAATTGGTGATAGTATTATTATTATTATTATTATTATTAATATTATTATTATTGGTGGTATTATTATTATTTTTATTATATTAACATGAGTCTTATTTTTACATTGGTGTTGTTATAACCCTTATTTTCCCACATGAATAAAAACACAACAAAGACCCATTTTATTTTTGTTTGTTTTTTGGTTTGCTCATTGAAGGAAATAATAAATTATTTGCAATAGAATAAAACCTTGATCTATGAGCTGTAAACGCCTTTGGGTTTATTTGGGATCCTTATTATTAATATTGACATATTTCAGCACATTCAGTAGCAGGTGATCATGACTCTTGCTGGAAAATTACTTCCTGTTTGATGTTTTTGAGTAAAAAGAACTCAGAGTCTTTTCTGAGTCACAAAACACATCAGTGCTCCTGACCGTCTGATCCACAGGCTGCGTATCCAGCACCGACGCCTGAGCACGTCTGGGTTACGGCTGAGAGGCGAGCAGCAGCCTGGAGAACACACGACACGAGCTGAACGGGGAAAAACCTGCAGCAAACATGAGCCTCAGGTTTTACCGTTGGGCTGCAGTCACACTGGGGGAGGAATAAACAGCACCCACATCTGGACTCAATACATCAATAAAAGTGACAAACAAAGAGCTTTTCCAACCAGATCCACTCAGAGCTTATTTCATGGAACTGGACTCAGAAGCAGCAGAACGTGACTTTAGTTCAGACTTTTCATCAGTCACAATAAAATCATATTGTTTAACGAATATGATTCATTACGGTTTTACCAGCTGTGACATGAACAGCCTCAATATGGAGAAACGGGGACTCAACCTGACCAGATTGATGAGTTAAAGGCCAGCCACACTAAATTTTCTCAACAGTGTCACCATTAAACAGAAAGGTTGAAAATAAACATTTCCAAAATAAAGTCTAAAGTATTTCTTTCACAATCAGACGATGCTGTTGCTGATGCAGCAGGGTGGGGTCCTGTTGGGGCGGAGGGGGTAACTCACAGGTACTTCCTGTAAAGCCACAGGCACTTCCTGTTAGGGATGTCCCGATCAGGTTTTTTTGCCCCCGAGTCCGCGTCATTTGATTTGAGAATCTGCAGATCCGATACTTTCAATACATTAAAAAAAAAAGAAAAAGGAAGAAACAGTTTCAGAATGTTCCTTATTTTTTATTTAATTACCTTTTTATTTTAATTTTTAACAACAGATCACTTCTGTGAGGTAGCTTGAACAATCAAGTAATAAACAACATAAATTCTTCACTTTTGGACTTTATTGCAAATATAAAAAGTCTAATATAAAAACAGATAGCATTTCAACTTAAAATACCTGGCAGGGGTCTACTTTGCCTCGGCCCCCAAAATGCTTAGACACGTCCCTGGGCATGGGATGGAGTTTTGAAGATTATCTGAATTGTATCAACTATATAAATACTACATGCTGATAAATTATTGCTTCATACAGGTAGAAACATGTAGTGGGATAAATCTACCTACATTTTATTTTGTTAAGAACTTTGATTTGTTTTCTTGGTTTTTATTGTCCCATCTTCCTGTCCTGTCTGTCTCTGATCTTCCTGCATCTCCCAGTCCTCCAGAAAAACTCCTGCCTGCTTCCTTCTTTTTCACCTCACAAGTAACTTTTTAACTAGCAGATCAAATTGATCTATCGACCGCAAAAAAAGGCGGAGTGTGCGCCAAGCTGCCTGGCTGAGCCAGTGACGAACGCTGCAGCGCGAGCGCGTCCACACGTCATGCTCAAATACAGACAGAACTTACCAGAGAGAAAATGAGCGGACACGAATGACTGCGTGTTAATTATATATTTTTTGGCGACGCCACTTAGAAAATGTGACTGTGGCCGAGTGCAGAACGCAGCTGGAGTTCATGAATAATCAGCGGTCGGCCTGCCGCTCTCTGCATCTCTGCTCAAAAGAATTCCTGCTACGCTGAGTCCATATAAATAATATAATATAGGAAGAAACTGGATCTCTTTTGTGCTCCTTCTGGGTGTGTAAGTTAAGGGCATCAGGGGAGCCTGACAACCTTTAAGGAGAACCAAGTTGCTCTCCTGTAATTTGAACCCAGTTTCCGAGTCCGGATCGGGGCTTGGATCAGGAAGTAAAGCCCGAGTCTGAAACCATGTGATTGGGGCTGATTTCCAAGCATGTGATCGGATCGGGACATCCCTACTTCCTGTACAGCCACAGATACTTCTTGGACAGTTTTTTTTTTTTTGTTAACAATCATTATTGACATATATGCAACATACAAGACGTAACATTTTGACAAAACAACATCGATGTACAGGGTGTAATACATGAGATACACATTGGCAAACTGAGAAAAAATAAATAAATAAATATAAATAAAATCCCTCTAATATGTTACCTTGTAATATGGGCATAATAGAATTCATCAAATTGGATATTTTCAAAGCTTTCTTGTTTTTACTAATTCTACAGAGTCATAAAAAAACGTAAGATCAATATAAAATAAAGTTACATTTGGCATAGCCTGGAGAAATCTGACTTTATGAATGTGAAATTTACCCAACAGACACAGCAATTTTATTACATTGTTAACTTCGTTGTTGGATTTAACGTTTAAGAATAAGACCATACTTTCATTAAAAGTAATCACTATTTTATGAGAATCCCAAACTAATAAAGACAACTGATTCCAAAAACGTACAACCAAAGGACGTCCATAAAACAAACGAGAAAGAGACTCAATATCTTTTTTGCAGAAGGAACATAAAGGGGACACATCAGGTCTAAATCTATTAATAAATTCATTACACGGATAATATCTATGTAAGATTTTCAGATGTATTTCTTTAACTTTACTGGGGACAAAAAATCTCTGAAACTCAGAAAAGGCATTGCTACTGATGTCAGGAAACATTACCCTCCAACGATGTCATGAATTTGGAGACTGACCATATAGAGAGGTAAAAACTGCTCTGCAGGAATCCTTCCTGGGTACGGTGTATACAGAACAGGAGCTCTGACGAGAGACAGCAAATGAACAGGAATACTTTGGAGGATTCTTGAGTGCATAGCGAGATGTGTCTAACCCTTTTCTTTGGATGAATTCCTCATTGGTAGCTAGGTCCCCATTATCATTCAAAAGATCAAACACGAACATAACACCATGATCACACCAGTCTATGTGAAACAGAGTCTTGTTCTTGTGAACATGTTGATTATTCCATAAAGTACACGTGTGAGGGGAAAAGTTGTGTTTGAAAGCCATTTCTCTCATGAAATTGTAGGAATGAATGAAGAAACACAATCAAAAAAATCCTGAGAAGCTTGAGGCACAAACGAGGATGTGTATAGCTTCTGATAAAAGTTAGAGATAAAGGAAGAAATTTCATTTTCATCTTCTGAGAGATGGTTATTAATATATACGGTAGATATTTTTCTTGACTCTCCGTGGTTTTTCTCCAGATTAAAAAGAAGGATGAGTTTTTTTCTCCGTGTTCCAACGAGACCTTATAAAAGCTCCCGTTGCCTTATTCTGGAAATAAAGATCTAATTTTCCCCTTAATGAGTGCAAACGCACTTTATCTTCATTACTGAGAGCAGGTATACTTAAAATTTCATGAAACTCGTTTAAATAATTAGTATAAGCTTTATTCTGATCTCTTGTTTGTTGCTTTTTAAAGCACATTGAGAAGCGCTGACATTCAAAATTGAAAAGCTCCCACTTTAGGGTAGGTGTAATTTCAGACAATGAATTGAATTTAGTAGCAATTTCTTTAATATCCAAACAGTAATCAGCTTTTTGTAACAAGGAAGAGTTTAATTTCCAATATCCAGGTTTGCTACAGTTAGTGGATCTGAAATTTGATAAAGATATATCTATCCCAGCATGATCAGTTAAGGTAGCAATAGCAATATTACAACTTTAAACCCAAGGAGCTAAAATATCAGAGATTAGCCACAAATCTATACGCGATGTTTGAGATAGGTCGGTTTTACACCAAGTAAAGAGGTTTTTTTCCAAAGGGTGTAAAATTCTCAGGACATCTAGTAAGGAAAGTTTACCACAGAAATCATAAACAACAGGGTTAAAACGATCTGGACTACCTTTTGCAGGAAATCTATCTGTAAATAAATTTGGAGCTTCATTAAAATCACCACCAACAACCACAAATGCTGAAGGAAATTAGTTCAATTCTAAGAGGATTTTATCAGGTAAAGAGTTCAGGAGCGTGGTGTTAGAAACCCGAGAATTAAAGCCGTAAACATTTACTAAAATAAAAAAATATCTCCACATCTAATGACCAACAGAATCCATCTGCCATATTCTGAAACCTTGGTGAATATGATTTCACCATTACATTTAGGACGAAATAAAATTAAAACACCCCCTGAAAAATTCGTACCATGAGAAAAAAATTGCTTTAAGTTTAGTTTTAACCAATGGATTTTATCAATGTGTTTATCAATAACCCATTTCCTATAGAGAAGAGAGAAGGAGAACAAATCTTGGCCCCTCCCCCGTACTTCTTGGACAGGTACAAGAACTTCCTGTACAGCCACAGATACTTCCTGTACAGCAACAGTTACTTCCTGTACAGCCACAGGTTCTTCCTGTACAGCAACAGTTAGTTCCTGTACAGCCACAGGTTCTTCCTGTACAGCAACAGATACTTCCTGTACAGCAACAGTTACTTCCTGTACAGCCACAGGTTCTTCCTGATGAATTATCTGAATGTTTTCTGACTTTGTTCAGCCAGTAGAATCAGGATGAACTGAAAGGGTCACTCGTTCAGGGTCCTGATCTGTTTTATAACAGCAGGCTCCCCGATAGCCTCACTGATCTGTGGTCAGAGCGCGGGCCCAGGAGCTCTATTTATCAGATCATGGTGGCTGAACTCAGAGCAGTCCTCTAACCAAGCAGACGCCGAGTAAACACGCCTGACCTCCTCATGAATGAACCATGAGCCTGTTTGACCCTCTCACTGTTGATGATTGGATGCTCCTCTTCTCGGGGGTTCTCCTGGACAGATGGTTCTGTTGGCCCCTATCCCCCCGACCTGATGTACTGTGATTACTCAGACCACTGTTTGCTTTTCCCAGCATAAGTAGCTGTTTGTTCCATTCAGCGGGATCCAGCCGGAGCATTTCTCCTGCAGCAGGTTCGGTCGTTTTAAATCCCCAAGAATGAATTTAGCTTAGGCTTTAAAAGTTCTGCTGGTTTAGTTTACGGAACTTTGCAGCTGAATGTAGAAAACTCCAGGATTAGGATTAAGTAACCCAAATATATTTAGGGATGAATTATTTTTAACCAAAAACAACTTCATCATAGCCACAAGATGGTGTAGGGAAATAAAATGTGTGTATTTTTTACTGAGTTTAACTTGAATTAGATTAAGAAAATATTTATGTTCAGTTTAAATTAAGTCAGTCTGTAGAGATAATAATAATAATAATAATAATAATAATAATAATAATAATAATAATAATAATAATAATAATAATAATAACAATAATAACAATAATAATAATAACAATAATAACAATAATAGTAATAACAATAATAATAATAACAACAACAGCAATAATAATAATAATTATTATTATTATAATAAATGAGCTTTTAATGTTTTATATGAAAAACAGTGTTGTTTAAAAAAAGATAATTATGCATTTTAAAAAGTAAAAATTCCTTTGTTGGTGCTTTCAGTTGTGTTTACATTTAAAAATTCACATCAAATATTTCCTCCACAGTTTGGACTAAAGACTTGAATAAATTCAATAAATCATTTTTATTGCTGGATTTGTTTTTCCAGGGGAAATCAAGGAGAAAGGTCAGGAATTAGCAGGTAATTTTCATCCCTAACACAGATATCTGCTGAAGTCTGTGAAGTGTTTCTGTTGGCCGACAGACAGGAAACACGAACCGCCGGGTCCAAGAAAAGCTGCTGAAACACTTCCATCGGCTCATTCAGGCAGAAGAAATGAGACCTAGAAATAAAAAGATAAAGTAAAGAGGATGTGAGGGTTTTACGAGAAGACCTGAAAGGTTTAAAGGCAATAAATAATCAAAACAAGTCTAAAAGGATCAATAACAATAATCAACAACAACTTTAACTTCATGACGATCCGCACGGCGAGTCAGAAAAACAGAGCTTCGCATCCAGATCTGCACCACACCGCAGCTGGTGTGAATGGCCTAAATTATTTTTGATCTTTGTGGAGGCCGCACGGAAACCCAACCGCATCCGTTCCACGATCTGTGGGAAACTTCACAGAGGAGAGAAGGTCTGAGGAGGTTCAGGTTCTGGAAGATCATGGAGTTTCCCCAGATTGTCGGTAGCACTGAGCTGCTGTGGTGTAGAGTTCAGAATAAACCAAGAAATCGAGAAACTGCCTTGTTTTTCACCATAAAACCACCACACTCTGCATATGCTAGCTTACTGAAGTTACGTAGGTGTCTGGGGCATTATGGAAGAAAAGGGGCCAACAACAGATCAAAAACATAAGTGAATGTTATGTTTCTGCTTGTTTGACAGAATCTAAGACCCGATCCTCAGGCCACCAAAACGGATGACCTCAACACCTTGGCTGCTCCTAGAAATCCTGTCCTTAAAGGTTATGAACAGAATCGGTGACAAAGGGCAGCCTTGGGAAGTTCTGGTAGGAGGTCTGTTTCGGACTGAGCAGGTCCACCACACCCACCACCAACTGATTGGCCAGTTCAAATACACTCCTACCTTCAGACGGAGCCTCTGATTGGCAGATAAAATCAAGCAGTGGGAGATTCCCGCATGCGTAATTCATTATTGTTCTGGATAAGAAGTCAACGTCGCCTCTGACTGAAGCCCTTCTCACTGCAGTGAGGAACGCGCGTGCACACACACACACGCACATGCACACGCATGCACGCACACACACACACACACGCATGCACATCAAGTTTCCATCTGGTGATGTTGGTTTCTGGTTCTGGTGGACGTGGCCCAGAGATGATAGCTGACAAGTGGGGTGGGTGTTTCGTGACTAGCTGGCGCTCCCTAGTCACTTGGTGCGTGATGCAAGTGGGCAGACTGCCAGCACTTGGTGTAGGCGTGGCTCGTTGACCTGTGGATGATGGGAAGATTAAGCTAAAGCTTCATTTTGGTCCAGTCAGACAGGGAAAGATGAGTGGAAAAGCAGCTCATTCCTTAATGTTGGAGACTCCTTAGGGGACAGGGGCGGGGACGGAGTTTCGGGGGGGGCTGGGGGGCAGTGGGCCCCCGGCCCAGGCTTGGGAGGGGCCCACAATGCTAGATAAGACGAGCGCGTCTATAACTTGTGTTGAGAGGAGAATGAGCTCCATTCTTAATAATTCCTCTCATGCAGATGTATTTAGGGTTCTGTAGGTTTCCCCAGTCAGGGTTGAGCCATGGCTGCTAAAGACGTTACTAGACTATGTTTATAGCATGTTGAGCTGCATGACAGGCTTTATTTTTACTCACATGTAGCTTAATGACCTGTAATTTACAAGTGGATCTCCAAAACCGTCTCCAAGTGTATTTTGGGTAAAACATAGCCGTCCGCCATCATCATCATCACAACAGTTAGCAAACTAGGTGGCTAACGGAGAAGAAGGAGTTGATTTGGTCTCAGGGGTTATTTCAGTTCCGTTGTCAAGATGGACTTTTTCAGAGAAGCTGATCATCTCGAGTCCGCCCAGCCCCGTCGCTAGTTTGTCTCACCCAGAGGCGACTCGGCCTCCATGGCCGTAGAAAAGGACTTACTGGTAAATTACCAAAAAGATGGACTGACAGGTGGGGTGGGGGTCAACACCGGCCGTTCTGGGCTTCTCCAGAATTCACAGATGGCCAGTCCGCCAGCACTGTAACATCTAATCAGGTAAACTGGTGCTGAAGGTCCAGTTACCAAATACAGGGTGCCACCTCGTCGTTTGCTCCGCCCCCTGATTTGTTTCGCTAGTGGACAGGGGGGGGTGCTTTTGGACAAAGAAGACTGATGCTTTGAGACAATAAAAAAACATCTTTGTCTAAAGAGAAAAAACAATATTAAACAGAGCCGAAGGTCTCGGGTTTCGCTTCTGCAGAACTTACAAAGCAGCTCTGATTCCCAGAGTGTTTCACAACAAAACATCCATCCTCAGGAATGTGATCCAACCATCCCACATGTGGACCAGGACTTCAGCGATCCTCTGGAGGGTTGGCTTTACCCACTAATGAACCTCTCACTACACGTTAAACACCACGGTTATTAAACTCCAGCAGCCTTCTTCCTGACCCCGTCCTGCAGGAGCGAGAACCTCCAGCAGCTCGTCCTCCTCTGCGGCGCTGCTGCTTGTCTTTATCTGGAAAGGTGCATGCTCATGATCTCCTAGCAACATGCCTGAGGTCTCACAAACACACACACACACACACACTCACGGCCTTTAACAGCACATAGCCCTGTTTGGAGGCTGGGAAGGATGGGGGTGGGGCCTACAAAAGTCCATTTACAGTACGGGTCAGTACATCTGAAAGCCTTTACCACTGCAGCCAGATCCTTTGTCTCCCTCTTTCACAGCTTGTTATCCACACTGCAGGCTGCACAAAGCCAGCGGCTCTGGATTGTCCAGACGGACATTAACCCCTGATATTTTCACTGCCCACCATTAAGGTCTCCTTTTCCTGCTCGATTAGCGAACAATCCCCACAGAGCGGGAGGTCAAACCCACCAGGAACCGATTCTCAGATATCAGACAAAGACGGAGGACTGGAGGAAACGGGTTTTATTTTAGGGAAGAGCTCTGAAAACCCCACATGAAGGAGCGCTAGGGTGACCCGGCCCAAACTGTAAGCATGTACCTTTGGAGGAGGGTTATTCTGAGGTCATGTGAATAGTTTCACGGCTTGGTGATAACGAAGGGTCAGGTCCACGCTGAAGCAGGTCAGAGGAGGACTATCTAATCTCCAGAGGTGTGATGAAACTACCCAAAAGTCACGCTCAGCGAGGAACATGTGATCAGGCCTAAAACTCCGGTCTGCAGCCAAAGGCAGGAACGTTTCTCAACTTCAAACATTTACACGAGGGATCGAAAAGGATTGTGTCTGGGTGAGAAGTTCAGCACCAACCTCTTCCATCACTAGAGGAGCTCTTTATGTTCCAACAGAGTCCCGGGCCCTGGTCCCACCTGGTCCCGCCTCGAGGCCGCTTGGGTCTTTGTTGTCCCCGTGCTCTGATCGGCCGTGATTCCTCGTGGAATATTCCTCCTGCAGCGTGTCGCGACAGTTTCACTCGTTTACAGTAGAAAACACGCTTAATAAGCATGCTTCATCTTAAATAGGTGATAGTACTCAAAAACACAGAACTGTAGTATTATTGCTAACATATAATTCTACAGTGTTTGTCATGATTGTGTGAATGACGCTAAACAATGGGAGAAACGTCCTGTTTACAGTATAATAACCATGTTTTATGAGCTAACAGCTAGCAGTGATGTAACAACTCCCAGAGGCAGCGCATCTCTCCAGGTGAACGACCTGTGGCGCAGTCGCACGGATAGTCGGAACACCGGTGTTTCAGCGCCACAGCCCAGGTGGGATCAGGGCAACAAAGAACTGTTCTGTTGTCAGACTGGAGGCGGAACATCTTCACCCAGCCGAAACTCATCCCGTGTGAAGACTTGGAAAGGCAGGAAGCTGCCTGAAGCATCTTTTTAAACCTCCCACCGCTCCAGTTCAGAGAGGTGCTGGTGTACCTGGGCAGGTGAGGCAGCTTAGCTTGAGCCGAGAGGTTAAAGGTCAATTACTGGAGAGGCTTACTGATAACACTGACAAATGAAGGTTTAGGATCATTTTATAAATACTTATTTATTTCAGTATACAAAATAATAGCATAGACATCCACACAGCAGTGGCATCATCACGTTGAACTGCCTGCACGTCAGACAAAAGGAGTTCTTGCACGTCCTCTCAGCTTCCACGGGGATGCAGGAACATCTGGATCCACTGAGAGCCACTACTGAGTCCCACCACTGGAAAGGTTCCCTTTGTGTTCCTCTGTTGTCCACGGCTGAGGAGGAAAAACGTTCCTCCGGCACCTAAGAAATTCATCCATGATGACCCTTTGAACTCCAGAATACGTCAGAAAAATCCCCTAGAATAAGATCCAATATTATTTCTGCTTAATAGAGATATGATGAGATACATGAAGCCTCAGAGTGTCTGCTGGTTGGTTCAGACTTCTGTCCCACCTGTGCAGGTTTGTCATTAGGATGGTCATCTCTTTCCTGGTCAGATATCCAGGATGAAGCTCTGGTTCTGGGCGCTCCAGTCGGAGGAGAGAAAAAAACAATAAAATAGAGATATGATGACCTTCAGGGTCCCCGTCACAGGCGTGGGGTGTCATTTATAACAGGAAGTAGGAAGAGAGCCCAGGGGATGGCTCGCCTCGTTTCCCACGTCCAGCAGATACAACATAAAGCTCTGGTTTGGAGGAGATCGGCTCCAAACCCACCTCTGCAGATATGCGTGCTAAGCGTAGGCAGAAGAGGGGCTTCTGGGTAATGTAGTGCTTTGCTCCTGGTGTGGCCTGCAGGCGGACTCATTTGCAGACATATCGCTCCACGGTTCGCTCACACTTCTTGCAGGACACGTAGCAGCACCAGTGGTACTTGCAGTGGCAACGCTCCACCAGCTTCTCCGAGTACGGGTTGTATCCGCGGCCGCAGCACATCAGGTCGCAGCTGTCGCTCCCCACAGACGTTTTATTACACTGCCTGGAAAGAAACAACATTTCAGCATTTAGGCTTATTTTGCTTTTTCATAAACAAAAACAAATCAAAGGACACTGTGGAGAACACAGACGGGGAATTATCTCGCAGCTTCATTTGAAAGGGTTCTGCTGCTTTCAGGAGTCCTAAACCCTCGGATGCAAACAGCTTTGTCTTTGTGTTTGTCTCAGAGCGACGGCGCCTCTCGCTCTGGAGGCCCGGGGCATCCTGAATGAGCTGAGAGCACTTCTGTCATAAATCACCCCCCCCCCACACACACCTTCAACATGAGTTTAATGATGGTGGAGTGTTGATGGGGGGGCTGAAGTCAGTCAGAGGTTTATTGCATCAGCAGGAGTCAATGGGACAAACATCCATCTTTAATGTCCCGTGGACCGAAGTACCAGCTGCTCCCAAACGATCCAGGTTGTTTGTTGGGGAATGCGGTGAGATTCCTTCTCTTTGTTGCTGATTGTCTCACAAGCCCATGAAGCTGGGGGAGAAACCAGACTCCACATGTAGACCAGCAGCTGCTGGAACTGGAGGAGAACTTTTTCAGGATGTCTGGTTAAACCTGTGGACATCTATTAGGCATCGG
Organism: Nothobranchius furzeri; assembly: GCF_043380555.1. Classification (NCBI taxonomy): domain Eukaryota; kingdom Metazoa; phylum Chordata; class Actinopteri; order Cyprinodontiformes; family Nothobranchiidae; genus Nothobranchius; species Nothobranchius furzeri. Next base: position 41,439,105 of record NC_091750.1, on the reverse strand, counting down.
GACAAAGAGAAGTCCTCTCCTCTCTAAACCTGAGCTAGCCCTGATCCTGCCTCTGGAGCCTCTCAAGTCAGTATCAGCTGTCCTAAGAATAGCTGCATTGGTACGAGCTCCAGATAGCAGCACATGCTCAGGCACGTCACAGACACCACACACTCAAGCCACTGCTCCATATCAGACAGTGCCACCTCTGCATTTCACTCAGGTTCACTTCCTGGACGAGCAAACATTCATGTGTCATTTCCTGTTGCTGAGGTGGGTCTCACTCACAGGATCTCACTGTCAGCGTCGGCTCCCTCTCCCACAGGCAACAGAGCACGGCCGGATAAAGGACGCAGCGCCATTTAACACAGCTGGTTGCTTTAGTTACCCCCCCCCACACACACAGACCGGACACACACACACACACACACACACACACACACACACACACACACACACGCACACATGGCTCCACAAACACAGACACACACATATGCACCCACACATGCACCCTCCCCCCCACACACACACATGCACCCACACACACACACCCATGCACACACACAGGCACCCACCCACACACACACACCCATGCACACACACACACGCATACATGTACCCCATGTACCCACCCAGACACACACACACATGCACCCACACATGCACCCACACGCACACACACACGCATACATGTACCCACCCACACACACATGACCCCCCCCACACACACACACACATGAACCCACGCATGCACCCACACACACACACACACGCCCATGCACCCACGCATGCACCCACACACACACACACGCCCATGCACCCACACACACACATGCCCCCCCCACACACACACACACACGCCCATGCACCCCCCCCCCACACACACACGCCCCATGCACCCACGCATGCACCCACACACACACACACACGCCCATGCACCCCCCCACACACACACGCCCATGCACCCACGCATGCACCCACACACACACACACACGCCCATGCACCCCCCCCAAACACACACACACGTACATGTACCCACCCACACACACACATGTGTCCCCCCACACACACACACATGCACCCACACACACACCCATGCACCCACACATGCACACACACACACACACATGCACCCACCCACCCACACTTACACACACACACACACACACATGCGCCCACACATGCACCCACCCGCACACACACACACCTGAGAAGACTCACCTGTCCTGCGTTCCAACTGAACCCATCTTTTCGTTCTTGCTGCAGAAATCCGGGGAGCTGTGCAGGTAGACCAGCTCGTTGTCCCTCACCGGCCGGACGTCCAGGTCTTTGGGGACCAGCTGCTTGCGTGTGCCCATGGGCCGGTGAACCACCTTGGTGGCAGACAGGTACTTGGTCTTGAGATCCATGGCCACCTCTCTGAGGTCCTGCAGGCCTCTCCAGCAGGTCCGAATGGAGCAGGAACCAGAAACTCCATGGCATTTACACTTCATTACCAGCGCTGCTCTCAGAGACTGGACAAGAAGAAACAGTTTAACCCCCTGCCCACTCTATGGTGTGTCTACATATCCTCACTAAAGGTCTCCATCCATACCTGTCTCCCAACTTCGTTGTTGTGTAGATGCATGAGTTTGTTGGCGTGGGAGCCCGGGCGCTTCCCCTTCATAGGAGCATCAGAAAACTTGGATCCCATGTACAGGCCATAGTGGACGTTGTCGGAGCAGCCCCCCCAGCGATGGCCCGGCTCCAGGGCCGTTGAGGGGATGGGACCGCACGAGCATAGCCTCAGATCTCCAGAACTGCAGGACCGGGCAATGGTGTGACTGATGGTTGCTGCTGACAGGGCGTACACAAACGCCGCCTCCCGAGTTCCTGATGAGATCAGACAAACCATCTTAGTACTGGAAGTGGATCCAGCAGAGACGTGTTCCTGGTAAACACTCATCCTTCATCCAGCCGCTGTTTCTGTCAAACTTACCTGCTCATTCAGAGATGGAACCCATTAGCAAGCCTCATCAGCCCTAACCCACCAGCCCCAATTGTTAGCCATTGTAACCGCTCCTTCTGTTCACTAAACCATGGATTTCTCTTAAAAAGTTGCCCAGAGGCACATTTGGTTTGAATCACGAGTAAAAAAGTATTAAAACCTGAACTGACTCCATTTTTTGGAAGATCTGGTGTTTTTACGTAGCGCAACAAAAACAGGTGGGGGGTACAAACTCTTGTGTTTTGGAATTAGCAAAAGCATCAAAAGAAGTAAACATAAATATTGATGAATGCTGCATCAGTTCAATTCAGACTCTGGACCTCTCTCCCCCTGAGCCTGAGATCAGTGGACTCACTGGTCTCCTAAAAAACCGTGGCGACTCCAAAGTGAAGGTAACCCCGGCCTGCTTAGTAACAAAATCATAAGTAGCTTCCCAGAAAAGCTTATTCAGATCGCTGCTGCTAGAGTCTTAACAAGAACTAAGAGAACGGAGCACATCACTCCTGCTCTTAGATCCCTACACTGGTTACCAGTAAACCACAGAATAGACTTCAAAGTGCTACTACTAGTTTATAAATCACTCAATGGCATGGGACCAAAATACATGTCCGATCTCATTCCTGTATGTAAACCCAATAGGGCTCTGAGATCCCTGGGAACCAATCAGCTGGTAGAACCTCGGGTCAGAACCAAACATGGTGGAGATGCATTTAGTTACTATGCTGCTCACATATGGAATCAGCTTCCCCATGACCTCAGATCTGCCCCAACCCTAGTGTTGTTTAAAACACAACAAAAACCCTCATGTACTCATCAGCCTTTACATGAATTGTTTCTCCTGCTGCATCGTCTCCTCTGTAACCTGTGCTGTTGCTTTGTCTTCTCCTTTAGCTCTAAACTGTAATTCTATCTGTGTGTATTTTAATCTGTGTTTTTATGTTGTTTTCATATCATGTCCTGATGATTGTAAAGCACATTGAATTGCCTCTGTGTTTGAAATGCGCTCTAGAAATAAAGCTGCCTTGCCTAGGTAAGCTGACCACCGCGGTCAAAGATCTGCGAGTCCGCCGTTGACGATGCACTCTGGGAGCATCGACTCGGCTACTAGCACTGTGTCGACATGAACCGGGAGCCGAGTCGATAGTCTCAGCTGCGCTATTTCTGTGGTCTCCCTCAAAGATCCACAAGTGACCGGCATGACTACAGCCTCGCATCGGAGTCGGCCCACATGTCCCGGCTGCCCCGGGAAAAGGAACAGCCAGCCGCTTTCTCTAACAACTGTTCCCAGGCAGGAGACAGGAGAAGCTGGGCCCACGCTCTAGGTTCTTTATGCAGCCCCACCAACATGTTTGACCAAGCAGTTAAATGACACAGCCCCCCCCCCCCTCTCCACCCCCACCCCCACCATTCAACCAGCAAAATTAAATTCAGAAATATAATTTTATTTACTGATAGAAAGAAGCAGAAACTGCTGGGATGATCTGTTAGTAACCACAGCTTGCCCTCTTGGTATCACTTGATAACATCCGGATGCGAACACACAGACACAACTAAGAGAGTCAAAATGGCCGAACATCTATTAACCTGAGGCTGAGGCCTTTTCCCAGAGCTAGCTCTGAAGTCACGTGGCTCTGATGCTCATTAATTATTCAGATTTTTAAGCATTTAACACACTTAAACAGAAGAGTTACAAAAACATCCTCCCCCCGCAGAGTTGTCATTGATGTAAACTAGATCTATTAAACCTAGAATGGTTTTTTAACCAGGCTGTAAACATGCACATGCGTGCGTGCGTGTGTGTGTGTGTGTGTGTGTGTGTGTGCATGTGTGTGTGTGTGTGCGTGTGTGTGTGTGTGTGTGAGTGTGTGTGTGTGTGTGTGTGTGTGTGTGTGTGTGTGTGTGTGTGTGTGTGTGTGCGTGTGTGTCTGTGTGTGAGTGTGTGTGTGTGTGTGTGTGCGTACGTGTGTGTGTGTGTGTGTGTGTGTGTGTGCGCACGAGTGTGTGCATGTGTATGTGTGTGTGTGTGTGTGTGTGTGTGTGTGTGTACACAAGTGTGTATGTGCGTGACTGTGTACGTGTGTGTGCACGAGTGTGTGTGTGTATGTGTGTGTGCATGTGTGTGTGTGTGCGTGTGTGTGTGTGTGTGTGCGTGTGTGTGTGTGTGTGTGTGTGTGTGTGTGTGTGCGTGTGTGTCTGTGTGTGAGTGTGTGTGTGTGTGTGTGTGTGTGTGTGTGTGTGTGTGTGTGTGTGTGTGTGTGTGTGTGTGTGTGTGTGTGTGCGTACGTGTGTGTGTGTGTGTGTGTGTGCGCACGAGTGTGTGCATGTGTATGTGTGTGTGTGTGTGTGTGTGTGTGTGTGTACACAAGTGTGTGTGTGCGTGACTGTGTACGTGTGTGCGCACGAGTGTGTGCATGTGTATGTGTGTGTGTGTGTACACAAGTGTGTGTGTGCGTGACTGTGTACGTGTGTGTGCACGAGTGTGTGTGTGTGTGTGTGTGTGCATGTGTGTGTGTGCGTGTGTGTGTGTGTGTGTGTGTGTGTGTGTGTGTGTGTGTGTGTGTGTGTGTGTGTGTGTGTGTGTGTGTGTGTGTGTGTGTGTGAGTGGGTGAACTTGGAGGACACGCACAGTGAGAGAACGGGAAGAAAAAATCAGAGTCTCCAAAAGCAACACAGCTCACGCTCGCTTTCGTTTGTCTTAATAAGGAAAACACCACAGATTTTCCGCGTGTCTTAAACACCACACACAGGCTCAGGGATTGCAGCATTCCAGAGAACTCCTTCGGAACGACATGGGAACACTACACTGCCCGTGTGAGACTAAAGAAGAGGCATATGTGAGCAAAACAGCCTCACACAACCAATGAGAGAGGCGTGTGAAAACAGGGGTTGTCCAAGGGAATTATCCCTAAAATGCACAAATATATGCTACGAAGGGTGGAGGTGCAGGAGATGTAACATCTGAGCATGCGCAACCAACACAGCAGATGAGATGCAGCCTTCCTCAGAGTTAAGCTTAGTTTATGCTTCTACATCTGCAGAAGATACACAACGCCGTCATCCATCCTTGCAAGGGCTCTTCAGCAGGCTTGCAAGGAGGGATGGAGTCGAGCCCACTTTTCTGAACATTGGTTGAATGAGACGGAGAACGCAAGCTTGTGACTGGTCAGGACGCCGCTTCCTTCAGCAGAACCGCCATTGCGTACTCAAAAAAACTGAGCCGAAGATATCTAGCAGCAGACACGGAGCAGCTTGAAGAAATCCTCGTGGAAAAACTCTAAAAATATGAACGTTTTATTCACCCGTGACTGGAGGTGTAAGGAGAAAGCATTTATTCGTGGACGGGTTTAGAGGAGACACATGAAGAGGTGGAGGACAAATTTGTCCCTGCTAAAAAGTCTCTGAAATACAAAAAACACACTATCTTGGACCTGGTACATGACAGGATACCCCAGAGCAGCTCTACGCCCTTGATTGCCCTGGTGGGGCAACACTCCCCAGGAGATGGAGAAAGCCGAGAGCTAAATGTGAACGGGGGTGCGTACTAGGCGCTTGCAACCCGGAATTGGTTCCGGAGCGACCCAAGTGGTGAAATGGCAAATTAACAGGCTCAGAAACGGTGGAAGGTAGCTGACGCCGGGTTCTGATGAGGAGAGTGCATGAAATGTGGCAGCATACCCCTGCTACCGTTGGGAAACCATCAGAATGGATTCATCGTTTTGTCGACTAAAGTGAATGTGAAACTACCCCAACAAGCTGGTCCACATCGGAACCCGCAACCTGCTGAAAACAAGCTCCGTTTGGGAGGAAGGTGCGTGCACGAGAGCGTTGAGGTGCTTGAAGGCTTTGCGCGGCCACATGACGGGCCCGGACATCTCGTTGACCGGCCCGAGCTCCGGATGGGATGAGCAGGGTGGGTGTAGTTGGAGTGGATGAACAACCAGCTCTAACGACTAATTTATACTTCTACGTCTGCATCGGGACACAGACGCACAACGCCATTACGCTTCAACGCAAGAGCCCTCCGACGGGCTCGCAGAGGGTGACGGAGAAATGCAACAACTTTTGACTGTACGTCGAAAGTGAGACCGCAAGCTTGTGACTGGTCAGGAAGCTGCTTCCTGTAAATTTGTCAACACCATATTCTTAGCTGCTTCAAAAAGTAAAACGATATTTAGCGGCAGACACAGAACAGATTGAAGAACGCATCGTGGAAAAAGTATGAAAACATGAACGTTTATTCACCCGCGACTGAAGGAGTACAAAGACGTGCAGCAAGCATTTTACTGATGGACGGAATGATGAGAAACGTGGGTTTAGAGGTGCCAATCGCATGGAGAGGTGGACAGGAACGAGGAACAAATTAGTCTGTGTTAAAAAGTCTCTTAAAACTATCCAAACACACTATGGTGGACCGCAAACGCGGCTGTAATGGTGGCAGGACACCTCAGAGCAGCGCTACTCCCCCTGCTGTCCTGGCGGGGAATTGATTTGCAACACTCATGGAGAAGCCTGAGATCAAAACATCGCTGCCAATGCGTGTGCGTCCTTCCCTCGTGGAGCTGATGGAGTGTATAAGGATAAAGTAGGCTTAACCGGGTCATAGGCCGACAGAAGACCGGCAATGGCCCAGCCCGAGCCCACGAGAAGTGTTTGGGGGGGTTGCATGTGGGAAAACAGCAGAAGGCTTGTTCAAACCAGCTCTGGAGTAGGACTGTGATGGGACACTGCTCTTTAACGTGTGTCAGTGTTTCAATTCAAAACACAAGTCTCTTCTTTTGCAGCTTCTTGCCAGTGGGCGAGTTCCTCTGGCTGGCTGGGTAGAAGGCTGGTGAGCTGGGGGAAACTGCGGTGGTTGCCAGAGCCTGGATCTGTTCCAAAGACCAGATACAAAAGTCGAGGTGATCGCTCCTTCCAGACTGTTGCACACCTGACTCTCGGAAAGATCTGTTTCATTTCTGGGTGCAACGACAAGCTGGCAAAAGTAACTTGTATGTAGGATAAGTGACATCTCAGTGGTGCTAATGGTAATGTTTGATCACATGTTGTGCCTCCCTTTGCTCTAAGATGTTCAAATGCCACGATGTGGCTCCTTTAACCCTAAAGGTTTCTAGTGACACAGACTGACTTCTTCACATCTCTCACTGCTGCTCGTTCCTTTCCTGTCAGTGAAACCATCACACGTCTAACGGTATCCGCGAAGCCCGGCTCGTGAGGAACACTGAGTGAGCGCTGATGTAATTGGTGCTGATGTGCCTCACAGAGAGAACATCTGTCAAAGAATGGGAGCAATTGGGAGGAAGGTAAGAAATCCTTCATGAGCGTGAGCGGGTTAGATCAAAGAGAGATGGCCTCCTGCCCCGACCCACAATCCCACAAACGACTCCTTCCAACTCCAGAGCAAGCAGGTGTGCAGCCTGAGGATTCACATTTCAGACATCGTGAATCAAAATACTTTCCCAACAACCAGAACCTGATGAGGAAAAGAGGTAATAATTCTACTGGAAGAGGAAAAGTGAAGAAAACCAGGCAGAAAATGTAAATTCTGATCCAGAGTCTTGTGGATTAAAACTAAATCTGTCATCATCCAGCTCACTCTGAGGTGGGGGATGGGGACCGTACCTCTGTCCAGGTCCGGCCGGTACTTCGAAGCATTGGTGGGAATATCGATGGAGGAGCAGTTCCAGCGCATGTCGGCAAACGTCTTCTGGCATGTTTTCTTGACTTCCTGGGCCGCTTGGATGATGGTCTGCATGAGGTCTAGGTTGGTGCGGCACAGCTGAGCCTGGGAGGGCACGAGGCCCAGCAGCAGCTTACAGTGATGGCTCTGGTTGACGTGCAGCGAGGCAGGAGTGTGCGACAGCGCTCTGCAGAAGAGAAAGCACCAATCCTAAACAGGGGTACACTGTAAAAACAATAACCTCACTGAACTTTAAAAGCTGGTGTCCAGTTTTCACATCCAAACATCTGACTTCACAGAAACTAAACGTCTTCACGGGTTACGACCTGATTCTTCATGTGGATGTGAACCACGTTACTTCACTTGGTCCAACAAACGTTCTCCACATGTATTTTAGTTCTGAACCAACCTAATTATTTACATTCACCCACATTAACATGACTTAACACAGCTGACTCACGTAATCTTGCAGTAGCAACACCGACCAGTAACAGCTAGCTCTCAAACACCTGCAGACAGCAAGTCAGAATGACACGCGGATCCTGAGGTTTGAGGGTGATAACCCACCTCATGGGCAACGGCACTGCGGCGTCACGCCTCTGACCGACCTACGACTTACGTCGCCAACGTGTCATAACGAGTAACGCCACATTTGCAACGGTGAATGAAGCAAAAGCTGAGAGCAACACAACTCCCCAAAAACACACATCAGCACCAAAATAAAGCTAAATACACAAGAACACGACGACCCACAATGCAACTCACCCACTGAAGCTCCCATGGGTGTTCACACGCAGATCACACTGGACTAGTCCTGGTCAGTCGGGTCCTGGTCAGAGACGGGTCCTGGTCATAGTCAGGTCCTGGTCAGACTCCGGTCCTGGTCAGACTCGGGTCCTGGTCAGAGTCGAGTCCTGGTCAGAAACAGGTCCTGGTCAGACTCGGGTCCTGGTCAGAGTCGAGTCCTGGTCAGAAACAGGTCCTGGTCAGAGACGGGTCCTGGTCATAGACGGGTCCTAGTCAGAGACAGGTCCTGGTCAGACTCGGGTCCTGGTCAGAGTCGAGTCCTGGTCAGAGTCAGGTCCTGGTCAGAGATGGGTCCTGGTCAGAGCCAGGTCCTGGTCATAGATGGTTCCTGGTCATAGACGGGTCCTGATCAGACTCGGGTCCTGGTCAGACTCGGGTCCTGGTCAGAGTCAGGTCCTGGTCAGAGACGGGTCCTGGTCAGAGACGGGTCCTGGTCATAGACGGGTCCTGGTCATAGACGGGTCCTGGTCATAGACGGGTCCTGGTCAGAGACGGATCCTGGTCATAGACGGGTCCTGGTCATAGACAGGTCCTGGTCAGAGACGGATCCTGGTCATAGACGGGTCCTGGTCAGAGACCGGTCCTGGTCATAGACAGGTCCTGGTCAGAGACGGATCCTGGTCAGAGACCGGTCCTGGTCATAGACGGGTCCTGGTCATAGACAGGTCCTGGTCAGAGTTGGGTCCTGGTCATAGACGGGTCCTGGTCAGAGACCGGTCCTGGTCAGAGTCGGGTCCTGATTAAGTGTGAATCTCAGTGCAGAGACAAGAACATTACAGACTCCTTAAAGTGAGAAAAGCGAATCAATCTGAGTGAAAAGCCCAGGCTGCAGGTCTATAAAACACTTGTGACACCTTCCTGGCACGCAGAACGACAAATTAGACCCGATGGAACGGCGCTTGCACAGGAGGAGCTGGCTCATGTGTTTACGGAAATTAGTTAAAGGGAAAATATTCTTAATTATTGGTGGATTGAAACAGAAGGTCCAGGAAGAATTCTGCTGAGAGTTCGTGAGGACCCGGCGGCGCCTCCACCTCGGCCTGGTTTGCATTAGGAGGCGAGGGGCCGCTCGGTGATAAGCTCTGACTCGGCCCGACTCGTTGTAACCCAGCACCCACAGGTGTTTACAGCTGCATCTGGGTTTTATCGGACCTCTCAGTTAGATCTGGGCTCTCGTCTGCAGACCTGAACACAGACACCAGTCACATCAAAGAGGCCACGTTCCCACCACACAGGAAAACATCGTTAAAAACCCAGAATTCCCCCACATCGCCAGAGTTTGGTCCGCCGTTGAAACAGTGCAAGTGATCTGTTACGGAGGACTTTTTCTACCAAGAGACAGTTAATCCTAATCTCAATAATTCTGGTCAGATTAGTTGACAACACTGCTCACTGAGTTCTGCCGAAGCAGAATTTAGAAGTCTGAACTAACGAGTTTACTGAAGCGAAAACATCATCAAAAATGACCAGAAAACATTTCGGCTAATTTGGGTAAAAGTCAATAGGAATCTGTAAAATTCAGACACTTTAAATCCCGTTTTCACACCACATAGTTGCACGTCTCTGTGATCGATCAGTCAGGTGGATAAAACCGACAAAAGCAGACGGCGCTGCTACCAAAGCAGCAAAGAGATGCTACGGGAGCCCGGAGGTCCAAAAAGGATTTTAGTTTGAATGAAACAGAGTTAGTTCCGGAGTGTCGATGCAGAGTAACATCAAGGTAAAATAAGTCCACCGCGTTCACGCTTCAGACAGGAAGTGTGCATCGTTCTGAACGTCCGACAAAATAAGAGCTTGATTATCAAACGAAACAGGCCTAAATAATTGTGATTAGTTAGATTGTTTCTGTGATCGTTTGTAGCTGCGTGGTGGCGCAGTGGTTGGCACTGTTGCCTCGCAGCACAAAGGTTGCAGGTTCGAAACTCGGCTCGGCTGCGGCCTTTCTGCGTGGAGTTGCGTGTTCTCCCCATGCATGCGTGGGTTTCCTCCGGGTACTCCGGCTTCCCCCACGGATCACAAAATGCCCGATAGGTTATAAATTGTAAGTCGCTTTGGATAAAAGCGTCTGCTAAATAAATAAACATAAACATAAACATTAATCTGGATGGATCCGTCAGACGGCTTCACGAACAAGAGCAGACCCAACGGTTCCTCTCCGAGTTTCTGTTCAGGACGATTTCAGACAAACCGGGAGAGAAGGAGGAACAGCTCCATGAGATGCAGTTCACGGTTTTGTGTGTGTGTGTGTGTGTGTGTGTGTGTGTGTGTGTGTGTGTGTGTGTGTGTGTGTGTGTGTGTGTGTGTGTGTGTGTGTGTGTAACAAACTGCATCACAGCTTTATGGTACTGATTCCTAAGTCGTCGAGCCTCTGCACTAAATCTAAACATTACAGTTTTATGGGAAAACCGCTCCCGACTGGCAGCGTGGAAAATCTGTCGGATAAAAACAAATTGAGGAGGATTCGGCCGGGTAGACCGCTGAGACCCATCAGGACAGCGATATTCCCGTTGTCCTGAATCCGTCCTGTATTTCCCCGGTGGTTCGGGAAAAGGCCCTGACAGCCTGCACTCGTGCAACACTCCAGACAAATGAAACACCTTCTGCCTCCTGGTCTAACCCTGACCCTCCGACAGGCAAAGATCAAAATTCAAGTCACAGAAACACAAAACTGCCCCAGACCGCTCCCAGCACGTCCACATCCACAAACAGCTGCTTCATGGACTTTCCAAACTTACTCAGGAAATCTTTGTTTGTTCTCTACAACGATGAAAACACCTTCCTTCTGCAGCAAACTGTTTCGATGATTTGAGGCCCAACTAGACTACACACTTCCCCGGCGCTGTCTCCACCACCGTGGCACCTCCTCATCATCTCACCTCCCTGTTTGTCCTCTGCTGTCATCCACGTCTTGGACCCGGAAGCTGCACGGAGATCCTTTTTGCTTCTGGCTACACCGGAACTCTGAGGTTTCTGTTCATAAGCTGAGGAACCACCAGCTAATCTGCTGTCCACGTCATCGAATACACAAATACACACACAGTGGAAACTTAAGGAATGTTTGGGCTGAGTCCGAGCTCCATCCAGTTCTGGAAGTTACCAAAATGCTTCCTACACAAAGTCATCCGTGGAATGGAGACGCTCTGGGTATATGCAACAGGGACAAGATCTGCGGATTTGATCCAGGAATACGCTCTGGAGATACACACTGTGGATACACTCTGGGCTTACGATCCGGAGGTACTTACAGCCACTTGATGCCGGAGCAGACCTGAGACAGCAGCACGGCTGTGAGCAGACAGAGAGGCAGGAGGTGGGAGTTGCTCCTCATGGTGGACTCCACTTCAGTCGGGACACAAACACGAAGGCTGCTGGGATCACACTCAGGGATCTGATCTCATGGCACGGCCGCCCCTCTCAATCCTGGAATAGATTAGGGAAGTAATCTGAACAGAGCCACAGGAGCTTCCGGGATACAAAACACAATAAGAGCAGAGCCGTGTCCAAGCGGCAGTTCGGGGGCCGCTTGTGGCCCTCGGAGTGGTTTTGAGAGCCACCCCATCACATTTCTAGAATGATGCGTGTCGTCTCTTCTGTAAAGATGTTCTTACATTTCATGTTCAGACTCTCTAACAAGCTCTGGTGCTTTTTAGGGAGCACACATCAAACAAATCTCATCCTCCTCAGAAATCCAATTTAACATTTTTGGCCTTTATTTTGAAAAGTTTGAATACGCCTCACTTAGAAATGTGTGTGTGTGTGTGTGTGTGTGTGTGTGTGTGTGTGTGTGTGTGTGTGTGTGTGTGTGTGTGTGTGATCATTTACTTTTTAAAACCATGATCTTTTTTAAAGCAGCTCACCTCTGATCTGACTCCAGGACCTAATTAACAAAAGCACTTCCTGTTCATCACTTATGCAGCAGATTAGGATTACCGCTGATTATGTTATTATTTATTTATCCCAGGATCCGGGCCGGGGTTAGGGTGAGCTGCTCCCGCTCACAAATGTCCAAACTGCACCATAAAACTGTTTACAGACACTTTGCTGTTTTAAACACCGTTTGATATTTTAATGGCTTCTGGACCGAAACCACCGAACCAGAACCAGTAGACTAAAAACTGCTGAAACTGTTAAACGTGACTTTTTTGGAGGTGGACCGTGTCAGATCCGGTCCGGTTCGGAACCGTAACCCGGTCTGACCCGGACTATCCAGCAGCAGAGCAGCTGATTAAGGTCCAACATGTTTACGGTAGATCGGAGCTCAGCTAAGCCCAGAAGTCCCGAAGCAGTCCTGTGACCCGGTCCCGGACCCGGCTGTTCTCACCTTGCACCGCGGAGCTCCGCTCTACTCAGGCGGGGAGGTGACGCTCCAAAAGCGGGTCCGAATATCCGGTCCGTCCGCTGCTGATCAGCCTGATGCTGCGGTAGAATCCAAGCCGGGCTGGAGGAACGGGTCCGGACCGGCACGCATGTTGTGAGTCAGACCCAGAGCGCTGTCGGTGTCTGTGTGTGTGTGTGTGTGTGTGTGTGTGCGCGTGTGTGTGTGTAGCAGAGGGAGAGAGGTATGAACCGTGCGGGGGCAGAACCAGCTCTAAAGTACCCCTGGTCCGCTTTGATCTCACTGATGACGTCACAGCCACATTAACATGAGCCCAGGCGGCACCGGGACCCCCGCGGTCTCTTTACCTCATTAAAACATTAGATCAGGGTTAGGGTTCGTGCGCTATTAAAGATTCAAACTGTAAGTTAGTGATTGACGTCTGCTACAGAAATATTAATATAATAATAAACCCGTCTGCATAACAACCTAAACAATTAAAGTAAACTACCGGATGGTTATTATTATAATAATAATTATTATTGCTATTATTATTAATTTGATTATTATTGTTATTATAATTTTTATTATGTTTTTATTCGTTGCTCTGATTTAATAAACATGTTCTTGGTGTGGACCTATTATAATTCTACTATTTATTATGATTATATTGTTTATTATAATTATATAGTTTATTATAGTTATGTTATTTATCATTATTGCATTATTTATTATATTTATATTATTTATTAAGATTATATTATTTATTATAGTTCTCACACTAAAAACGAAAATAAAATAGATTTGTTTCCTACAGCAGGGAAACATTAATCAGTCCTGTTCTAGAAATGATGAACCATAAAACCTCATCATCATTCAGCTTTAATCAGTCACCTCGATGATTTGGGTTTATGGTTTTTTTTAATAATAATACCAACAACAACAATAATAATAATAACAACAATAATAATAATAATAATAATAATAATAATAATGTAATAAAGTGTGAGGGGATAAACCAAAATAAATTTGCTTCCCAGCTTCTGTCCAGTTCATAATTTATCGAACCGGAGCTTCCTGATGTTCCTGGTGGTCATAGGCTGGACCAGCTGTGGGAAACTAGCCCAGAACTGAGCTCTGGTCCAGACCTTGACCTCTGGTTCTGCTGGAGGCTCCAGAGGGAACAGATGTCCAGGTGTTGTCCTGCTGTCTCCAAAGGAGGCATGGACCACAACAAGCCGTCTTCCTCTGGGAGCTTCAGCTTGTATTGGCTCCACATGTCTTTGCCTTAGTTACAATCCTGAGGAGAGGAATCCGGTTTCCAAGGACCCGATCCATTTTACGTGTGTGTGTGTGTGTGTGTGAGTGAGCAGGGGTAAAATCACAGCAGAGATTATCCACATGTAGGACAACCAACGTCACACAGATAGGCTTACACTTGAAGTCAGAATCCTGAGAGTCCTCGTGAAGATGTCTTCAGTCACAAATACATGATAACAAACATAACAACGAAAATAAAAATCATAATATTAACAACAACAATAATCATAGTAATAGCAATAAAAACAACTATGACAAATTAACAACAATACTCATAACAACAATAATAACAATTGTAAAATTAACAACAAAAATAATCATAATAACAATAAAACAATAAAAATGTACATCAATCCCGATAATTATAACAACAATAATAACAATAATAAAATTAACAACAATATTCATGATAACATTGACAATAACAATAACAATATTAACAACTATCATAATAATAATTATAATAATACAACAATAACAAAATTAACAACAACAATAATCATATTATTTACAATAACAACAAAAACAACTATAACAATATAAACAACAACAATCATAATTATCTAAATATGATCATAATGATAATAACAACAACAATAACAACATTAACAAAAATAATCTTAACAATCTAAATATAATAATAACAATATTAACAACACCAACAATAATCATAACAATACTATTAACATTCATAAAAATATTAACAACAACAACAACAATAATATTATTAATAATATTATAACAACAAAAATTATAATTACACAAATGTGAGTTTAAAGTTTATAATCCACACTGATCTCTTTGGAATACCATAAAATCCCAAAGGAAGAGGGTTTGGTGGGACTCGTTCCTCAGCCTGACTCGGGCTTTGGTACCACCGATGGGATCATGGATGGGATTGAGCTCAGACCAGGAATCCTGAGCCTGGGGGGGGGGGGGGGGGGGGGGGGGGGTCCTCTGGTTCTCAACGTTCAAAGAATTTCATCCAGAGTTCAGAAGAACACAGTTCTAAATAGTGCCGTCAGATTTTTATTACACAACTTTAAAATGAAATCAATCTGTTTTTATCGACGTAGCCGTAACAACAGCCCACCAGACGACCTCCACCCTCCTGCTGCCAACCACGGCCAAGCCTTTGGCCAGGGATGACAGCCTTCACTTATGAAGGCAAGCAGGAACCCCCGAGGGCTGCCTGGCCGTGCCGCTCCCTTCTCTTCTTCCAGCACTAAAGGCTGCTTGTTGATAAGTAACAACAACAGCGTGTAAACAGGTTTGGACTCGGGCTGCTGTTGGCGTAGACCTTCTGACTGGTTGTTCTGCGGTGAAAGTCAGTCTGGAGGTCCCACAGAGACGGCATCTCAGTGAGTCTGAGGAGGTGTTTGTGAAGGGGAGCAAAAGGTGCTGAGAGGAAGGAGATGTCTCCAGCAGTCTGGGACAGTGCATCCATCACGCCTGCACCTCCTGGTCCACGTGGAGGCCAGGAGCCACAGCAGAACCAGAGAGGAGGTGAGAGCACCAAAGCATCACCGCTACAAGCTCAGCTTTTAAACAATCACAAAGGGTTTTCACGTCCCTGTGAAAACGTCCCAGAACCAAGTAAACGAAGGATGTTGTTCAGCGGGTTCTGACAGGGAGCCGCTTTGAGTTATTTCAGATAAAACCAGCAGATGCTCATAAATCCAAATAAACGACGGCCTCTTACGATCGTTTATCCAGCTCATTGTCCTAGGACTGCTGCTCAGATGATCCTTCATATTTCAGCCAGTTTCCAGTCCCAGGTTTACAAGCACAAGTAAAAACAAGCAACTAGCCCACATCCAAATAACTCAAACCAAAAGTTCAGCAGGGACAAACTGCCAAATCTCTCTGAGGGGGAACCTTGAAATAAAATCCACTTAAGCCCCACAAGTGTAGTTAAATCCTGGCTCAGTATGGACATGATTATGGCCCGCCACGGGTCTTATATCAGCGCAGAACCTTGACATCCAGCAGGAAGCCCGGTGCATGGGTCAATTATGGCAAAACCTCTTCCCAGAGTTAGATGTTCTTCGTACCCAAACAACCAGGCCACACCTGAGAGCTCACCTGCAACGCTCTGCGTGAGAGTAAATAAATCACCACTCAAGAGTCCACACATGTGGTTATTCTACACACACACACACAATCTGGGCTTCGTCATCAGCAGCGAAGGCCGCAGCAAGAATCTAGGAAAGGATCAAGTATCAAAGAGATGTTTGAAATTCGTGGAACATTTGTGACATCAATGTGACCCACAGAACCTGAAGACCAGGCTCTGCAAAGTGCTGACCTCCTTATTCAAACATCTCCAGGAGTGCGGAGCTAATGGTTAACAGGAAAGGTGACTTTCAGCAGCAGAATGCTTGTTACACATTAACCAGGTCCCCTCCAGCAGGCCTCTCCTCCTCAGGACAACTGGTGACATGAACATGTTCCTCTTACAGCAGCACACGCACACACTTCAAATTGTGATGACTTGGCTGGGTTTTTGAGGAGGAATCCTTACTTCCGGTTCTAAACCCACTCACACTGGAATGTGACTTGGCGTTTCTAGTCCTTCACCACCACCAGGAGCCTTTAATGTTTTAGTGAATCACAGCAGGAGGTCTCACCATACATGCTGGTGCTGACCCCGGAAACCTGCAGCACGGCGCCATCTAGTGTGGCTTTAAAGACCTGCGTTAGAGCTCAGACTGAAACAGGACAGGACACGATTCAAAACAACTTTTTGGATCATTTTATTACTTTTTTTGGACAAATATATATGAAGATTTTCCTATAAAGGAAACATTATTCTCAGAGAAACGTTACAGCAAATTCATTCCTGCGAGGAGAGGAAGGATTAGACCGCGCTAACCGCGTCTATGGGTGCCCAGGATAGATGGGGGTGCAGGTTTATGATTAGTATCAGCTCATAACAGGGAAGGAGAAATCAATCTGGCTGTTCAGGAAACAAAACCTGTGGGACATTTAAAACATGATCATGAAACACTGAGAAAACTAGGGTCTCATCAAGGCACACTAAAGCATCGACAACCGTCATCGGGCGTTTTCTTCTCGTTTCAGCCTCGACGTTGGTCCCCTTGGGCAGTTTAACTGTACAAACTACATGATCAGAAAAAGGAAAACAAAACACAGAACAGGGCTTCTGTGGGAGGGCAACCTAAGGAACATCCATTAATGTACAGTAGAAGAGGGGATTCAGAAGTTCTTCAAACAGGCTGGACTCATCAGTCCTGTGACTCTAAAACACAGCCCATGTCAGCCCACGGCTTCTACAGAGGATGGAGATCTGTCAGAGACCTCTTCTCCTGCTGGAGGAACTCCTGAAGACTCCGTTTCCCCTGCTTGAAGGTGCTCTCCCGTCTTGAAAACGGTAAGATGACCTGAAGCCTGAGGAGAGTTTCGATGTTGCTAAAACTCCTGATCTGTGACGCCTTGAGCGTATCAAGCACAGTGCTGGGAAGGTAACCTGCCAGAGGATCCAACCATTTCTCCTTCCACGCCTTCATCTCAGAGTGAAGGGAGGTGTGGTCTGGCAAATCCTCCTTGTACAGACGAAACACAAGACCACTAAGAATGCTGGTTTCTACTTTGGACATTGCGTAAGGCACAATCTCCAGACATCTCAAAGTATCCAGAACCTTCTCAGAGAAGAGGTCTTCGATTTCTGCTATTGTGTGCTCAACAACCTTCATGCTAACAGATTCTTTGTAAAACTCACTCAAAGGCTCAAGAAGAGTCGAATGCAACATTGAGACATGGAGTTTGGACGCTAGAGTGACAGCTTCCTCAAACCAGGACTTGTGATGAACATCTAAATCGCTCTTGAGTTTATCGAGTGCCGCTTTGACATCAGGCAAGGTGTTCACAGACAGCAGCATGTCTAAAGGCTTACCCTGAAGAGACTGGCTCAGCCTTTTGGTTATGCTTAGGACGTTCTTTTGGACCACAGTAGAAAGGACAAACTCAAAGGTTCTGATTGAATCCAAGAAGTGAGCCGCTTGCTGCCGGTCAGAGGGACTTCCCTCCACCTTCAGCTCGTTCAAGCTGAGCATGACTGCCTCTAAAATCTCGACCATGATCTCATGCATGTCATGACTCTTCTCCCAGTTCTTTACAAGTCTGTCACTCAAGTCGCTGCCCTGTCGGTCTTCTTGTTGGAAAACATAAACAATCATTTCTTCCAGCTTATTCTGGCGTTCTGCATCCTCGGTGAGCCAGTGCAACAGTCTACCGATGAGGGCCGAGCCGTCAGCGGCCTCTGCTGCCGGGGAAGACTTGGCCAGCCATACGTTCAACGACAAAGCGGAGCTGAGCGTTCTAACAGCATGGGGGTACTTCTTAGCTATGGCTACACTCACTGCCCTCATGCAGGCTCCGACTTCACCAACGCTTAGCAGTGCCTGTCCTCTGCAGTACTCCATGTTGAGCCCCCATTTCTCAGACAGGGCTGTTTCAATTGACTCGGCAAGATCGATCAAGTCTTCAGTAAAAGGGATGAAGGCCAGGGTTTCCTCACACTGGATGTCCTCCTTGTTTAAGAATCGGATGCACAGGGGGACATAGAGCTCACCGTCAATATCTACCACCTGCTCTGTGATCACCGTGAAGAACTGAGAGTCCCACAGTTCCTTGAGGATTTCTTCGCGTAGTTGTGGCTCGTAGAATGAGACAGTTGTTCTAGGTCCTGGAGCAACTGCTGGTTTTATCTCATTTTTATTTGGTTTCACCAATCCATCTGCAAGTTCCTCTGCTTCACTGGAGCCAGACGCTCCTGTTGCTTCAGCTGGTTTTACTCCATGATCTCCTGATTTTGAAAAAGGCAAAATATTACATGATTCATAAGAAAATAGAAACGTTTATAGAAAATTCCTAGCCTAGTGGACTAGACCAAATTCTTGCTTTACAAAGTTTGGTCTAGGAACGCTCCACTGGAACCTCTGCAGCCCCTAACAGCATTCTAGCTGGCCAATCACAGCTCTCTAGAGAGGTTTCAAACACATAAAGAGCTGTGATTGGTCCATAATAGTGAGCCAATCATAGTGCTCTATCTGCTTAGTGAACAAATCACAGAGCTTTATCCGCTTTGTGGGCCAATCAGGGCACTCTATATGCCTGGTGGGTGGGATGATGCAACAGAGTGAAACAAGATGGCGACAGCTCGTTTGAAATGGCTTTTACATCAATTTTGGACTATTAGAGCTTGGGTTTCATTAGAATCAGGAGCAGACAGATGTATTTTAGTGCTTTTTTTTTTTTTATTTTAATTTTTTTTTTAGAAAAAATTATGTGTTTCTCCTTCAACTGTGGACCGCCTCATTTACAGATAGCTGCTGCGGTGAGTATGTCACATTCATTGTTCAGTAGCATGCGGAGATCATTTGAATGACAACTGTAGAACCCGCCCCACAACCGAGAGCCGTCAATGGAGCGTTGCCAGACTAAATAATACATTTATGTAGTCTGGCTTGCCAGGCTAGAAAATTCCCTCAATGCACTGATTAGAAAACTTACTTGTGTCTAACTTCAGCCGTTGCAGAGCTTCCATCACCTAAAATACAAGGATGGTAAATTTGCAGCATTAATAATTGCAGCAGCAGATTGACTGTTCAACAACAGCGTGGGCTGTGACCTACACCATGAAAATACTTGGTTCCTAATTAATAAGCAAAGACATTAAACGTCTGGGAAGTTGAGAAAGTAAAACATTTCAGGATGTTTGTGAAAATAGGGCTGCGTGGACCTACCTGGGACAGGCACGGGCTGCTCTCTGGATCAACCTCCATGCATTTGTCGATGACCTGTGGTAGCTTCTCTAGTGTTGTGCAGTGAGAGAGAAGCATAACGTGACTCACTCTGCTGCCTCTACATACAGTGTTTTTGAACAGATCCCTGATGTCATTCAGGGTGGTCTTCATCAGGTCACACTCCATACTGACACTGGGCAGGACGGCAACCAGCCTAAGCAGTAACGTAACAATTGGGTGACTCTTGGACTCAGGATGAGCAAGTGCTTCTGCAATGGATGTTGGAGGAGCAACATCCTGGTATTTCTCTCTCCAGACAGACGCCCAGGTGGTAATTTCCTGCTCTGCTGCATCAGGCTCAGGAAGGTCTGTAAGGTATAAACTGAAGGGCTTGTCTGTGGACTCTGGCAGTATGGGCTGTGGGTTGCATGAAGGCAGCAATGCCAGGACTGACAGACCCTTGAGGTGACTGTCTGAGAAGCAATATTTCATTTCATCAACAAGACTTTTGAGAAGTGGAATGCTAAGATTTTCCCTGTAGTAAATCTCAGGAGAATCATAGCTGCCTGCTTCCTCTGAGAAGCACACTTGTTCAGGAGCAATCTTGGTGGCGAGCTGGAACGCCTGTTCAAACCAGGTAGAGTGCACAGTGTTCACGTTCTCCAACATCTTCTCTAAGGTCTCCATGATCGAAGGGATTTTCTCAATCTCACAGAGAATGTCAGCAGGGTTTCCACAGCGGAAAACGGTGCTGCAGTTACGGAGAGGAGAACAGGCATTCCTCAGAATCACCAAGGTGACAATGAAGTCCATGTTCCTCAGGGCAGTAGAAAGAACTTGTGCATGCACTGATTTGGCTCCTGTGTCACTAGAGCTAACAGCATCCAGGCAGGACAGAACACCATCTAGTGTGTCAGCCAGGATGTCAAAGAAGTCCTCTCTCTTTTTCCACTTTGAGCAGCACGTCTCTGGGAATTCCTCTAAAGCCTCTCTTGGCACATTCAAAAGCCCGTCAACAGCTTGTGCCAGCTGTTCCTCTAGACAAGGAGACTCGTCAAAGAACAGCAGCAAATCTTCTGTGACGTCCAACATCTTTGCCACAGAGGGGCAGGGAACGCTACTGGCCAACCAGTAGGAAAGGCCACAAGACTCGCTGGGTGTGACCACACAGAGTGGGTAGGTCTTCAGGAAATTCAGAGACATCTTCTTCAGGCTCTGAAAACCCAAACCCAAATGCATAAACGCCTGCCCTCGACACTGGGACATGGGTAAGCCCCAGTCCTCTGTAAGAGTCTTTGCAAGGTTACTTGCTTGCCTATCAACATTATAGTTTTCATCGAAGGGTAAAAAACCCATGAGCTCTACCTTCGGAGCAGATTCCCCAACGTACCGAACAAAAACAGGAAGGTGGGTCTGATCGGAGACTCTGACAGGTTTATCCGTGATAAGAGAGAAAAACGGAGATTCCTGTATTTCCTTAAGGATGACATCTCTGATTCCATTTATGAGAAGGTTCACCATTTCATCATCGCTAATGGGTGGGACTGATCTACTTTCATTCGCAAACCAGTGACACAACTTGAGCTCCTGAACATGTGTCTCTCTGTCTTCCTCCGAGAGGTCACTGAGGCTCATATTCTTCTTTCCCAGCAGCGCAGCCAGCCTAAAAACCGTAGCAAGACTTTGGCGGTTGTTTCCTACAGGCCCATCCTCGTCTGCTGTTTTCATGTCTTCATCCTGCAACCTTTCAGGAGATTGCAGAATTTTGGGCTCCTCAATATCAACTTTGACACAGACAACTAAATTAATCAAAGAAAAACAAATAATTAGAACCTTCATACTGCAGCTGAAAAGACAAAAATGTAGTCCAATTTCCAGAACTTACTTTCCATATTATTTTCGGAGTTCCTGGCGAGACTCTTTGATTCCTTATCCTGTAAGAATAGCAGAAAGATACTGTTACAGCATCAAAGAAAATCTGCACCTTCCCCAACAGCAAGCCATGGATGACCCAAGACGTCAGACCCGTGACAAAGCTTTCAGGTCTGGCGAGGCTCAACAACACAGCACTGCCAGGTCAGAGCTGAAGAGGGGCATCAGAGAGGGCCAAGGTGGCTTACAGAAGAAGGATTGAGAAGCACTTTGACAACTCAGATTCACGACAAGCATGGCAAGGGATACGGCACATCACAAATCAGATCAGTGCAAACTCAACACCCAACAATGCCAGACTGGCTGAAGAGCCCAACCGATTCTATGGCCACCATCAGACGACGACTGCTGGAACCATGACTCCAGCACCTAGCCTAGTGAACTACACCAAATTCTTGCAAAGTTTGGTCCATTGGGACCTCCACAGCCCCTAGCAGCATTCTGGCTGGCCAATCACAGCTCACTACAAGGGTTTCAAACCCACAGAGCGCTGTGATTGGTCCACAATGGTGGGTTAATCACAATGCTCTATCTGCATTGAGGACCAATCACAGCACTTTATCTGCTTTGTGGCTTATTCAGGGCCCTCTGGGCAGGATGACGCAACAGAGAAGAACAAGGTGGCGACAGATCAGTTTTGGACTCTTTGGACTTGAGCTTTATTAGAATCAGGAGAAGATAGATGTATTTAGTCCTTTATTTAGAAAAAAATCATGTATTTTCGTCTTCTTCAACAGCGGACTGCCTCGTTTACGACATCTGTTGCAGTGAGAATGTCACGTTGTTCATTGTCCAGTAGCATGCGGAAATCGTTTGAAAGACAATGTTAGAACCCGCCCCACAAGAGTCGCCAATGGAGCATTTATTTAGTCTGGCTTGCCAGATTATCCAGCTCCAGCTCCAACACCAACAGCCAGGTGCTTAGCCGGCAGACCGCTGAGGTAACACATACACTCAAAAGGTGTTAACACGAGGAAAGCAGCTGGTCCAGGTGGCATTTCAGGAAGGGTGCTACATGACTATACAGCGGAGCTGGGTGAGGTCCTCAAAGACATCTTCAACATGTCTCTGTCCCCACCTGTCTATAAACGTCCACAATAGTACCAATACCGAAAAAGTCAATCATAACAAGCCACACAGACAACAGGCTTGTAGCAGATATTGCGATTTCAGTTCAATTCACGATGTTCTTCAAACAAAGGTCCAACACTAGCCTGCCAAGCCATCCTGTATATTAAGTGAAAAGATGGTCTGGACTCTAATCTAGTACAACAAATCATTCACATTAATATTTACTATCTAATCATACAATAAAAACAGTTGAAGCTATTCATATTTTCTACCATTATTATGTTTTTATTATTTTATGTGCGTGTGAAGAACTAGTGATGTTTATCCAGAGGTGCTTTATAAAAACATGTTCTTGTTCTACTCCAACAATGCATGAGGAAATCTGAAGGTAGAAACAGCTTTCAGATGTATTAAATAACAAAACATCACACAGTTTTCCTGCATTACCAAGGCAGGCTTCTGCACGTTTTTCTAAGCCGTCTGATAGTTTTTCCTCACTAAAACTCTGATATAAAGCCTAGTTTATGGTGCGGGCAGCTCCGTGAGACTCACGCATTGAAAGAGACGCTCTGACATGTTAGCTTGTTTGAGTTAACATGTGTGTAACCCTTGTTTCAGGTATTAATCATACAAGACTGGAATAAACAATAACAAATGATCTGGGCCTGGGCTCGTGATAATGAGTTACAGCTTTGTATCCTATTTTATGCCACCGATGTTCTTTACCCAGGAATATTGTGGCCTATTTTAACAAGGACCACAACTGTATTGAATATTCTAATTTTTTACAAATATTTATTTATAAACAGGAAATAAAATTTAAAGGGTTCTTAAAACAAAATAACACAAAATGACATCCAGTTCAGTACTTGTGTGAATAGAGAATTTTCCTAAATTAAACAATTTCATGACCAAAACTTGGCATTTCATTTCCATACCAAATATTTCTATTAAAATGAATTTTGAACTCACACTATCCTCGTGGGCCTACACACACACTCTCTCTCTCTCTCACACACACAACACCTCTTAAACTAAACCTCCCTCCGTTGCAGGCCTGTTTGTTGAAAATTGAGTGTGGAGGGGCCTAAAAACTAATGGCCACTTCACTCAGGAACTGAGCATAAAACAAAAGCACGTGCATAAAAGGTGACTGTACTCACAAAGTCCAGGGTTATTGCAGCATGGGGAAAGGGAATTTTGGATGGGCTGTTCTAGGGCTGCTCAATTAATCGAATTTTAATCCCAATTACGACCTGAGTTTTGAACGATTATAAAAACAAAACAAGCCGATTATTTGCTCCTCCCACTTGTGCTGCCCTGAGTTGCAAATGAAGCGCTCCTCCCACAGTGTTGCCAACTTAGCGACTTTGACGCCATTTCTAGCAGCTTTTCAGACCCCCTTCTTGACATTTTAAATCTTAAAAGTACCTAGCGAACACCTCAGAAACATCTCTGGTAACCCTTAGCTACTTTCTGGATAACTGTCGTTGACATTTCCTGCAGGTTAGCTTAAAAACTCCGACTAAGCTCGGACCGATCTTCAGGACATTAGGAAAGGGAATGATGTAGTGATGTATCTAGATTTGTGTGCATGTGTGTGTCTAGATTTGTGTGCACGCATCTAGATTTGTGTTTGCGTAACTTACGATTTGTGTGTGTGTGTATCTAAATTTGTGTGTGCATCTAAATTTGTGTGTATGTGTGTATCTAGATTTGTGTGTGTGCATCTAGATTTTTGTTTGTGTAACTTACGATTTGTGTGTGTGTGTATCTAGATTTGTGTGCATGTATCTAGATTTGTGTGCATGTATCTAGATTTGTGTGCGTGCACCTAGATTTGTGTTTGCGTAACTTACGATTTGTGTGTGTGTGTGTGGGTGTATGTGTGTATCTAGATTTGTGTGTGTGCATCTAGATTAGTGTTTGCGTAACTAAAGATTTGTGTGCATGTGTGTATCTAGATTTGTGTGTGTGTATCTAGATTTGTGTGTGTGTATCTAGATTTGTGTTTGCGTAACTTGTGTGTGGGTATCTAGATTTGTGTGTGTGTGTGTGTATCTAGATTTGTCTGTGGGCATCTAAATTTGTGTGTGCATCTAGATTTGTGTTTGCGTAACTAAAGATTTGTGTGCATGTATGTATCTAGATTTGTGTGTGTGTATCTAGATTTGTGTCTGCGTAACTTAAGATTTGTGTTTGGGTATCTAGATTTGTGTGCATGTGTGTATCTATATTTGTGTGCATGTGTGTACCAATATTTGTGTGTGTGTGTGTGTGTGTGTGTGTGTGTGTGTGTGTGTCTAGAATTGTGTGTGTGTATCTAGATTTGTGTTTGCGTAACTTGTGTGTGTGTGTATCTAGATTTGTGTGTGTGTATCTAGATTTGTGTGTGTGTATCTAGATTTGTGTTTGCGTAACTTGTGTGTGTGTATCTAGATTTGTGTCTGCGTAACTTAAGATTTGTGTTTGGGTATCTAGATTTGTGTGCATGTGTGTATCTATATTTGTGTGCATGTGTGTACCAATATTTGTGTGTGTGTGTGTGTGTGTGTGTGTGTGTGTGTGTGTGTGTGTGTCTAGAATTGTGTGCATGTATGTTTCTATATTTGTGTGTGTGTATCTAGATTTGTGTGTGTGCATCTAGATTTGTGTGTGCATCTAGATTTGTGTTTGCGTAACTTAAGATTTGTGTGTGTATCTAGATTTGTGAGCATGTGTGTATCTATATTTGTGTGCGTGTGTGTACCAATATTTGTGTGTGTGTGTGTGTGTCTAGAATTGTGTGCATGTATGTATCTATATTTGTGTGTGTGTATCTAGATTTGTGTCTTCTAACTTAAGATTTGTGTTTGGGTATCTAGATTTGTGTGCATGTGTGTATCTATATTTGTGTGCGTGTGTGTACCAATATTTGTGTGTGTGTGTGTGTGTGTGTGTCTAGAATTGTGTGCATGTATGTATCTATATTTGTGTGTGTGTATCTAGATTTGTCTGTGGACATCTAAATTTGTGTGTGCATCTAGATTTGTGTTTGCGTAACTAAAGATTTGTGTGCATGTATGTATCTAGATTTGTGTGTGTGTGTGTATCTAGATTTGTGTGTGTGCATCTAGATTTGTGTTTGGGTATCTATATTTGTGTGCATGTGTGTATCTATATTTGTGTGCATGTGTGTACCAATATTTGTGTGTGCATCTAGATTTGTGTTTGGGTATCTATATTTGTGTGCATGTGTGTATCTATATTTGTGTGCATGTGTGTACCAATATTTGTGTGTGCATCTAGATTTGTGTTTGGGTATCTATATTTGTGTGCTTGTGTGTATCTATATTTGTGTGCATGTGTGTACCAATATTTGTGTGTGTGTATATAGAATTGTGTGCATGTATCTAGAATTGTGTGTATCTAGATTTGTGTGTGTGTATCTAGACTTGTGTGTGTGTATCTAGATTTGTGTTTGCGTAACTAAAGATCAGTGTGCGTGTAGATAGATCTAAGCAAGTGTAACTCTTTATTTGTAACTTGTGTTTACATTTTCGTGTCTAACTTCAACTCCTGCACACACAAATCACCTGGTCCCCATGGACAAACTATATAACACAGATCAGTTTACAAGTACAAAAATCCTTTTGAGACTCTTTTCTCACCTGACTGATTTGTGCGTACATGGTGCATTTGAATGCTGGGTGGAGGTGGGAAATTTGAACATCCTTTGGAGTTAGCCTCAATTTATGTTGAAGGGACAAATATGTTTTTTTGTGGAAAAATATAGAATCTCAGGATCTTGTAGTTATAGATAACAGACTTACATTTGACTTTTAATAATCCAAAAGTGTTTATTTAGGCATTTGTGTTTATGAGCCATGAAGAATGTAGTCAAAGGGTTATAGAAAATGACCACTAGATGGCAGAGTAGCTTTCTGACTGGAAAAAGCAGTCTTCAAACCGGGAGAAGGCATACAAGAAGATGGTGCGGCATTCTGGTGATCTTTCCTCTGAAGTCTTTAAAATTATGGAAACGCTATGTTTCTCCGCAGAAGTGTGTGTGTGTGTGTGTGTGTCAGTGTCTTTGCTTCCCACACTCGCTCCAAAGGGATTAGCAGGGCTGACACGCATTTACCCGTCAGAGGTGAGGGGCTCATGTGGCAATATTACTACAAGGCTAAGAGCATCAGAATCGAGTCTTATCACCTTTCCCCTTTGCTCCTTGCCGCATTTACGAGACCCACAAAGTCGGATTTATCACTCCGTAATGTCGCGATGGTCTGTCTTATAAAACAGGCTTTAATATTTCAGTTTGTAGTTTAGGCTTGTCTAATTACAAGTTTACATCTATACTTTTACATTTTTGCACTTTAAACTGGCTCTGTGTGTGTGTGTGTGTGTGTGTGTGTGTGTGTGTGTGTGTGTGTGTGTGTGTGTGTGTGTGTGTGCGTGCTTTTATTTTAGCCTGTTTTTATTTTACTCATATTTTACTACCTTTCACGTGAGCTGTCTTTAGCGAGTCATTTTCGTTGTACACCTGTGCAATGACAATATTGAATAAGCTTAAACAACCCTGACGTTTCTACGAATCAAAGAAAAATAAGAACAAAACACAATCAATTCTGTTAAAAAACCCAAAGAACATACCAGACAGATACCCTCCAGGGCTTGCGGAGTCACCTTCAGACACTGGGTCACCATGCGGTCCAAGTCTCTACTGAAATCTGTGCTCACATGCAGCATGGTCAAACATGGAGATCTGTCTCTGGGATTTGTGTTTCTAAGGTAGTCTTGGAACTTTTTTTGGCGCATGACAACACCACAGTCCTCCAGTTTGGTGCTGGGGAGCACCGACATGATTCTTAGCAGAGCATTGATGTTTCCAAAGTACTGCATGAGCGGCAAACGCAGCGTGTGAAATATGGAGCTCGGAATAGTCACTGAAGCCACTTTCGTCTTCCAGGTCACTCTCCAACAACACAGCTCTGTAAAGAAGTTTTCGGCATCGGGAAGGTCACTGCTGTAGAGGGGGGGCTTGGACTTCAAGCTCTCAAACATGTAACTCACTGTGATTGAGCATGGAACCAGGGACAGGAAGTTCAGAGCTTCCTTGTGGTCCTCTGAGAAATGGTCCTTCACTTCACTGATGAGGTTGTCTACAAGGGGGACACTCAAGCAGTCTTTGTAAAAGGTGACTGGCTTGATCATGCCATCTTTTGGGACAGCATTTTCAGGCACTTCAATCTGCACTCGAAGACACTGGGCAATCGCACAGGCCTCGTCAAACCAGTTCTGATGAAATACCTTCATGTTTGTTTTCACCCTGTTAAGAGTTGCCACTATACCACTGATTTGGCAAAGCTGGGATGCAACACTGAACTGGTCCTTCTGAATACCTGCGCTAAGTTCTCTGGTGAAGGACGATGCATTCTTCAACACCACCATGGCCATGATGAAATCAAACTCCATCACTTTGTGGAGAAGGACTGCTGCTTGTTCAGACACAAAAGCCTTCCACCTCTGTGGGTTGTTTTTGATTTTTTCTAGACATTCGACCAGCGGCTCAAGCATTTGCACAAACACCTCATAAGAGTCATGCTTCTCTTGCCAAGTGGTACAAAAGGTCCCTTGTAACTCCTGGACCTTTTCGTAACTTTCTCTAAGACCATAGGCTATCACATGATCAAGCTGTTTTCCTCTAGCACTACTGGCGCCAAAAAACATCAAGATCTCTTCAAATGTTTCTATGGCCCTTTTAACTGCAGGCACTGGGATAGATTTTGACCACCAGGTGTTGAAAGAGTAAGAAGAACAGTGTGTGCAAATAGCGAGAGGATACTTCTCCTGGACTTTGCAGGCAAAAGCTTTAAGCTTGTAGGAGACATCTCCAGAGCCAAGGTAAGCCTGGCCTCGACAGTTTTTTAAATCAAGACGCCACTCCACTGTTATTTTCTCAAGAAGAGTTTGTATCAACGCATCGCATTCCAGATTTGCCTCAACAAACCCTATCAACTCTAACCGCATAACATCAAAACTGTCCACAAATCTGAGGAAGATTGGGAGATAGTCTCTTTCTCCAAGTTTCACAACACGATCAATAATCAGAGAAAAGAACGAGCTCCCCACTTCCATGAGGATCCCCTCCTTGACAGCACTCTCACAAATAGTGAGGACTTCATTCATTTGAGACTTGGTCACATACTCCACTTCTCCATCCTGGGCAGGACAAGCCTCGCTATCTAGCTTGCTTTGACTGCTGCAGGCGGCCACCACAGCAGCCTGCAAAGCAGATTTAATAGCTTCTCGATCAGTCTCCGCACATTTCATCTCCACAAGTCTTTCAGCATCCATCTCTAGATTAATTAGCTGCAGTTCTTCTTCCGTATCCTTTTCTGCATGGTTTCCGTGGGCCACAACTGAAACACAAGGTGGGATTACTCTTTAGTGCTATTGTGAGAAAAAGCATAGTAAAGAGCCGTGTTTTTACTGTGACCATTTAGGTTAAAAAGCTATCTCACCTTGTGGGGGCTTGTCTGTGGAACTGTCATCCTGTGAAACAGTCACTCAGTTAGACATTGGTTCAGAATGAACCGAGTTGTGAATCCAAACTCACTCTGTAAACGTTTACTCACCACTTGCAGCATCTGCAGAATTTCTGGATGCTTCTGGACATAGGTCTCCACCATGTTTTCAACGTTAAAGTGCACATCCTGATTCACATACACAAACGCCATGTTGCATTGTCTTTGGTCCTTTGATGTGTCAGTCAGATAAGAATGGCACCGCTCCAGCACCATGTGGTATTGGCCGTAGACGTCCGCCTCTGCGTTGACACACGGAACTGTCCCCAACACCCTCAGCAAGCTCTGCACATTTGGGTAAAATCCGATGTCTGGGATCTTGAGAGTAGCGAACACTGTGGTCGGGAGGATTCTGCGCTTGCTTGCATGCCTCCACTTCACCTCCCAACAGCCGAGCTCCTCGTAGAAGGTGTCTGGGCGTGCCAGGTTGTTCAGGTTGGCGTCTGCTACTTTATCTCTGCGAATGCTAAAATTGTGGTCAGCCATGTAAGATGGCACTAATGAGAGCCAGCGGAGAATCCTCACCATTTCGATGCTGAAAACCCTCTTCACTTCTGCTACAAGGTACTGCAGGATGGGCCGACTCATAGTTTCTCTGTAGAAGTCCTCCAGGGGAGTCTCACTTGTGTCTGCTTGGGCCATCTCGGGTTTGGTGACCTCCACTCCGAGTTTTTTGGCTCGACCAACAGCCTCGGAGAACCATTTACGGTGAAATATTGCAAGTTCCTGTTGGTATTTGCTGATGAGCTTTAAGGCATTGGATATTGTGTACTGCAGAGTACTGCTGATGCTTATGATTCCCCTGAGACTTGAGTTAAGTATACTCACACAACAGAGGGTGTTCTTCAGAACAACAAGTGTCATGATGAAGTTAAAATTCTTTAACACGGGCTTGAGCTTGGCCATCTGTTCAGCGGTATCTTCATCCACTTTTGAAATGATCTCATTGATACAGTTGAGAAATGGCTCAAGAATCTCTAGCATGGTTTGGAAGGCATCTGTGCCACGTTCCCAATTCCCAGTGATGGCTGCTTTGATGCGGTCTACTTCCCCTTTTATATGGCTGTACGCCAGCTGAATTTTTCCTTCCAACCGCCTGCTCAGCTCTGGGGTTCTCCTGAGTAATGAAGCCACCTCTTCTACAGTGTCTGCCACCTTCTGGATGGAGGGCACAGGCATGCAGCGAATGATCCATATGTTAAATGCATATGGATCGCTTGGTGACAAGACTACTTGCGGAAATTCCTGCAGGATTCTGCAGGTGACATCTCTCATTTTCTGGCACATGCTGCCTGTAATGAGATAGGTGAGTCCTCTGCAGTGCTCCATCCTCAGCCCCCACTTATTTCGCAGCTCTGAGAGGAGCATATAAAACATGCTCTCTGCATCCAGGTCACATGGTAAAAAGCCTATCAGGTGCTTCTGTGGGAATCCGGCAATGGTGACGGATCGGATGAAAACTGGGATCTGATCCTTGCCCTCTATGCTCGTTACATCCTGAAGCAGAATAGAGAAGAACCGGGCCAGTCTCAGGCTGTTTTGGATCTCCTCCCGCATGAAGTGTTCGCTGAACTGAAGGACTTCTTTCTTGTCTATTTGTTCCAGACAAACTCGACTGAGCGCTTGCTGGCCGTTTGCACCAGCAATTGGCTGGTCAGAACTGATGTTGGCTCCGTTGATGCTGAATCCTGTCAGAGCCAGGATCTCTTTGAAATAAATCTTTAGAGTCTCTTTTGCTTTAGAGATGGCTACATCCTCCTGGGTTTGGTTTTCTTGCTGCAGTTCACCCCCTGCAGTGTTTAGTTTTGCTCCCTCTTCATCCTCATCTTTTTCCTCCTTCACGTGTGCTGGTGTATTTTCTGATGTGAAAAAACAGTTATGACTGGGGGGGTGATTCATTTTAGAGTTAGCTAAACACTCGCGTGGTGGGTTTTATGAGTGAACGAAACCAGTTCCCATACCTTTTGTTTTCTTCACAGCAGATGCTTCTTCTTCTGACTGAATAGACAGAGAGAGGTGCTGATTATTCAGATGGTTTTCCTAGCGGGTCTGACATTAAACAGAAATAAATACTCACCGACTCTGCGGCTCGTTTTCTGTTCCCAACAGACTGTTGGTTCACGGACATTGTCACATTAAATATAGTGGGAACAGCATCTTCTGTCAACACACAGCTGGATGCAGACTAAAAACAAAACCATAGCACACGTTAAAACCCTTGGGCTAGGAGGTTTGTGATCAAAATTTCCTAAAGGAAAAATAAAATCCGCCAAACCTGTCTGATAAAGGGTGAACAGTTACATTATTTGCATGTTAAAAGAACTCAGAGAAGTTATTTTAACATTTCTTCAGCCAAAACCTGCTAGTTAGATTTGGTGACATCACAGTTTATCTGGGAATGCAACTAAAATAATAAAATACACACATTTGAGACAGAAATTAAGAATTAGGCACACATCTTCCGAGTAGATGAGATCTGTTCTGACCGGACTGACCGAGTGAGTGTGTGTGTGTCCTTCCTTTCTAGCTGAATTTGTACATGCCTACAGCAGTGATGTCTCATTTCCCAGTAAAACAGGTTTTGTGAAAAACTTTCTTCATATGAATCGTTATGAAAGCACAAAGCCAGGTTTAGCGGTCTCCTTTTTGTGGGACCGCTGTGGTCCAGCACCAGAACCAAACCTGTAAGACTTCTTCAGGAAAATTGCTTTTATCGTGTGATTTTCAAATCCCAGATCAGAATCGGGTGGGAAAGATTGGATTTTACTTTATAAAACAACAAACATGATCTTTTAAATTCACCCTGAGGAAGAGACTTTCAAACAGAATAGCAATGGCTTAGTTTAAAGCTCAAGTCCTGCTACACCAATACTCCTTTTCATGGACAAAAACAACATCGTAAGGTCAACATCATGGTGTCTGAATTCAGACACCACAACATGCAGCTGTTATGGACAGGCATCACTCAATACAGCCGCATGATGATGATGTAAACCAATAAAAAAATGAGCTACGATGCATGCTACTTTAAAATATATTCATAATAATAAAAACATCATTTTTACCAATGTACTTCCTGAATAAGTGATGTTTCTGGCAGGTAAACTAAGGAAACGAGATAATACAGAAAGAAAGACCTAAATAACAAAAAGTTAAAGGACAACTTGGACGTGTTCCCTTTCTTCTTATGTTAATGCTTTGCTGAAATATCAGATCAGGACTCTGTATCAGCAGATACTCAAAATCAAATGACTCGGATTAGGAGCAAAAAATGCGATCAGAACATCCCGACGTTAAGCTTTGCAGTGATGTTGCAAAGATCTCGCCTCTGACTGGCTAACACTCTACCACTGTGTACGACATAGCTCCCAATCGACAACTTGGTAGGGTGATGGTTCTGTGTCAGAGCTCTGGTAGCGGGTTCTGGACGGCTCAGGATTTAACGTACCTAAATAGTTTCCATATTGATGAAACGAGTGATCTACACCTTTAAAGATGAAACAAGCAGCTGTTCTGGGTGTTCTCACTGCTCTGAGGTCAGCTGCTGACTCTCGTAAAATGTAAAGCACCACTCTGGATGTTACTTATGCGTGAGCCTGCTAACCAGCCTGCTGTTTTACTTCCATCTGGTGATTGTGGCAGCAATGAGATGATGATAAAAACAGATTTAATTCTATCTAATGGAATTAAAACTGTGGAATAATGTCTAGTTCTCTTCTGTTCTTACCTGGTGGGAAATCATGGAGGGCTCAAAGTGTTTAGCACAAAGTCTGTAAAGCTTGTGCAACTGCTCTGGAGGCTGAGATGCCAAATCCTGGCGATGACAGTTGTTCAGCCATTGCTTACAGCTGAAAAAAAAAAGAGGATATCAGGGATCTCTACATTAAATTTAAAGGAGCATTATGGAAGTTTGACAGCCAAAACATGTTTAGAAATAATAAATTTCTTCTTCATACGTTCTCCTGCAATGCCCTTGTCCTGCAGAATGAGCCCTGGCATTTTTACTGTGATTGCCTGTTTTTCTGTAAAATCACAGAAAAAGAGAGCTGCTCGGGTCGAGCAGGCTGCTTCATGCGCGTTCACGCTCAGGCATAGCCCGTAGCATTTGCTATCCGTAGCTTTAGCAGCAGAGAGAGAGGCAGTGCCACTTTGTCGCTGTTCCTAACGCCTAGTGACAAAGCTAGCTACATTTCTGAGGACCCTTAGCTACTTTCTGTAGAACTTTCTTCTAGATATTTCCTGCAAGTTAGCAACAAAATAGCCATTTTCGCCCCAAACCATTCTTTGAACGTTGTTTCAGCTGTCATCAAGGATATAAATGTTACAGATAAAAAATATGTCACTGGCGCTTTAGCTCACCTAGTAAAACGTCGGACTCTCGTGCAGAAGACCTGGGTTTGATTCTGGATGTGAACATAGTTTATTTAGAGTTTATTTTTACATTAATGATATATTTTTTTACAGTAAGATGCCCACATTTTTATTTGAGACTCGCCGAACGGCATTGAATTCACAGATAAAAAAGATGTGGGTTCAACTTTCATTTTGGAACAATTTTTCAAGCAAGGGAAGGGAATGATCTGAGCATGCAGGAGGACTGACCCATCATAAACCTTTGTCGGCTGTGCTGAGGAGAAAGGTACAGAACCAAATTATTTAATTAATTAGCTGCACGTTCTCCTGTCCTCTGTCCTCCGGGCCACACACACACACACACACACACACACACACACTGGACTGTCTCAGCTGTTATTGTAGTTAAGGAGTGTGCACGTACAGCATGCGCGCCTCGTGCACAAGCCTACTATTGAAGCTGCCGTTACGCTTTTGGCCTGAGGGGGCAATCGCAAGCATTAAAATTCAAAAGTCCAAAAAGTCTCTTTAAGACTTATTGCAATAAACTAATAAACTAACCAACAATTAAACACTTCCACTTCATCAATTGGTGAGATACGTCACATCCGGGACAGCAAGGCTGTAGCAACGGTACTGGGGATGCTCCGATAATGTCATTTTTAAAGGATCGGGTTCAGGAGAAATAAATTTAACCATTTTAACCTTTCTAAACAAGACATGACATTTTTTATTCATCCTGAGATAGCAATTTTCAAATGGAATAACAATGGCTTAGTTTGCCATCATATCACCCCCGTCCTCGCCAGTCTACACTGGATACCAGTGCATTACAGGATTAACATACAAACATACACGTTTGTAGCTGTATAAAGCAATAATTTATCAGCATGCAGTATTTATATAGTTGATACAATTCAGATCATCTTCAAAACTACTTCCCATGCCCAGGGGCGTAGCTAAGCATTTTGGGGGCTGAGGCAAAATAGACCCCTGCCAGGTATTTAAGTTGAAGTGCTATCTGTTTTTATATTAAACTTTTTATATTTGCAATAAAGTCCAAAAGTGAAGAATTGATGTTATTTATTACTTGATTGTTCAAGCTACCTCACAGAAGTGATTTGTTGTTAAAAATTAAAATAAAAAGGTAAATAAAAAATAAGGAACATTCTGGAACTGTTTCTTCCTTTTCTTCCTTTTTTTAATGTATCGAAAGTATGGATCGGGACTCGGTATCGGCAGATATTCAAAATCAAATGACTCGGACTCTAGGGCAGAAAAACCTGATTGGAACATCCCTAGGCTTAAGCCACTGATCCTGTGCTAGCCAGGGAAGTCAAGCAGACCTGGGACTAGCTTCCGGGAGAGGCGCAGGGCCTGATGACGAGACTAGTTTCCACTGACGCGTTACAGGATTTTCAAAGGAAAATTCCAAATTTGCAGCTGAAACAGGAAAATGCATGAATGCAGCCAAAAGCGTTGTTTCCCATGGGGAGATAATATCACATGGTAAAACTCAGGATTTTCCATGACATGGCCCCTTTGAGCTCATTTGTTTTCTGCAGTAGGCCACCTATTCCAAAGCGCAGGTAAAACACTGGCGCGTGCGTCCACCTCGGAGAAAAACGGAGTTAAATCCTGATGATGACTAAAATAACTGCGATGATGGTTTGATGCTTCCTCTTAAACGATCTCACTGATCAGCTGAACCCCTGAATGAGTAAATCAGGCTGTAGAGGCTTCAGTCCAACACACACAGGCCAGGCAGGCACAATCCTAACAAGTTCACTACAACAGTTTCCTGCTGATCTGACGTTCCGCCGACCCGTCCGGAGGTAAAACACTGGCAGCGGCGGTGCTTTTTAGCGGTAACGTCTTTATCCGTGTCCCGCTCACAAACATCTGAGCGGCCGGACCCTGTGCAGCGGGTTCCGGTGTTAAGTCTGAACCAGGACAGCGTTTCACCTGGACTTTTCTTTCTGGAGTAACGCTGAGTCTGCGCCATTTTCCACTGAGTTTGGTCTCACGAAGCTAACGCTAGTGCTAACATTAGCGAGCTAACACTTTGTGTTTGCAGGCTGCGCGGCTCCTGTCTCACACACACACACACACACCGTCTGATGTGTTAAGCCAGAATCTTACCGCTCCGGATCCAGAGGGAAGCTGAAGAGCTGAGCGCTGGGCTCGGATTGCCGTAGCTGGTAATCACAGTTCGCTGCAGCGCAGCAGTCAGTCATTTTGGACTAAAGGAAGTTAGCTATCTTAGCTCGCTGTTGCAAGCAGGCGAGCCTACTGTAAGCAAACTGCGTGCACAGTCATACTTTGGACAAAACCTGCAACAGATACAGAAAAGCGTTGATTTAACTGTCTTCTGACACCCCTCTGGGAAACTAGGCAACAACTATTGCCATGCTTTCCAAAGTTGGGGTTGAGGCAAAGCTAACCACTCGCCGAAAGCGTGTTATCCTACCAAGAACTGTCCATGCGTACAACATATTCACCAGCAGGGGGCAGCACGTCGTCGCTCAGTGCAGTCAAAGAGTTTGATTGTCAAGATGATTCTCTTCCCATTCTACAAGATCAATGTTTTCTTGGTTTAACAATTAACAGTTGTTGGCAGCTTTCTTTGTTTTGTGCAAAGTAAGAATTTAAAAAAAATGTATAGTAAATTGTCTTTATTTTCAGGAGTTACAAACAACCAGTCACAGGTCGTCCATAGGGGGGGGCTAGGGAGCCGCCCCGCCAGTCTCACAGGACGAAGAAGAGAATAGGAATCACTAAATATAAAATAGAAAATTAAACTAAACGATCTATACATCATACACACTGTACATGCTGTGTATAATCTGTATTCAAGTGTAATTTATCAATGTTATTTACACTTTTAACCACAGACATATACTTTTAACACGGCGGTGTTCGTCATGAGCTAGTTCTGCACAGATTGGATCGCTGGTGATCGGCGCGCAGTGCATGCCGGTTAAATTAGTGTCCAACAGTTTTTTTTTTTTGTATTGATCTTTGGGTCATTAACCGCATATGGATAAGGAACGCAGGATAAATAAACAGTGTAAACACAATAAGGAAAATAGCATCCAACGCCAGGGGTTACTGTATACAGGTTATGAATGATGTACAAGCAGGAGACAATATGAAACATACAATTCAGCATGAACTTTGGAAAGATCTGTAATTTGGAGCACAGACTTAATGTCTTAATGGCTTTGTTAATGTTTGAGGTGGAGATTGTTTTCAAATAAAGCACAACTTCTTTTTTCAAGACACAAAAAGAAGGTCTTGCGTTTAACACATTTATGGATGTGAAACCTGGTCAGCAATATGATTAGGTTAGATAGGAAAAATTCATTTTCCAATTCTTTCTGATAGTCTACAAATCCAAACACAACAGTGTGAAAATATAATGCAAAGGCCTCGTGGATATGGATGGAGCAACACCTTTGTGTTGCTCCATCGTTTGGAGTATAATGTAGGAATCTCTGGTCTGGCCTTAGACTGGTTCAGAGCTTATTTGAAGGATAGGACTGTAAGTGTAAGGATGGGTGGGTTCAGTTCTGGATTCACACACCTGCGGTGGGGGGTCCCACAGGGCTCAATATTAGGACCACTATTGTTTTTGATATACATTTTGCCACTGGGGGGACATCATGAGGAAGTATGGAATTCGATTTCATATGTATGCTGACGATTGCAACTTTACTTACCCTTGGATTATAGAAGCGGCTGTCCCATTATTACCGTAATGCGCTGTCTAACTGAAGTTAAGTCATGGATGATGGACAATTTTTTATGTCTGAATGAAAGCAAGACTGAGGCAGTGCTGTTTGGGTTACATCGTGATTTAGAGCGATCAAAACTGGATTGAATGCCTACCTACGTTCTTCGGCAGTCAACTTAGGAGTGACATTAGATAACGCTTTCACCTTTGACGCACATGTGGTTGCGGTTGTATCGTCCTCTTTTTACCACTTGCGACATCTGGCCAAAGTGAAGTCATTTTTAACTAGAAAGGACCTCGAGACTGTTGTGCATGCGTTTATCACCTCTCGTTTAGACTACTGTAACTCGGTCTTAATTGGGGTGAGACAGAGTACAGTAGCTCGTCTTCAGCTTGTGCAAAACACCGTGGCAAGATTCCTAGAAGGGAAAATGAAATATGATCATGTGACACCCATCCTGGCAGATCTGCACTGGTTACCGGTTGGTTTTAGAGTGCATTTTAAAATTCTTTTATTGGTTTTAAGGCATTGAACGGGATGGCACCAGAATATTTCTCTGACTTGTTACAGCCAAATATATACCTAGTTGTTCGCTCAGCACAGAGAGTCACCATATGCTCATAGTTCCCGCAACTAGGCTCAAAACAAGAGGAGACATGGCATTTTTGGTAGCAGGCCCGGAATTATGGAAAGATCTCCCATTATCTGTGTGACTCTCCACGTCAGTAGAGGTTTATAAGAAGGCGCTGAAGACTCTTTATTATAATCTGGCTTTTAAATCTGTGTGTTAACTGATGTTTTGTATTTAGCTGTTTTTTTATTTGGTTTCCTACATATTCTTTGTTTTTATCTTTTTTAGTTTAGTCTTGTTCAGCACCTTGGTGACATGATATATGTCTGTAAAGTGTTTTTATAAATAAAGGTGATGATGATTTGTGGTTCTGCAGCGAGCACCCTTTCGTTTTACATGGATTCACTAGAACAAACCTAAGGTGCTCAGATAGGTCTATGTTCACTTCTATTCATAAAACTTGTTCAGAATTCATCCAGGAAATGATATGCTTGTTGTATAAATGACCAGAATCAGCTGGTTAGCCCAGGAAGCAGAACAAATCAGGTAAAACGGATTCAAATCTTTATTCTTGATGTCAGCTTTCAGGAGAGGTGATCAAATGCTAGAGCAAGTCCGCTAACATCTAGCCTAGAAACCCGGTCTCAGAGCAGAAACCTACACGTTTATTCACAAACAGAAACATTTAGACACTAAAGACTTGGTGACAAATGCTGGCAGTGAAGAACATTAGAGTCAGTTTCAGATCTTAACAAGTGTAAATATCTCCTGCTCAGAAATCAAACGTATAAAACAATGACAACAGACCCTACAATATATTTACTTGCCCGTTTAGAGCCGGAATAAGCTAAAGGTCATCCAGATGTGAGCTCAAACAGCCTAACAACCAAACTCTACAGCCGTAACTTTATCAGCATCTGGAGGACTGAAGACAACTTCACAACATCCCGCCTACAGAACCCCGCCCTAGATCACGTACCGCTGAACCAGTCCGGAGGCTCATGAAACCTCTCGCCCAGCGGGGAACATCTTCAGGTGCATCTCAACCATTGTATCCAGATCAAAGTCAACATCATAACTTATGTTCAGAAGAGCGAGGCTTTTGGATCTGAATTTGTCGGGGGTGTTCTCCAGGTACACCTTGAAACGCTTGTATGCTACATCACAGCTGTCCTCCGGAGCTAAGCTAGGAAGGACGCTGAGGATGCTCAGGATGGCAAACATGTTGGGGAAGAACTTCACATCAGCCAGCTGCATCGTCCCACAAAGGCTGGACGGGAAGGTCTCGCCTTTGCCTTTTTTGCTCCATTTAACCAACCAGCAGTGCAGTTCAGCAGACAGGGTTCCTGCGTTTGGGATGTCCTCCTTAAACAACTCTACGGTTCCCTCTTCAGGCTGCGTGGACTTGTTCTGCGCTATGACTTCAGGGAGAAGAGACAAACACCTCAGAGCCTTCAGGTGGTTCTCACAGAAGAGCTCATTCATTTCCTTGATAACGTGGTTCAGCACAGGTACAGACAGGTGATCCTTGTAGTAGCCATCAGGCTGAATGCTTCCAGTTTCACCTCGATACTTCCTCGAGAAGGACCGAGGAACCCTGACTGGGATCTCCATGGCTGCAGCTATATTAACAGCTTCATCGTACCAGAACTCGTGATACACGTCAATGTTGTCGGACATCTCCTTCAGGGAACGCAACACAGCTTTTAGACTGACTGCAGCTAAAACGGCATCAGCTGCGTTGCCTTGCAGGTTCTTCCCAAAAGCCTGGGTGAGCACAATGACGTTCTTCAGCACAACCAGCGCCATGATCAACTCAAAATCTGTCAATGCTTTAGAGATCTCCAAAGCACTGTGGGTGACTTGGTCATTCCACCTCATGTCCTCATTGTCGTGGATGCTGTCCACACAAAGTAGCAGTGCTTCTATGACTTCCAGAGCCACCTCAAAGGCATCGTGTCCTTTGGTCCAGCTACTTTTGCAGATCTCCTTAAGTTCTTTGGCTTTGTCTTCTTTGTCTGGATAGAAGATAGAAATGGCGTGATCCAACTCCTGCTGCATCAGAGGCGACTGACGGAAAAACGACTCTATCTTCTTGAAGGTAGCCACGACAAGCCGAACCCCTGAGACTGCCATGCTACCGACTAGTGACACGTTTAGCGAGTGGGTGGATCTGAAGGTAAGAACCGCCTTTGGATACTTCTCAGTCACTTTGGCAGCAAATGCTTTGATTTTACTGAAATGTGGCCCTGAACAGGAGTGAGCTTGTCCTCGACACTGCTCCATATCTACGCCCCACTTCTCAACCAATTCAGACAACATCGTCTCAGCTAGGTCATCTTCCTCTGCTTTGAAGGCCAAGAACCCTGCAAACCTTTCTTGCTGGCATTTAGTTGGGTCCACATAACGAAGGAAGACGGGAAGGCACCACTGTCCAGAGATCTTTACCGGATCTTCGGTCAGCAAGGAGAAAAAGCCGTTGTGTATAACATCCTCCACCACCTTACTGCGCACATACTCCTCACACACCTCCAGCAAACCACTCAAATCCTCCGTGAAGCAGCAGGGCTTCAGCGAGTCGTACCGCTTCCGTAGCACCTCATCGCCACAGTTGATACGGTAATCTAGCAGTGCCTGAAAGGTGCTTGGCTTAAGGCTTTTGTCTCCATCGTCAGTGGCTCCTGAAAGAGGGATGCCCTGCTCTCCAAGCAGCAGAACAACTTCAAATAAAGACTTCAGATATTTCTTCTGGTCGTCTTCTGGATCCTGGTTCTGGGTCTCCTCCGGAGGGGCTTCTGCTTGTGGCTTTTTGATTCCTAAGAGAGACTCAGATTTAGTGGCGTGTGACTAATGGCTGTAGCCCCTTCTGTTTAACTCTCAGTAACTAAACATAAGATTATTCCTACTCACTCTTTCTGTCACTGCTGCCCACATCTTCATCTTTGGGCTGAAAAATAAAGAGACGGGAAAACGTTGATGATGTCAAACCTAAACATTCTAAAACAAATGCAGGCTTTAACCTGAACAGCATCAAAGCTGTAATATATGTGAAGCTGGGAAAATTGGAATATTGTGCAAAAGTTCATTTAAATCAGTTGTTCAACCAGCTTAAAGTGACAATGGCAAACAAATGAGCTTAAAACCTTCTCCAGGCCTCTTGACAACGTTCCAACAGAACAGCTATGAATATTAAGTGGAGATAAAAATAACAATAAAGTGGTTCTCTGACATTTGTCTAAAAACCTTCACTAATAACTAGGGCCCGACCGATATATTGGCCGATATTGGGGTCATTAAATCGGCCAAAAAGACGGCTGATATTGCAATACCTATCCAGCAGATGGCGCCAGCTTTATGAACTCATGTGTGGCTCCACTCCTTGGGGGGTAGAGCCACCGTCACAGCACACATCAAGCCCCCACAATGCAAATCAGAAAGTGGTCTCAACCTGGAAGTAAGAAAAATTGCAGTTCCACCCTCATCCGCTGGGGGCTGGTGTCAGAAGCGAGCAAATCCTCATCGACTCCCATGTTAAAAATACCAATTTCACAGGAGAAATACACATGTTTACAGCCTGGTACCAAAACATGTTTTTTGTCTAAATTATCTAGTTTACACTAGGGCTGCTCAATTAATCGAATTTGAATCACAATTACGATCTGAGTTTTGAATGATTATACAAACAAAACAAGCCGATTATTTGCTCCTCCCACTTGCGCTGCCCTGAGTAGCAAATGAAGCGCTCCTCACAGTGTTGCCAACTTAGCGACTTTGACGCTATTTCTAACAGCTTTTTAGACCCCCTTCTTGACTTTTTAAATCTTAAAAGTACCTAGCGAACACCTCAGTAACATCTCTGGTAACCCTTAGCTACTTTCAGGATAACCATCGTTGACATTTCCTGCAGGTTAGCTAAACACTCCGCCTGTGCTCTGGACCATTCTTCAGGACATTAGGAAAGGGAATGATGTAGAGATGTGTCGGTCGCTAAAGAAACGGCTCTCGGAGCCGGCTCCCTGTTGGATTAACCAGAGTGAGTGACACACACCGTACCTGCGGGCTCCTGAGCGGCATGTCGGTCGGGCCCTACTCATAACGCATTTCTGACCCAAACCAACCACTGGACCATACGGCTGTCGCCGCACTCCCCTGGGTCATCCACTCATCACCCTCAGGTAATCAGCACCAGAACACTGGTGGTGTGAGAGGTTCTCCGCTCAATAATTTCAGAGAAGGAGAAACAGCCAGCTGCTACCACCTCAGCTTTAGGACAAAACCATCAGAGTCCCAAAAAGAAAATCACCTTCTGCAGTCACGGTGCCTGGTGTTTAGCGCTATCTCGTTTCCTTCGGATTTGCGAATTTCCGGTTCCCGCAGAAGCGATTCAGGGAAGATATCCGAGTAGAAGGGTGTTTGTAGATTTGCCATAACAGCTTCACAAAGATAAAGTCGTCTATGAGACCGACTCACTCACGCAAAGCCAGCTGTTTCAGCCTTTATTATAACTGTGATGATTATGGCTTACAGCTGATGAAAATCCACATTCACAATGTCACACAATTAGAATATTGTGAAATGGTTTAGTATTCACAGATCAGCTCGTTCTCCATGGTCGAAGAGCAGCGGGATGTTAGCTACATGCTAAACCGAAGCTTCTGGGCGTTTTTAGAAATTAAAGTGTGGTAGAATGAGTCCAACGTCAGTGGCGTGTCCAGATCTTTTAAAATGGGGTGGCCCAGGTGAGGCATGACATTGTGCATGGGTGGCACCAATGGTTATGCTTTTTTTGTTTTACCCCCAAGCCTTTTGTGAACAATGAAAAGCCTATTTAAAAGTAAATTAGTGTGGTGGCACCTGGGGTGGCCAGTCAGATTCCAAGGGTGGCATGTGCTACCCCAGGCCACTCCCTGGACACGCCCCTGTCCAACGTGAAGGCACCACCGGCCTACTTAGTAACAAATTCATACCTAGATAATCTGACCGAGGATATCGGGCTTCGTGGGCCCACCGCGGTCAAAAATCCACCGTTGTCAACACATGCGACTCTGGGACTCGGCTCACGGTTTTGTGTCGCGCTCCCGACCGGAGACGAGAACGGTGGACTCGCGGATTTTTCACCGCGGTGGACCAGCAAAGCCCGATCCTCGGTCAGATACCCAGCAGTCACACCAACACATTACATGTCAACCGATTTCAACCATCTTACACCAAGCAGTGTTATGGTGAGCGCAGAGAAATTTCCCCATTAGTGGTCTTGAGCGACTCAGAAATAAAGCAGCAGCAACTAAAAGAGCTGCTGTGTTTCTGTGATCTCCCTCAGAAATCCACAACTGACCAGCATGACTACAACCTGGCATCGGAGCCGGTCTGCGTGTCGGTTGCCCCGGGAAACGCGAACAGCCAGCCGCCTGCTCTAGCAACTCGTCTCGGGCAGGAGACAGAAGACGGGCATCAGTTTCTCATCCAACCAGCAGCCTCACTAACATGTTTGACCAAGTAGTTCAATGACCCCCCCCCCCCCCACACACACACACACACACACCCCACCATTGAACCAGCTAAATAAAGTACTGATATATAATTTTACTTACTGATAAAAAGAAGCAGAAACTGCTTGGATGGTCTGTTAGTGCAGTCAGTAACCACAGTTTGCCATTTTGTCCAACTAATCCCATGATTAACATCCAAACCAGAACACACAAAGGGCAACATAAAAGTTCAAAAGGTCAAAATGGCCGAAAATCTATTAACATGAAGCCGAGGCTTTTTCCCTGGAGCTAGCTTTGAAGTCACATGGATGCTTAACTTTCACTTAAACAGAAGAGTTACAGTAAAATTCACCCCCTCAGAGTTGTCATGTGTGTAAACTAGATCTATTAAACCTAGAATGTTTTTTTTTAAACCAGACTGTAAGCATGTTTATTTCTGCTGTGAAAATGGCTTTTTTAACATGGGAGTCAATGAGGATTTGCTCACTTCTGTTGCCAGCCCCTAGTGGATGAGGGCGGAACTGCAATTTTAGCCACTTCCTCTTTGGCTTCAAAAGATGTACCATAATGGCCCGCTGGCCAGGGCACACACAGCAGAGCTGGATGCAATATCAGAGTCAGTCTCCAAAAGCAACACTGCTCACGACCGCTTCGACACCACAGACTTCTCCACATGCCTTTGCCCCGCCCACATGCTCGAAGACACGCATTCCTGAGAAGTGTGTGTGAACAAACCCTACTGGTGCGCCATCTGGA
This sequence comes from Nothobranchius furzeri, assembly GCF_043380555.1. Classification (NCBI taxonomy): domain Eukaryota; kingdom Metazoa; phylum Chordata; class Actinopteri; order Cyprinodontiformes; family Nothobranchiidae; genus Nothobranchius; species Nothobranchius furzeri. The sequence continues at coordinate 41,394,773 of NC_091750.1, read as the reverse complement.
CCGGACCGGTGGACGCGGTAAATGTGCCACACTCTAATCAGCTAATGAATCCGGAACACCTGCAAAAGGTTGCTGAGCCTTTAGATGGTCTCTCAGGCCGAGCTGTTACTGACATAATCAGACTTTTGCACTGGATTCTCTTTTTTACTGTTTCACCTGAACTTAAGAAGCTCAGACCATGGACCCATGACATAAACGGTTAAGTCAGAGGCATGATGGGACTAATTATAGGTGAGAAGTAGAGGAAAATATGGAACCGTTGCTGCTCTTGGAAATGGTGGACGGGCCGAGTTGCTCCTAGTGGCGTTCCTGGAAAACCACCTTAAAGTACCAGTAAGATCTTTACACCCTTTTATGTTTTTACAGCACGTTCCACAAACAAACATCCCATAGGAAGGGATCCAAAGTCTGATTTAGTTGTCTTCATTTTAAACAACAGAAACAAAGTGATGTTTTACGCCACACCCCCGATGTAAAACACCCACCGTCTCCTTGCCGCGCTTCACTTGTCCAGTTTTAGGCTGGGCTGGCGGGTCAAAGATGGTTGGTACGGCGTCATCTTTCAACACTTTACCTGGAGCATCCTGAAACCAAAACACATCCAGGTAGCAAAACATGATCTGACGTTGGTCTGATTCACACTCACCCCGAGACCTGAGGACCAAACTCACCGTGTCGAAGGCAGAAGCTTCAAAGTGTTTCCCACACAGCCTGTAGTTCCTGTACAGCTGCTCCACCGGTTTGTCCCCCAGCTTTGTCCCCTGGCATGACTCCGCCCACGTCTGACACCTGACAGCAAAATACATTAGAATCTAGTCTCTCTCTCTCTCTCTCTCTCACACACACCCCCACACGCACTCACCCCCCACCCCCACCCCCCACACACACGCACCCCCCCCCCCCCCCCCACACACACACACACACACACAGTGTGCCCCCTCGACGCGACGAGAGGGCCTACAGGAGGCAGCGACATCTTAGAGTTTGGATGTGTTAATAGTGTTTTTGGTAGTTCGTGCCTGCTGGTGCCGTCTGTAGATTCTGTCTGGAGGACAACACACCGATATTTTTACAACACGTCCCTACCAGCCTGTGACTCCGCTTTACTTCCTCAGAGTGCACCAGACTGATGCTTTTAAACATCAAATGTCCAAACGTCTCTTCCAGAGGTAATGCCCCCGGACCCCCCAAGAGTAGTTATAATTTTTATCACCTTTTCCGCCTCTGATCCTTTTTATGTGCTGGTGCAAACCTCGTGGTGGGGTATACCAACTGGAAGATATTCCTAATACACTTAAAAAAAGACAGGGCTCGGAAGAGTGTTGTGTGTCTGTGTGTGTTGGGGGGGGGGGGGGGTCCTGCATACCCCTCTAAAGGTAGGTAGCTGTGCCCCTGACGCGCGCACACACAGAGTAAAACAAAGGACACAACACCCTGGTGAATTGTAAACCCAACATCAGACGCAGGTCCATCCAAGGGACCACCACCCAAACAGCAGCAGTGATGCCTTCAGTCCAGACCACCTCAGTAACCACAGGACAGCCTCAAGCCCACACCCCAGAAACCAGGGATTGATGCCCCTCTTAGGAGAGGACGCTGACTCGGAACTCGGAACCCCTCAGAACCCGATCCCAGTCTCACAGTAACCCACACCCGCTGACCGGAACCCCTCAGCCCTTCAAAACTGGCCCAGGTGAGATCCATGAGGGGTCAGGAGAAGGGTGCGCGTCACCCACCGCGCGTGGACTGCTGATGACGTTCTTTTCTTGGTTTAATTCAAACTCCATTCATCTGCCAACGTTTGAATGCCTAGCTAGCCTCGGTGTTAGCAGTAGTTACCTTTGTGGATCCTGAGGGAACCGGAAGAGCGGCTGCGGGTCCGCTTTACCGCCGGGGCAGCTCGGAACAGCGCAGCGGCTCTGCATCCCAAGACTTGAAGAACGCGCTTGTTTAGTCGTGCAGCTTTTGGCTGATAGCGTTAGCCACTTAGCTGCTTACGCAGGCAGACACTTCCGGCCTTGTACTTTCATAATAAAAGTCACGAAGTCGTCACGCGACTGTCATTATGTACTAGAGTACCTATCTAATTTTGAGAAATTGTAAATAGACATTTACTTATTTTAAACCCCTTCAATAAGTACCTGAAATACGTGCTCACGTTACAATGTTCTGACTTAAAATACAAAAGTTGACAGATTGTGCAACGATGCTGGATTTCTGAGTGTTTTCTCATTCTTAAGACTTAAGCCTTTATGTTGAAGGCTTTCGTCCCACCGTCACCATTAGGACAGACAGTGTTTAAAACGGGAGTAACGGACAGAGATGACAACACCAACTCAGTCTTGTGCTGTGTGACTGGCCCGGGGCGGTCAGAGCCGGGACACTTTAGGCGGGTTCGGTCCGGTAGTTCAGGAATTCTGTTTGGGTTCAAACATTCAAACCTATGGGATATGAACCATCCCTCAACCCTTCCTCGACTCACCACCTTCTGAGTTTAGCGTTCTTTCATTGGCTCCTTTTAAGTTCTCGCGAGACTGGGCAACCAATTGCAAGGCAGCGGCGCCAAGTCAAACTGAACCGTTTGCTTCAAGAACAGCGACGTGTTTTCCTACCGAGTAGTGCGCTACGGAGGCTCGTACCGGGTCATTTCGGATCGTTCTACAGAGGTAAGAGAACTTCTGATGGTAGTGAGTACAGAGTAACGGACGGTTTTATCGCACAAGCCCGTGCGTCCGTTTTTTCTTTGCTGTTTTTGTCTTATTTTACTGACGTCAGTTGTAGACCTGTCACGTATAACGTATAGATGTTAGCTGCGTCACGTTTAGCAAAAACACAGCTCTACGATCCTGAGAAGCGTCCCGCCCCGCAGACAGCGCGTGCAGTTGTGGTCTGATGGTGTCATGGTCTTCTGTTTCTAGGCTACAGAATGGACGGCGTCACCAGTTCACGGCGGAACAACGCGAAGCAGAAAGTAAGTTAGAAGGTTTAGTTGTTTGTGAGTCCTCCAGACCAACGCGTGCTGTTGTATCTGCTTCAGGGGAACAAGGAGAACAGTCAGCCTGCAGGTGGTGGTGAGCCATCAGGGAGCAGAGGGGGGAAGGCCTCTGTCGTTCCCCTCCAGCTGCGAGGGAACACCACGTCTAGAGCGGCGCTGTCTGGCGATGCCGTGAAGAAGATAAAACCTAATGCAAAAGAGTTCAAACGGCCAACACACAGCCAGGTCCTCCAAAAGCAGGCAGCGAAGCACCAAAAAGCCGCCACAGTACCACCAACCGCTGCTCCATCATCAAAGTCTGCTCTGGGAACGTACAAGGGCAGGGTGGTTCAGTCAAAGATCGGCTTCCTTTGGAAGTCTAGCGATAGTCTGAGCACAGCAGATCCCAAACCTCAGAACCCACAGCCTGAGAATGTTGCCAAGAAGAGCAGGTCCCAATCTGCTGCTCTGGTGTCGAGGCACGGCCTGCAGAACCCTGCGTTAATCAGGTCCAAGTCGGTTTCTGATAAACCTGTTCTGGCGACCAAGGCCAGCTCCGTCAATGGCCGTCGTGCTGGAGTCTGCTCTGGTCAGCCTCCTGCCAGAACCGTAACATCTGCCAGATCCAGAAACACAAATGTAGCTCCTGTTGATCCAAGAGGCAATCAGAAGCCAAAGGTTCCTGCTGTAGACAAGGAGGTTCATAAGCCTGCCGTAACGAGCACCCTGAGCCAGTACAGATGCTCCATGGAGACTGCAGAAGAGAGAAGGTACCGTAATCCTACAAACTCAAAGTTGCTTTGCGTCTCTCAGCTGTGTAACCTCCACCCGTTTGCTTTGCAGGGCCAGACTGGCCGAGTGGCTAGCGTCCAAGGGGAAGACCCTAAAGAGACCGGCCATGATGGCAGCACCTTCAAAACTCAAAGTTCCTGCTAAAGCTGAAGTTCAGCTCAGTGTTGCAGCTCCAGTGATGGCCGCTGAACTCCACACTCACAATCTGCAGTCCGAGGCCTCTGCGCATGATGCAGACGATGCTCCCGGGACCAAGGACACCACGCTGGACCTGCTCGATAGCTCTGATGCTGATCCTCAGGACCGGGTGGATGATGTAAGCTTTGTTTTTCCCTTTTTTAGTTTTCTGTCAGTTGTGCTGATGGAGCTGATGTCCGTTTCTTCCATCAGAACATGTCCAATATGGTAGCTAAGTCCATGTGGCGTTCCAAAGTTCTCTTGTTCTTTAACAGGTTGTGATGAACCTTTGTGATGCCTTGGAGGCCATGGTGACACCATCCGGGTGCAGTGATGGTGAGTTGGTTTGAGAATAAATGCAGTTCGCTATTAAAGGGTTCAAATCCCAGCTGCTGCTGCTTTTCAGCATGTGGAGGGAAAGCGCTCTCCCCGAGTGGGGGCGGGGTGTATTTGAATGGGAGTGTTGGCGGGCGCTTTGCTTCCCATAAGGAAGCACTGGCGTGGCATCTAAATTCACCCTGACAGGAAGAAATGATTCAGATGAATGAAAATCTAATTTATTTCATGTTATAAGACATTCCACAGGTGGAAGACGGATGTGACGCTGACCCAACTCGTGTGAAACTGGAGGAAAGCAGTGAACAGCTGGGGCTTGACATGAAGGTGGCTGCTGATGAGCCAGAGATGAGCAGCGCTTCAGTAATAAAGTACAGCGTGAAGACGACTCCTTTCCTACAAAGGTGATGTCTGTGGTCTGTAGCCCACCTGTTTGCTTTTGTGTCCCTCACTCACTCTGCTGAAATGTTTAGTGTGAAGAAAACGATGGACGAGGCCAGCACCTCCACCAGAAAGAGCAACATCAAAGACCTGAAGTTTCTCACACCCGTGCGTCGTTCCTGTCGCATCCAGCGGAAATTGTCACATCTGCCCGCGATGCTGGTGGACCCTGACCCGTGCGTGTCGTCGTTGGCCGAGCTGGTGAAGCTGAATGACGATCCCAACGCCTACGTTTATAGGAAGAACCCAGCGCTGCTGCAGGAGCTGCCCGACCAAGGACCGTGAAGAGGGCTTGAAGCTTATGGACTAACTAACCTGAACAATGAAGCTTTTTCTTCTGCTTGGGAAGAGACGGATTTTAACTTCTGCTTTAAACTTAAGATTTCTGCGGTTTTGTTATTTGTTACTTAGATTTCTGCTGTTTTGTTAACGCTATGAGGGTGGGACAAGACAGAGGGTGCTCAGAGGTGGACATCTTCTCCATTAAAGACACTACTAAATCTGATGTCTGTTTATTAGACCAAAAACAATCACATTTTTCACCTTTATTAACCACATTGTAGAAAACAGCTTTCATACACCCATTAGTAAATTATGTTACGACCTTTAATCTCCATCCCACCCCCTAAAAAAAAAATTTGCAGGAGTCTCTTGGATGCAGTTTCCCTCCTAAAGTATAAAAAGTACTTCTCCCTTCTCGTCTGCAGAGCAGAGGACGGTGTTCGGTGCTGCGCACCACCAGGACACCTCACCACTGTCTCAGACCTCTATGTCCTGGAAAGACCTCGGTTATCCAGATCCTTGACCTGAAAGACAAAAGTCATGTAGTATCCTAGTACAGTTACTATGGACTTAGTTCAACATGAAAATGTGTCTCCATGAAGAAACTAGAATGGTTTCAGAATCAGGTTTTATTGCCACACATGGGAGACTCACATTAGGAAATAGCTGCAGTGGTTGGTGCAAAAAAAAAAGACGATTCAAAATAAAATGAAGTGAGACCATAATATAAAGTGGCGATACTCAGAAACAGCTGCTATATCCAAGATCAGATTTAACTTGATAAAAACATGAATTCATTCAGCATCCATCTACGAATCAAACAGGATGACTGAAATGGGGTCAGATATCCAACGCCTGCATCAGGAACCCCGGACAACTAGAACAGCTTCCAACAAGTAGCAGTTCCATCTTCATCCACTAGGGGGCTCCCATGTTCAAATGACATTTTTACAGCAGAAATACCATAAAGCCTTTAATACAGGCCCGGTCCTGTATTTTACTCAAGCTCAAGGGCCTTTATTGGAAGGAGGGCCAGAATTAGAGGCAGGCCTCTATTTCTATTTGAGCAAAATGAACTAATGCAAAGTTAAACATTTCTTTTAACAACGGTAGTTTCTGCTTCAGCCCACCCTCCCCACCACCCCCTGCACAGCGGCCGCAAACTCACTGATGCACCTGCTGCCTCTCAGAGTTCCTGCTGCTCTAAACATTAAAATAATTATTTCATTTTCTGTTCCTCACTTCTGATGACCTTCAGTGGTGTCTGTTGCAACCACCAGGTACAAAAACTAACTTGTTACTATTTTTCTGTCCTGCCTGTTTATTATCTTCCTGCATCTCCTCTCAATCCTAAAGAAAAACTGCTACCTGGGTTCATATATATTCACCTTATGAGTTACCTTTGAACTGCAGTTCTAAAAGATCTACCGACCGCAACAACAGCGGAGTGCTCGCCGGCCACATCAGTTAGGTGCGTCACCGAGGACAAAACAGGTGATGCGCCGCGATCCACAGCAGCGAAACGCATCAGGCGCAAATAAAAGAATAAAAGACAGAAAACATAAAAGGAAATGAGCTGACATGAACGATCGCGTGTTAAATTAGTTTTTGAGGTGGTGACACCTGATTTGATAATGTTACTGTGGCCGTGCTCAGGACGCAGATGTCTGGAGCGCGTCAACGATCAGAGCTTTGCATGCACAAGCTGGTTAAGGTTAGGATGGGGGTGAGGGGAAGGTTAAATTGCAAGAGGGTAAATGTCACAATTTGGTTAAATGTCCGTTTTACGGCGGGTGTCAGTGCCGACGCTCTGGCACAGCGCGTTGCCTCCTGACGCGCAGGAGCTTGTCACCTGCTGACAGCAGGCTGCGGTCTTTTCCGTGGACAGCATATTGCCGGTCATTATCACGTGACAGCGACTAGTCGATGACAGGCATAACAAGTCACTAGAGCGGTGAAGTCGACTAGTGACTAGTTCTTACAGCACCTACTGCTCCCCAGAGTGTTCTGCAGCATAATCAGCACTTTCTCTTTGAACTTGATATCACATTTTCACCTCCTCTGTGTCTCCGCACGGTCAAAGTTACCCTCGCGGTCTATCACTGGCAAATCAAAAGTGAGATGGATGACCCCCATGATGACAATTGTGGTCCCGCCCACTCCAGCTGCTTAGTTTCAGTCACATGACCCGGTGTTGTGTTTGCACCTGAACTGACCCGCTCTGACCTGTACCTACACTGACTTGTATAAAGTAGCTGCTTCTCTACTTATTGATTCCCTATATTATTATTTCATTGTGTTTATTGTCTGAATTCTACTTTTGCTTATCGTTTATTTTTTCTTGCACCAAGTACCGCAGCAGCTTCCTAATGTGACTCTGCCACACAAACCCTTCTGGTTCTGACTCGGAACCACCAGAAGGTCCAGCTCGCCGCTCCCTACGGGAACGCGTAAAATGGGGGACAATTTTCACCACACATTACCGGTGTGTTTGACAACTATGGGCCTTTAACTTTTAACTTTAAGAGATCATCCAAGAAGTCCGCTTTATTTGATCAGGAAGTAGTTTCTGTACGTAATTTCCTGGTTGAAAGGAGAGTATGATGTGCGTTTACACTGCTTGGTCAAAGACGGACTGAAACACAGCATATTGGTGTGGCTGCTGGGGACCAAAACTAGAGCAGGGTAAGCTGACCGAGGACAGTGGAGGCTCTCGGGCTTCGCTGGTCCGCCAAGGTCAAAGACTGCTGTTGCTGTTTTACAAGAGTTTTCCTGGGTTCCAGTACAGTCTCTCTCTATAACAGCAGCAGCCCTGCACTCAGATTTGTGAATCTACCTCTCCATCCACCCAGAGGCAAGGCCGGCGCCTGGTTTCCCCTATCCCCGGCCAGAAGTACCTTCACTTTGGAGTCGCTCAGCTGCGTTTTTCCCCGATAAAAGGGCCCAAAAACCTTTGATAGCTTCAGGTTAGTATCTAGCTTAAGTTCCGCTGATCTCCGACCTTGGCGGAGGAGCAGAGCACAAGTTGACTGAAGCAGCCAGCGTGTCAGGCTCCGACCACAGCAGTCTGATGGGCTGCTTTTACTTTTACAGTGCACATTATAGCTCCACAGGCTACCAGCACGGCTACAGCCTCGCAGGGAAGCCAGGCGGTCGCGTCGCTCGGCTGCCCTGGCCAGGACTTTAGAAATGCAGAAATCCCCGAGCCTGTGGGCGGGGTTTAACACGCACGGGAAAGGCTGTGGTGTCCTCCATTAGAAGGTAAACACAGGCAGGCATGAGCTGTGCAGCTGTTGGAGGCTCTGAACCACATGATTTTATTAATTTGCTGTGTGTGTCCTCATGATCTTGTGTCACACACACACACACACAGTGCTACAGACAGCAGATTACTCAACAGCTTCCAGCATGAAAATGAATCGTGCATGCGGGAAGCCCCCGCAGATCGGAGGCGGTCGGCGTAATTTCAGGCGGCCAATCGGTCCGTAGTGTCGCCTCGGTCCCAGTCTGACCGCTGGGGAGAAGCTCTGAGAAAAAGAGTTGCCTCGGCAACGAAAACGCAAATCTGACTCTTATGAGAAAAAATTTCCGGTCCCGTACCGACGCTGATGTCTAAGTACCATATGTCTACAGACTCGACCCGTTTACCTTGTATATCCGAACCAGCCAGTGTTCTGTGGTGTAGGCCTCCTCCAGCACATCCAGTTCAAAGTCTTTGTTCCCAATTTCAGCATTTCTCACTCTGTCGTAACCCGGTGGCCTCTCTGCAGGAAACGGCATAAAAACCATTGTAGCTCCATGTTTAATAAGCTGCAACTCCAGCAGAAACATCTGCTGCATGTGTGAGAACCTAAAAGTTTGTTGCTACAACATCTAATGGAGGTAAAACATCCACCCTGCAGTGTAAACAAGCTAGCCGTGCACACGACCCCCAAAAAGATCCGTTTACTCCATTGCTGTAGCGTGCAGCGGTTAGCCCCCACACCGGGATGTCGGGTTACTTACTGCCCTCTGTGTAGACCTGTCCGAAGCGGTAGTAGCACATCTTGTACATCAGACAGTTGAGCAGGACGGGGGAGCCCTCGCGGTCCACCCTGAACTCCCCGGTGGGGGTGTAGTAATCATGCTCCTTGATGTGTTTGCCCGTCTCCGTGCTTCCACCAATTCGGACCATCCATAGAAATTTATTGATGTCTGTGAGGAACAGGAACAAGCGTACGCCGTCATCTCAGACCAAATTTCATTTAGCTTTAGTCTTTTGACTAGAAGTAAAAATAATTATAGTCGCAATTTAGTCATCCAATCCGTTTTAGTTTGAGTCTCATTTTAGTCTACTAAAATGCAAGTATGATTTTTCTGATGCAATTATTTAAAACTTGTGTAAAGGAAATGTTTACACCTACTTGGAACCGTAAAGAAATTGTAAAATTTACATTTTGGCTCAATAAAACTCGACATTTATAATCGTTTCTGTAACAATTACTGAAATAACCAAAACGAACACCGACTGTTTGACATTGCGCCTCAATATTAACAAAACACACAATCTGTAAAATGGGCAGTAGTTTTGTAAGCATGACAGGAAGTGATGTCATCCCATCAAACAATAAAGTGTATTTCTCCAACGGTAAACCGAAGGTAAGAAGGTGTATTTATTAGACCGGCTGAAGGTTTCTCCTCTCAAAAGCACCGCTGGAACAGCAAACGATGACGAGACTAGCCGTAACGGCGCCTCACAACATAAATGATCAGACAACAAGATGTGTCTGCTTGTCCTCCCCGCCGGACATTTTCTCCTTTCAGATATGACTTACCGACATAAACATCAGTATAATTACCGGTAGCCTGCTCAAACAGCGGTCAGCTCCGGACTCGGAGTGGTTTTTTTTCTCGTCTAGTCTCGCCTACACCCCCCCCCCCCCCCCCCCCCCGAAAATAATCTGTCAATGAAACGGACACCGTCTCAGACGAATCCAGCCCATAATTCTGGTTAAAGCTTTTATTGACGTACCGTCTGAGGAGTAGCCAGTCAGTCCTCCAAAGATCACCAGCACGTAGCTGACATCCAGTTCCCTCATGATCTCATAGGCCTTCTCCTCTGTGGACGCCATGGCCTGCAGACCAAAGCAGGACGCAATTACCATGGTAACACCTTTTACACCTAGGCAACCCAATGGTTAGCTGACTCACCTGTCCCACTCTGGAGATATGCGTGTTGTTCCACGTGTTGTTGTCCACTAGGATGGTTCGATTAGCCATGGCGGTTATCTGGTAACCGTAGTCCCACCAGGACATGACTTTAGCATCCTGTGGAAACAGGGTTTAGTGCACTGGTCTGACTGGAGCCCAGCCTAACGGTTGTGAGTCATTCTGTGGACCTCAGGGGTGTTGTGGCGAAGCCAGTAGTACGCCTCTCTAAAGTCGTCAAAAATGATGCGGCTGCCGTCGCCCCCCCGAGCTGACAGCACGATGGAGGGGGAGGAGTACGCTTCGCTGGTAACCCAGGTGGAGTGGAAGGTGTAGGTGATGAGGAAGAAAGCCATGACCAGAATCATCCCACTGGCGACCTGGTGGGTAAATAAAACAGGTTGGTTACTGACCCGGGCCTTCAGGTCAGACATGATGTACAGGTGTGTTGAGAGCCCACAGGTGCAGCTTTTGTCCTTGCTGCTGCTGTAAAGGTGTGGAGTTTTCACAGCAGAACAGTACATGATCCTACCAGCCAATCAGATCCAGCTCCAGTGCCACACACTCGGGTGTTTATCATCATCATCATCATCATCATCATCCATGAAGCTGTTACAGTCAATACGCAAACAAGCCGAGTTTTGAATGCATGATTGCTTTTGGTCCAAAACGTGTTATTGGCAAATGAGAACCTTTATAGCTAAACTAAGGTTCCATATTGTGAGAAATGAGTTTTTGGAGCTTTTTACCGTGTGAAATTTCCATTTCCTCATGAGACATACACCAAAACCATTTTTGGCTGCAGTCGTCCATTTTCCTGCCTCGGCTTCAATTCTTCCTAATTTAATTTCAGGCCTACGTCCAGGAGAAAGAAGCTCAAGCACATCATCAGGCATTGCTGCCCCCCTGAAACCCACCTTCCCTAGAAGTAGGTCACTAACCTTCTCTTAGCTGCAGGCATGGAGCGGTTGACTTCATGAGAATGTGACCTTCATGTTACAGATGACTAGCCTCACCAGCCAGCCCATTAGGTCGGGGAACTCTTCCAGTCAAATAACTCCGCCCCCTAAAAATTTTAACTGAGCCAATCAGCGCCTCTTCCCACTGCTCTACATGACTTGGACACGTCTTTAAAACCACGCCAGACGCCATTTTTGACATCGATGCTAATAAACTACAGCGTCACGCGGTACAGTCAGCATTCCTGCCTTTTTCTAGTTGGTCATTTTTGAGCTGGCTAGTCCCGCCCCTCATGTGCCTCTACGCCTGTGAGTGGCCAGACTGTGTAGCCAAGCCAACTTTATTTATAGAGCACCTTACAACAGTGCAGAACCGACCAAAGCGCGTCACAGAGTCAAAATACCAGCTCCCCCCACCCCCCCACCCCCACCCATTGAGACTCATGTCTGTGAACGGTCTGAAGTTTGAGTTTATATGTTTGAGGTGTTCTTTTGCATAGCATAGCTAACCCCTGTTGCAAGTACGGAAATGCCTCCCCCCCCCCCCCCCATCCTCATGTCTTCTATCTAGCAGCAAATGAGCGCCTTGACAGCAGCTCTCGTGGTCTGCCTGCATCGGTTTGTGTGTAACCTTGGTCAGGCTGTACTAAGGAGATAATTTTCTATGCTTCAGGACGCTGGAGCACTGACAATAAAGTTGATTCTGAGTGATTATCACACGATGGGAAAATAGTCTCAAAACAAGACACACACACACAAAAAGAAAGGAACGCGTCTCAAGCATCCTGTGAGGGTTTTAATGTTTTTGCAGCTGACGGACAAACCTTCATAACAGGCTGGATTAAGAACTTGCACGGCCCTGAGAAGAAGCCGAGATGAGCGACGAAGCTACCCACCCGCACACGGGTGCACACGTACCTCGTTTCTGATGGGGTAGGTGGAGTCCTGCTGCTTCTTGCTCTTCTTCTCTGACCGGCTAATGTCCAGATTTTTCATGTAAGTGGTCAGCACCTGAGACACACCGATGCCCGACAGGATGCACATGACTGGAGCCAAAACCAGCATCAGACGTACCTGAGGAGGCACAAATGAACCAATCAGAACATCAGTCCGGGTTCTTTGGGCTCACCCTCCTCCTGTCATCGACGAGACTCCGTTAGAGCCTGAAAACCCTCCAGATACGGTAAAAAAAACCTGGATTCTGAAGATCGTTGTGTTAGAAAACCAGATCAGTCTCAGATATTCCCATCCATCACCCAACTCCACCTGAGAGGCATGCTGATGCTTCTGCCTTGTTAGCAACACAAATATTTCCTGTGACAGAATGACTCGGTGCAAAATAAAGATGGCTGCCACATCCTGACATTCAAAAAAAGAAATGTTTTAGCTCAGCCAATCACAGCCTGTCAGACAGGCTGGAGGGATCTGATCATCCTGGTGCTACCCAGGTGTAAACCTCCAACGCCAGTGCGGGGGTGGGGTCTAAGGCGGGTCGTACCATGACAGCTGAGAAGTACATGCTGGTGACTCCATACATGATGATGAAGATGCGGGCGTCGGACAGGTTGTTGAAGCAGTAGTAAAGACCAACTGCAAGGAAGGAAATAAGCACAAATAAGCAGGAAGACAGACAGACAGTACCGTTTCACTTTTGCTGACTCACCTGGAAACATGAAGACCAGCAGCTGGAGGTCAAAGTAGTAGGAGGACCAGGTGGTGGGCTGGTGCTCGGAGACGGAGGCGATGATGGGGATGTTGTTTTTGGCATAAGAAGGGTCCAGAAGAGAGTAGAAACGACCGGTCCAGGGAGAGATTTTACCTGAGACAGGCCCAGTGAAAAGGGAAGAATCACAAATGTGAATAAAGTAAAAGATGTCTGAAGAACCTTTGTAGCCACCTGTAGCCTACCTGTCAGCATCAGAACAGCACCTACAGACAGCAGGATGAAGCCCACCAGAGAGATGACGCTCTTGAACAGAACCTCAAACTGCTGAGCGTTGAGTTTGCTGCGCAGGTAGTCGACAAAAGCGTGGATCTGACACAAGCCAAAGACCCCGAAGGCTGCCATGTGCTCCGACGACAGCACCGGCTGGCGTCAGACAGAGACCACGGACAAATGAGCGAGCGTCAGAGAAAAGACAACTAAATGCTGCTGTAGCAGGAGGCTGCTCCTCACCTGGAAACCAACAAACGAGATCTGCATGGACAGAATGGTGCCCAGGCAGTAGACGGTGCAGTAGGCGACATAGATACGGTGAGAGAATCGGCCCGTGAGCATCAGAACCAGAACGTGGAGGGGGATGAGGTTGATCAGAAACACATAGCCTCCCCAGGAGGACACCTGAACAGACACACACACACACACACACTGTACCCACCTCTGAACTGAATCAGGTAACAGGACAGTCCTCCTTACCATGTAGAAGTATGCCAGTGCGCACATGGCCGACCAGTACACAGAACCGGTTTTGACAGCTTTGATCCACATGTAGTAGGTCAGCAGCATGCAGAAGATGGCAATACCTGAGTGGGAGAGTCACGTTAGACCCTTTTAAATACGTTATGATTAGGGTTGTCACGGTAACCGGTGTAGCGGTAAACCCCGGTAAAAACATTGACAATAATAACGGTCTTGTTTTTTAAAACTATATTATCCTGGTGGGTTACCCTTAAATTCCACTACCTCCGCTCCGCTGCGGTCCGCCCCCGCCTTCCGCAGCCGCTCGCTTCCGAACTCAATTTTTACTGGTACCCGCTCTACAACGGCTCCGCTCCGGTGCGGAGACCTGAGGGGGCCAAACAAGCATGCGCGGGATTTTCAAGATCTTGCGATACAGTCCGAGCAATAAAGGCGGAAGTTAGATCCAAACACCCGTTGTGTGGGAGAAGCATCGGCATGAGCTGTTTAATCTGCCCATCATTTGTGTTGAGAGATCAGCAGTGTTTGGATCAACAAAGTGTGACTACTTCGATAGCGGAAACTGTATTTATTTTTGTGCATTTAAACTTCAGCCGCCATTGATAGTTGTTAAAAGTTGTTAAACCTGTGCATATGAAACAAAAAACGCCTTTTGTTTATCGATTTATTGTGAAAAACGGAAGTTGTGCTTGCTCCTTTTCCTGTTGGGCCGTTGTGATTTCTGTCCATTTACTGCGGAGGTGTTCCGGCGTCCGGCAAAAATAGGATCGATTCTATTTTTGCCGGACGCCGGAACAGAGGGCGGCGCTGCACTGCCGGAGCACGGCCGCAGTAGTGGAATAGCTCTGATTGACTACAACGGGACCGATTTTGCTCCGGCGTTCGTGTCGGAGAGGAGCGGAGCGGAGGTAGTGGAATTTGGGGGTTACCGTGGCTGCGGTGTAGGCGCGGTGACCCTTACCAGCCACCGTATCATCTGCTGAAGTTGCCGGTGGCACATGCGCACTTTGTTGTTTACAACCAAAACTTTCTTGAAGCTAAAGCTGAAATAATGACCAAAGGAGGAGACGGCAGCGCTCAGGACATTTATTATCCCTCAAAGAAGACAAGGTGGGAAGCATGGGTATATTTTGGATATTTGAAGAATGCCGAGGGACAGCTGATAGAAGACGGCTATCCTGTTTGCAGCACGTGCAGAAAAAGTGTCTGAGAAAGGCAGCAACGCTTCAAATCTCATGACACATCTGCATGACCATCACTCACAACTCTACAGTCAACGCAAGGCAAGCTAACGTTAGCGTTTTAGCTAAAATGCGTGATCCGAGTATTTGGGTTGAGGGAGAATGCAACGAGTCGCTACATAAAGCAGCCGCAGCGCCGCTACCTGCATATAAACCGTGTCACGGACACCCCCATGTTGAAATGACGCTATGCATTACGGGGCTCCCAGGGGCAGATAAGAGTTGGTCTCTCTCCGAGAATAATTATGAATTTAACAATGATTACTGCCTGATGACATTTCCCCACATCTGCAAAGCTCACTGGAAGAACACAAACCGAGGACAATATTTTCCTGATATAGGGTTTATTACTCAAGTAAGGGTAAAAAAGTATCTGATTAGAAGGCTACTTGAGTACTGAGTATCATCTGATCTAATATTTTTAAAATGATGACAACAGATAAAAAATAAGAAGTTATGGGCAAATATTGGTATTTTAAAGACTAAAGGGGAAAAATGTAAACAAATAAACAACATAATTACAAAATAACACATTTTAGGCAAAATTTAGACACAAACTGAGGACAATATATTCCTGACATACAGGGTTTATTTAATTGTGTGAAAATGTAGCACATTTAAAAAAAATACCGCGATAATACCGAAAACCGTGATAATTTTGGTCACAATAACCGTGAGGTTACATTTTCACACCGTGACAACCCTAGTTATGATCCAGCTATAGGTGTAGCCCAAAGATGCCAACGATGACATCACAGTCACACAGATGGCGTTCCTGTCATGTGACTAAAAGGGGAAGCCTTTTAGTCACATGATCTGAGCCAGCTCATCGCAGGTCTGGTACCTTCGTTATCGTAGGAACCAGCAACAGAGCGGGAGATGTAACCAGGAACCACAGCGATCATGGCAGCAGCCAGGAGACCAGCACCTGCGTCCTGAAGACATGAATCACCAGTGGTGAGACCATCACCAGCAGAAGACACCAGAGCACTGCCTTACATTCTAGAAAGACCCACTGTTAGCTGCTTCAGAGTTAAATTAGTAAACAGCTTCCGTCAAGTTGTCTACATGTTAACATCCTGCTCTTTGGACAAAACACCAACATCTACATCAGCCGTGAGCTTGTTCTGCAGCCACTGCACCGTGAACTCCTCATGACTCCATCCGTTTGGACCAGAATGGGTCATAGAACAGAACACACAGCTGAAGTAAAGTCAGTCAGACTCTAGACTTAAACCTGCTGTGCAGGAGCCCAAGGATGTGAAGAGCGGTGACCTTTACCTTCAGCTCCTTGGTGAGGTGGTAGGTGACGATGGCGGTGAACGAGGAGAACAGGGGAGCCAGGAACACACAGACGTTACGGATGTCAATAGTGATGTGAAAGAAATGTAGAACGTGGTAGAGGACAGCTGAGGTGACCATCAGGCCTGGGGGAGGAGAGAACGGGAGGATTACCCACTGAGTAACTTCTGCATTAGAGGTAAACACCCATGAAGGCCTCACCTGGATAAATGGTGCCACCAATGATCCTACCCAGAGGGTACCAGGCCCGGTCATCAAACCAGTTGTGGAACTTGTAAAATCCTTCCTCAGCCAGGAAGCGGGTGGTACGGTAGTTGAAGTACCTGCAGGAGACAAAACAAGTCTGCAGACACTACTTTACTGGATAAAAACCTTCAGACTTGCAGCACTTACGGGTCAAACTCATGGATGACACTTTCAAACCTCAGCACAGAGAAGAGCCTGGTGGAGAAGGCTGGGGAGGAAGACAACGGCACCATGATACAGTGTGTGTGTGTGTGTCCATCCAACAGAGGACTAATGCTGCTGAGTGACAGGAGACTCACAGAGGACAGCAGCCATGGACAGGATGAGCAGCTTCAGCAGCGTGTCCTGCTTCTCATAGGAAAGACGCAAGAAGCCCAGTTTGGTCATGATGGCGAGGTTAGAGACAGCTGGCCTGTTAGGAGACAAACGCAGCAGCTGTGGTGAACCTGGGAAAAACCTGGCAACCTCCATGCTCAGCCCAACCACGTAAGGCCACGCAGTAGTTATGGCGTCATGAAGCCGGAAACAGCCATCCTGGGCGCCTGGAGCAGGGATTCAGCCCATCAAGTTCACATTAAAGCCATCTTCTCCACAGCAGGAACCCGAACCACAAACCTAAAAGCTCCATTTGATGCTACGTGTCTGGGCAGACCTTAGAAAACACTGGCCGCTATCAACTTCTCCAGACTGGTAATTCCCAGGACACGTTAGCGTAAGCAGGCACGCGCCTGGACCCACAGCGGAACTTGTCGGCTGGTTCCGACGCCTTTCTCACCCATCTGGTGTGGAAGTGTGTTGCTAAGCTAACCTGCTAGCAGCTGCTGTATGAAACCCGCAGATAAACGCTCATTCTCACACTCCTCCTCAGACCAACTCGAATCTCACAACATCTCTTCACATTTTTACTAACGGCTCTGAATAAACTCAAGTTCATTTGATGTTTGATGCGACTCACCCGCTCCGCTCCTGCCACTCAGTTTTCACTTACACTACCTTCACTATACGTAAGCGCGTCACTTACGCAGCTTTGCGTGTTCGTTCATTGGTTAGATGCACGTCAGTGATACTCTCTTGCCGATTTGATTGGCTACTTGGTTTTCAGTCCAATGTCGTTTCCTCCCTCACCGATGTAGTGTAGTGACGTGTCCTTAGAACGGCGAGGACAGAGGGTGCTGCCCCCTATTGGTTCAACCTGATCTGTGTGGCAGAAATGAGAGCACACATTCTGGCACTGGCCTTGTTCGAGATGAGCTGCTGGGGCCTCATTTATCAAGCTTGCTTACGCACAAAACGGGGTCGGAAAACTGCGTAAGCAACTTTCCACACAAACTTTGGGATATATGAAAGAAAACTTAGCGGAAAAATGTGCGCAACTTTAAGTTGACTAAGGACCTGGCTTACACACATGTTGGACATGGAGAACACCTCCAGTGCTGCTGCTGAGAAGATACAATTATGAAATCCTGCAGCGTTATCACTTGTACTGCTTCGTTTTCACACAGAACAAGACCCCCCCCCCCCCCCACACACACACACACACACACACAGCCTGAAGCGCAGAATACGGAATGCAGAATATCAGCAGGGGGACAGATTGAGACAGAATGTCATGCGTCTCTGACAGTCTGTGTCCTGTCACTGTGACCTGATTGATTATACGCCCTGGCTATTTGAACAGGGAGATCCCAGTTTGGCTGACTGGTTAGCATGCCTGACTTTCATCTGGGAGTCTGGGGATCAAATCCTGATTGGACCATTTTTTTATATCCGCCACAGATCTCTCTGAAGAACTCAGCATTGACGGCTTCAGCAACGCTGTGCCACTCCGTGGATTTTCTCTTATTTGTTTTGCAAAAGCACTTCCTTTCATTTCTCCACCTCACCCACAGGTACCTCAATTTCTGCTTCTGTTAAATTGCGCTTCCTTGATCTACGGTCACCATCGTCATTGGCGGAGCGCTGCAACAGCCGGCTTATGTATATGCATGAGATCCACAAGGCACTTTGCATTGACTATTTATGGCAGTAAGTGGGCGTGGTGAGGGCGGGATGAGACTAAAATGCAGCTGAGAAACATTCTCGTTAGTCTCTGATTTATGAAGCGGAGATTGCGTGCAGCTGTGCGTACTCCATGTTTGATAGATCACAAACCTACTTGGTTTAAGTACTTTTTTTTGCTGAGCTTAAGTACGGTTTTAGTAAGGATTCTACACAATGTTTGACAAATGAGACCCCTGACCTGTTTGAATGTTTACTGTGTGAAGGCCTTTGAGAAGACTCTTGTCGTGATTTGGCGTTTTATAAATAAACTTGAACTTAAGGTGTAAGACATGAAAGAGCAGACATGAAAAAGATCAGGGGTGAAAAATGATAAAATTATGATAAACCTTGAACCACTCTAAGGGGGTCTGGGTGTATGTCCCCCAGGAAGAAATTTTTGGATATTTTATATTTAAAAGCATCAGTTTGGTGCATTTTGAGAAGATAAAGGTTGCGTACCAGGCTGGTAGGAATGTATAGTGAAGTATCTATGGTATTACTATCATTTGTGATGGATTATATATCCTGTCCTGCCTTTAATCCATCATGAACACCGACTACAGCAAAATCCTCTGATGCATCCATGCTGCTCAGTACCAGAACTGTACTGATGTCACTAGTTATGAAAGAACCAATCAGCTGGCAGAGCTGCTGTTGAACATGTGAGCTGCAGAACTTGTTCAACTACGTGACTCAACTTGAGTAGAATCCAGCTGCTGTTATTTATTTGTTGTTGTTGTTTATAGAAACTAAAGCTATCTGCCTGAAAACAAAAACACCGACCAGACCGACCCACTGGGAATTTCCCCAGTCCTCCGCCGTCCCCGTTAGACAGGAGCTGCTCATCGTTAACTCTCATTGTGTCACCAGAGCTCAGCTCATAGAGCTCAGGAAATGCAGACTAAAATATTTTTGCATCATTGCTATGGCGCCCCCTTCAGCCTGGCGCCCCTATGCGTCACATACACTGCATGCCCACTTTTTGAGCCACTGCACCTAACCTTTTAGGCAATCACTGCAATCAAACAATTCCTGTATCTGTCAGAGTCTTCTGCACCGCTATTTTGGCTCATTCCTCATGAACAAACTGCTCCAGTTGTCTCAGGTTTTCCAGACGGCATGTTTCAGCTCCTTCCAAAGATGCTTAATAGGATTGAGGTCAGGGCTCACGAAGGCCACTTTAGAATAGTTCAATGACTTCCTCTTAGCCATCCTTGGGTGTCTTTAGCTGTGTGTTTTGGGTCATTGTCTTGTTGTGAGACCCATGACCTGCCTCTGAGACCAAGCTCTCTAACACATTTCTCTCTGTACCCTGCACAGATTCAAGACACCCTGTGGCAGATGCAGCAAAGCAGCCCAGAACATGACAGAGCCTCCTCCGTGTTTCACAGTAGGGACAGTGTTCTTTCTTTGATAGGCTTCCCTTTTCCGTCTATGAACATATAGCTGATGTGCCACCTTTGCCTCATCTGTCTAGAGGACATTCTCCCAGAAGCTTTGTGTCTTGTCAGCATGTAGTTTGACATACTCCAGTCTGGCTTTTCTATGATTTGTTTTCAGCAATGGTGTCCTCCTTGGTCATCTCCTATGTAGTCCACCTTGGCTCAAACAATGACGGATGGTGCCATCTGACACTGACGTTCCTTGAGCTTGAAATTCTCCTTGGATCACTTTAGAAGTTTTTCTGGGCTCCTTTGTTACCATTCCGTGTCATCCGTGTCTTTGATTTGTCATCCATGTTCCTCCTGCGGCCATGTCCAGGGAGGTTGTCTACAGTCCATGGATCTGAAACTTCTGAATAATAAGTGCAGCTGTAGATGCGTGGAGATGGTCTGATAGCGTTTACCTTTAACATGCTTCTTCTGGCCCATGCTGAGTGTGGTGCACACCATGTCGTCAAACAACACAGTGACTAGCAGCGTTATGCACTTTTAATATTTCACTTTGAGTTTGCTACCTCAGCCTGCTTTCTAAGATTGTTTAATAATTTCCCATAAAAAAACTGTTCAAATTGTGTTTTCCTCGTGTTGTTGAGAATATACTGTAGGGTAAAAACTGCAGTTGGGTATGACTGTGGAAAATCATTTCATAAGTTTTATATATATATATATATATATATATATATATATATATATATAACACACGATCGTCCATGTCCGCACATGTTCTCTACTTTCTGTCTTATTTACGCCTGAAGCGCTCTGCTACTGCGGAGCTCATCACCTGTGCTGCGGTGTGTGACTTTCATAAGCGATTTGTGGCAAAATTAACAAAAACATCGACTTTTTTTTCTTTCATTTTGAGTGTGTGCATGTCTTAATCAGCCAGGCCAGTTAAAACTAGGATTGAGAGATTCGTCTATGGGATTAGATTTGTTCCAAAGAGATTGAGAAAAACTGAAGATCAAACAAAAATTAAGAAATTGAGGAAAAAATTGAAATGAAAAAAAAAAATTCATTTGACAATGAAGTTCCATTCAAAAAGTTTCACACTTTGAATGAACTACTGAAATAAAAAACCTGTCATGATATTTTGTGACAGCACCTGTATGTAGGCCCACTGACTGTGATGCTTAGTGGACACACCTTGAACTAAGACATCCCTTTGGTCATGTTATTGTCGGTCTTTCTAGGGGTGCCATCCTTTTTGTCCAGGCCTGTTGCATGAGCTTATGTTGTTAAATAATTCTGTTGAAGCATGGTTGAAAAGCAATGTCTGACTTTTGTTTTTCTTTTGTCAGACTCAAGTTGTCTTTGTGGATATTGAGGGTTTTCTATCATTGACCAAAGGGTACCAACAACGTTGTCCACGGCTGTATATTCATGCAAAAGTACCAAACAGATAACCGTCATTTCTTAAAGAGGGAAAAAGACCACAAACAGACCAAACTTCCAATACTGACCAATTTTACTGAAATTAGATGAGTTACTTTTACAAAACCCTCTGATCCTCTTGTAATTGCAAACTGTTGTAAATCACTGCCCCGATCCACAGCCTATTTTTCGTGTGTGTGTGTGTGTGTGCTCGGTGGAGTAGGAGTAGTGCGCTAGGTGGTGTGAACTTTAACTACAGCACATAACAACCTTTGGGGATGTCGTCATCAGCTCTCTGGGCCTGTTGTTCCAGAGCGCTGCACCGTAGTGGTCAGTGTAGAAAACAGCGTAGATGCAGCGTTTTGGCAGTGTCGTCTTCCTGTGGCCCACTAAAGTCACACACATCCCATTAGTGGTGGTGAAGGGGACTTGTGCACTGAACTACAACAAACAATGGATGCAGGAGACACCAAGCAGCACTTCTATCAACACATACTCGTTTGGTTTCCGTTACCAGAGGTAACCAGTTCTTCGTGTAGCAGCTACTGGATGGATGTGAAACTCTACTAGAAACAGTCAAAACAGAAGAAAACAAACAACTCTCTGAGTTTGGGACAGTCCACCTGGGATGAAGGATGCCACTCCTTGTACAGAAAACACACCGCAGCTAAAACATGAATCTAAAAACAGTCAAACGTGAAAACAATATGATCTTTTGTGCAGTAACGTTAAAGGGGAGACACATAGATGGCACATAAAAAAAGACAGGTTGATCAGAGGAAAGCATCCGAGAGCAGGTAAAAACACAAACCTTCCATTCTACATTGCATATCATCTTCATAAGTTCAATCTTTCTGGAAGAATCACTTTTCCAGCTGCTCAAGCTACACAATGGTTGACATCTTCAAGTTGATCCATTAGTGAGTGGGCAGCAGTCTGTGGCGGTGTGGGGAGGTGTGGGGGGAGGACAGCTTCTCTAAGGAGGCCGAGGGGGTCAGGGAGGACTGGAGGTGGACGGTCTTGTGGAACAGCTTGTTGCTGATCAGCACCACCAGGGAGAAGAGACGCAGCTGGAAGTGGCTGAGGGCAAAGACATGTGATGAGTGACCAGCAGAGACACAAAGCCAAACCTCAGCCCAAGTCCACAGAGCCAGACTCTCCTGTGAGCGTGGTCAGAGCGGTCCTGGGTAACAGTTACTACTCTTTTCTTGAAATGATTTTCCAGGACATCCTTAAGACTTTCTTAGCTGCTGCAGGACAAGTCAAGTTATCACAACTAGGACTGGGCGATGTACAGATATTATCATATCAGGACATATTTGAAAAAGAGGATATTGTACCTATACCAATGTTATTAGTGTGCAAATATTGTCTTTCACAAAGCCACCTGCTGCCCTCTATTTGCAAGGCAACACAACTGAAAGAAGTTTTTCTCCACTTTAGTTCATACACTGCTACAGTGGGGCAAAAAAAGTATTTAGTCAGCCACCAATTGTGCAAGTTCTCCCCTTTAAAATGATGACAGAGGTCAGTAATTTACACCATAGGTACACTTCAACTGTGAGAGACAGAATGTGAAAAATAATCCATGAATTCACATGGCAGGATTTTTAAAGAATTTATTTGTATATCAGGGTGGAAAATAAGTATTTGGTCACTTCAAACAACGAAAATCTCTGGCTCTCACAGACCTTTAACATTTTCTTTAAGAAGCTTTTCTGTCCTCCACTCGTTACCTGTATCAATGGCACCTGTTTGAACTCATTATCTGTATAAAAGACACCCGTCCACAGCCTCAAACAGTCAGATTTAGAAATCCATTATGGCCAAGACCAAATAGCTTTCGAAGGACACCAGGAAAAGAATTGTAGACCTGCACCAGACTGGGAAGAGTAAATCTACAATAGACAAGCAGCTTGGTGTGAAAAAATCAACTGTGGGAGCAATTATCAGAAAATGAAAGACATACAAGACCACTGATAATCTCCCTCGATCTGGGGCTCCACGCAAGATCTCATCCCGTGGGGTCAAAATGATCATGAGAACGGTGAGCCTCACCCCCGCTGATACTGACCATACTGCTTTTAGCTACTACGTGGCACACAGATAAATCAGCTTCCTCATGACCTCAAATGTGCCCCTAATAACTTTTAAATCACAATGAAAAACCTTCATCAGCTTTTGAATAAATATTCTTTACGCTGCACTTTTTGCACTGTGACTGCTAACCCTTTTTGTTTGTTGAATCTGAAATTAATAAACTACATTTCTTTGACTTGTGTATGCTGCTCTTGCTTCTGTGAAGCACTTTTAGAGGTGTAACGCGATGAAGGAGCTGTTTCTGCCAAGGATTTAACCTTTTCCACAGTGCTCAGTGCATGAGACAGCCTCAAGGTCATGCATTTGCTTCTAAACTGTTTACTTTCCAGCAAGAGAAGAAAGAGGATGAAGAGACTCTTTTCTTTTATTAAATCAAAGAACTCTATTTTTAATAAAGCTAATCAAAACAACTGTTAGTCAATAATACAATGTGACCGATCTGTGAAATCACAATGTTATGATTAATATGTTTGAATAAGTAACATGACTTAATCTAGTTCACTAGACACACTGACACACGTAATGTAAACAACCACATGACACATCGCTGTTACTGATTCAATCAGAACCTTCCTAGTCTGAAGTGTGGCATAGTCTCTGTGGTGTTTATAAATCTGCCAGCTTTTATTCGACCAGAATTCAAAACATCCAGATGAATAAAACCAGTCCAACGCCATCTTAGTTCAGTTCTCAAGAACTCACTGGAGTTCACCGCATGCTAAGCGAAGTATCGGACCGGCCATCTGTACTTCCCTTTTAAAGCTGAGAACCAACAAGCTGGAAAAATCTGTTGTTTTTACCAACCAAACAACGGTTCCTTTCAGAATAAAAGCAGAACTCACTGACCGGGGGGGGTGGGGGTGGGGGGGGGGGTGGGGGGTCCCTTTTGACGCTGTGAACCACCTGTCGCTTTTTACCTGGAGACAATCCAAGCACTAGTTTGTCGTGCTGTGACGCTGTACTACTGGCTCCAGTACCGAGAGGAGGGTCCGTGGACCTGACATTCTGGATCCGTGAAGGAGGTCTCCCTGAGGGTATGTGTGGATGCGACAATATGGCGTCTCATGTGTTTATGACTACTCTGGTCAAGTCTAATCATAGTTAGGCGCAAAACATCATCCCACTCAGACTTGCCTCTCTGGATACGAGAGTTCTGATAATAACACTCATTCACACACACCATCCATCTCACACTTCATTCATACCAGCTACATCCATCATTAGAGAGTTAGTATTGTTAAATTGTTTGAAATGATTTAGTAATAAATCATCTTAAACGTTGAAGGACTCTCTCTCTCTTCTCTTGTCTCTCAGTTAATACAAAGTGCTATCTAATCCCTGCATTAAAAAGTTCCAGTCTTCTGATTAAATAACCCAGGGGTCCGTAAGATGGATTTCATACTCGATCTTAACATCTCACGGCCCTTAATTAAATGTAAATTACTATCATTACAGAGGCACACTGAACACCACTTCAGTATCTTTTGACATTTGTTATTAAGGAAGCCGGGTTGTGCTCAACCACAGTTAGAAAAACCAAATTAGAGGGAGCCAAGAAGACAAGTAGAGAACGAGACTAAACTGCGCCTGCAGAGGCACTTCTTCTAAGCAGAGCACAACGGGCGATTAAGGTGAGCAACGGCACTCCTGGGACGTCATCGTGATGAGACGCATGTTCCAGAACTCTGCTTAGATCAACCATCAATGTATTGGCTTATTCAAAGATTCCTCAATCTATTTTTTGCTTCTGCTGAGTCCCAAAGGAGGGTAACCTTATGCAAGCTATCAGCCCCGCTGTGCCGCTGTTCCTGATGTGCCGTTGGGAGATGGCTTAATATTACAAATAAATTCTTTAAAAATCCTGCCATGTGAATTCATGGATTTTTTTTCACATTCTGTCTCTCACAGTTCAAGTGTACCTATGATGTAAATTACTGACCTCTGTCATCATTTTAAGTGGGAGAACTTGCACAATCGGTGGCTGACTAAATACTTTTTTGCCCCACTGTATCTATGCTCTGCTCCATAGACATGTACATACATATACATACATACATATCTATGCTCTGCTCCATACCGCTGCAGCTGCAGAGATCCACAAATAAACGGGATGGTTGGCATTTTTCTTCCGCTTCTGGAGTTTAGTCATTCACAACCATCATGTTTTTATCTGAACTCCACCTGATCGTGTTTCGTGAGCGTGCTACGTGCTAGCTTAGCATTAGCCATCTGCCAGTATTTTAACTCTTGATCTTACACTTGGGACCGTTTCTGCTTTTTACAGTGGTTTCTGTCCTTGCTGGTGTCTCTATTTTCCTCCACAGCATCCAGATTACAACACTGCTCCAGTAAAATGTGTTCAGACTACGGTGCGCACATTTAACGAAGCTTGTAATCAGTGCAACATGAATGGAGTCGTTTAATGAATCTAAGCATTCAATGATTAGTTTCAGCCCTAGAACAAATACACATCACCCCATCACCCTCTGAAACAGGGAAATGGAAATAAGATGGAAAAAATATCGGTTATTGTTATCGGCCCAGTTTAATTTATCGATGTTAAAAAAAAACGACTAACTTCGGCCGATACCGATATATCCTGCATCCCTACAGAAAACACTTTTATCTTCTTAAGTGAAAAGAAAGGTGACGTAACCCCACTGCACAGAAACTTGTTCTTTTTGAGAGTAGTCACCATTAAGA
The DNA here is from genome assembly GCF_043380555.1 of Nothobranchius furzeri. NCBI lineage: Eukaryota > Metazoa > Chordata > Actinopteri > Cyprinodontiformes > Nothobranchiidae > Nothobranchius > Nothobranchius furzeri. The sequence goes on along the minus strand of NC_091750.1, from coordinate 41,368,761 downwards.
GATACTCACTAGAGCTTTGTAGGAGCCTTCGCCTCATTTGCACTGATGATGAACAAAGGAAAGAGGATGGAGAACAAGCAGCCACTGGGTAGAACCAACAGGAATTAAAACATCAGATGGAAACCTCTGAAAACTTGATGGTTTACGTTTTAGATTAAACATCAACGCTGGAGCGTGAGCATATGAGAGCTGCCTGAAATTCAGACTCACCTGATGATGTAGGAGGAGGGCATGGCCGTCAGCAGAGCCATGGGTAAACCGAAGCCAAAATAATACGGCCAGTTTCTCTCGATGTTGGAGAGCCGCTGGTGCATCTCGATGCCTTCAACAGAAAATACGTCTGTGTTTGAGCTGGCTGCCAAATGAACAGGAGAGCGACGTGAAGGGTATCCTCACCGTGGTTAAACCAGCGGTACTCGAAGCAGTACAGCGAGTAGAGCAGAGACATGTGGAGGAGGCTGACCATCTGCCCGATCGCATCAATGGGGAAAAGGCTAACAATCACACCCTGGCACACGACAAACAAGCCTTTTATTCACCACATACGGAGGCGACTGACCCATCTGGTGGTTTTCGGTAAAAACTAGGGCTGGGCAATAAATCGAACATTTATCGTTATCGAGGTGAGATCCTCAGTATACCGTGGTGTCAATTTTAGGACATATCGCCCAGCCCTAGTAAAGAGAGCTGGAGTGTGTGTGTGCGTGGGTCAGGGATTCTCAGTGAGGAGGACGACTTGTCCTGTACCTGAATGAGGAAGAGCGCCTGCAGGAGGAGGTTAAACAGCATGTCTGCGATGATCTTACTGACGCTCGGGAAGGGCTGAGCTTTGCAGCCAGACACCTCAAATGCTAGGTCTGCTATGTCCTGCAACACACAACACACCTGGTACCTGAACCTGGAGAAACAGACTTCATTCAGGCATTTTCAGAATTTTCTAAGTGAAACTCTAAATTTGCAGCCGATGCTGGAAATGAATGCAGACAAAAGGAGTTTGGGAGTGGTTTTCATGAGGAAATAATATCACATGGTAAAAAGTGTTTTTTCCATGATATGGACCCTGTAAGTTTTGAAGTCAGTGCATAATGAAACATTGGTTTTTGGACTGAAGCAGGACTAAACCTGGAACCAGATGGCGTTGACTATCTTGCTGAGAACAAACAGGGGAAGAACCCAGAGAGCGCTGAAGACAGAAGTCAGGAGGAACTCTAACCAGGACCACACGCTGCCGTGGAGGGACGGGTCACCTGGAGGGAGCACACGTTACAGACAAAGCTAGGTTACTGATGCTAGCTGCAGGGTTAACGTTTATGCCCTGTGAGCTACTGCCATATGGTTTATTCACATGGATACTTTCCATGTGTGAACATGCTTACCATGTACACACTAACATGTTGTCCACCCCCCAAGGATGTGCATGTTTGTATGATGATGTGAGGGAGCAGGAGGAGAGAAATGTGTAGGGATGGGGAGGAATGGCTGGTTAGGCTTAGCCCTCCAGGGAGCCAGCTCCCCCACTGGCCCCAATAGGCACCTCTGTTGTCAAAATGCCACCCAGAGCATGGAGACCCCAGCCCATCCTGCCAGGGCCCAAAGCAGCAGCATCACAGAGCCTCACAGAGTCCGAGGGCACCAACCCAGCCCCACCCCAGCAGAATATCTACGCCCATCCCTGCATTTGCACAACTTTCGGACTATAAAAGACATAGGACATCCAGGTAAGGTTGGGTCCTCCCCCTCCTGGACTTCCCCCTCCCCTGTGATGGGACAGCAGAGGAGCCAAGGTCTACCCGAGGCCCCAGAACCCGAGTCAGGCACTGCTGCATGTTCCTGCCTTCTCCTCGGCAGCATACATGTCAGGACCCGACCCCCAAGGCCCCGCCCAGGGGCCATGCAGCCACCGGGCAGTAACCCATGGCCACCGCCAAGACCTCCAAGGGGCCCCACTCACAACCGCCAGTAGTCCACCCCCCGAGGCAACCTAAGCACCTCCAGAGGGGGGCAACGGCCCTCCAGACCCAGACACCCCCAGTGAACCCACCTCCAAGGAACGTCCAGATACTGCAAACTCAGACCCTCCACCCCCTCACCCACATCATCTCGCAGGACAACATCAATGGCCCCCGTCATCGCTATGTGATGGAACCGATCAAAGGGGCCCAGAGAGATTGATTTGAAGTGGAAGCAGAGGCTATATCAAGTGCAATATGATCTAACAAAAGATTTCTATACTGGTTAATGCAGAAACTTTCTCTATTTTTCCAATTCAAGAGGATAGTTTTCTTAGCGATGCACATGGCAGTCAGAACCACGTGAGCCAAAGATGTTTCAATCGGGACATCGTCCAGGTTTCCCAGTAAACAAAGAGAGGGGGTGGTTGGGATATGACATTTCAGACACTTTGACAGGTCTTCACACACTCTACCCCAAAATTCCTGGACAGGTGGACAGGACCACAGTGCGTGAATGTAATTGTCAGGAATGTTGTTTGTGCAGTGTGTACAGGTGTCAGACGACACAAACCCCATCTTGAACATCCGATGACCTGTATAGTGTACTCTGTGAAGAATTTTGTACTGAATTAATTGTAAAGTGGAGTGTCTGATCATTTTAAAAGTTTTTAAACAAGTTTGGGACCAGAAGTTCTGGTCAAAGCTGACTGATAGATCCACCTCCCTTTTTCAATAGGGATTGCTATTCTAATGTCTATTTTGGACAGTGTCTTATATACTTTAGACAGTAGTTTGGGGGGGGGGGGTTGAGATTATAGAAGTCTAATACCCTTGATGGTGTTTGTAATTCTATTTTATTGAGCTTAAATATTTGTTTGACTACAGATTTAATTTGGTGATATTCCGAAAAGCTATTCTTATCTATTCCAAATTGGGAGACTATTCTATTAAATGGGATGAAGTCCAATCCTTCATATATGTGTTCCAGGTATAGGATTCCTTTATTTTCCCAGTCTGGAAGGTTAATCATTTTATTATTTTGCAAAATATCAGGATTATTCCAGATAGGTGTGCGTCTGCATGGTACTAGTGAAGACTCTGTCATTTTTAGATACTCCCACCATGCTGCCAGAGAGGTGCTGATACTAATACTTTTGAAGCTTTCATGTTTTCTTATGCTTGAGCTAATAAATGGTAAGTCTGAAAGCTCTATCGTATTGCAAAGTGTCTGTTCTATATCTAACCAAGACTCATCTAGTGGGTTATCTTGCAACCATCTTGGTATATATTGCAGCCTGTTGGCTAAGAAATAATAATGAAAGTTGGGTAGATCCAGTCCTCCTCTGTCTTTGGTCTTCTGAAGCGTTTTTAATCTAATTCGTGGAGGTTTATCCTGCCAAAGGAATTTGGTAATTGAGGAGTCCGGAGATCTAGATCTTTGGTAACGGTACATTTTCAGTTTACTGCCCAGCCCTAGTATTACTGATAATGGCCACTTCCCTTTGTCTTACACCTCAGCTGCAGGGTGTCCAATGCCTCTATATCATTCAATAGCATGTCTGTTTCAGTTCCAGTGAAAATGCATTTCCTAGACCTCTCAGTTGCCATGGTTACCTGTGAAATGCCACCAATCAGCTGGTTTATTTATTTGCAGAGTATACATACATTTGCATTGACCATTTATGTTTCAGAGCTGTGTTGAGGAACTCACCTGCCTTCAAAGCTCAGCAGTAGCCTGTATTTTTATAGCACCATCCAGAGTCCTAGAACCCCCCAAGGTGCTTTACAACGCTACAGTTTGTCACATACTGGTGGCGCCACATTGTAGCCACAGCTGCGCTGGGGCACACTGACAGCAGTACGCAGTCTCTGCAACCACCATCACCTGGCAAGGAGCGTGAAGTGTCTTGCTCAAGGGCACAACTACAACAGACCAAGCACTCTCTGGTTAAGAGCCGAGCGTTTAACTCCTCAGCTATCGTTGCACTACTGTTGCCGAGTCAAATTACTATTTTCATAACAGCAAAGACAAGTTTTGGTCTAATGGACACCACACTGTTTAACTCGCATCCTATAGTCTCCATCCTGGACAGAGCTGTAGAAAACCTGCTGCCTTTGCACTTTCAACTTAAAAGGAAATGCTCTAAAAGATGAACCGACAAATGCGTTAAGAGCTCCAAGTCTGTGTGCAGGGACAGAGGAGCTGGTGTACAACATGCATACCCAACCACGAATAATTCAATAGAACAGAGGACTCCTAAGCTAGCAGTCAGCTGCAGCCATACATACCGATGATTTTAGCTGTGAGCGTCTGAAGCAGAGGGATGAAGACCCGGTAGAAGAGAAACAGGCTGAGCTGCAGACACAGATAGATCTACAAGTGAGGATGATGATTGTGGGAACAGTCGGTGAAGCCAGAAGAGGATCAGCTTACCCAGAACACTCCTCCATTCCAAGCACAGCACTGGAGGATCCTGCTGGCAACTTTTGGCTCACTGAAGGAAAACCGCAAATAAACACAAAGAGCACAGCTTAACAGGGAAATGTAGACTTTAATTTGCCATTAAATGCAGTTTTGTAACTCGTCTGTTTGACAAAGTGACCTAAAGCTGGTATCGTGTCTCTGTTTGCATCCTGATGGAGACGAGCTCCGAGAACGTCTCCACTCCTGCTCTGTGGTTGTGTCCGGAGCTGATGGAACGCACCGACACTTTCACGAGTTTTCCACTTAGATTATTAAGAGTCCTGCCAAACAGGCAGACCCTTACTGTTCTACACCAGAGAAATGGTCTCAATCTTTATCATTTGTTTTCCGTACACACTAATGTGGCTGGAACAGAAGCATGCACGCCCACAAGTCTTACATCATTACATTAATCAATTTCCCTCTGGGATTAAGAAAGTATTTTTGAATTGAATTGAATTTGACTCAACGACCGGCTTGGTCGGGAGTGGTGTGCTATTACTTTTCTTAGCATTTTCAGTTGCCATGACCAAACAATTGATCACGTGATCACGTTTGGGCGTGTTGAACTTGACGGAGCTTACAGAAAGTTTTCTCAAACATCGTCATCAAGCTATTTTTGGTGCTTATATTGCTGTTTACATGTAAACTAGAGCCGAGGACAATAATCAAATAATTGAGATGCGGACATAATTGGTTCTAAAGGAAAGGCCGCAATTTGCGCATGGAGAGAGGGAGTCGTGAGGTTCACCGCGCGTAAAGCTGTTTTGGCACAAGCAGAGGAGAGAGAAGTAATCCGACCGTGCATGTTCCCGCAATGACTGACAGCAGCAGAATCTGACCAACCGGTGGTTAAACGAGCCGACAGGCATGGATGAGCTCACCACTCGTGGGAGGGGCCAAAGGGGTTGGGTGCAGTGTGTATCGGGTGGTAGTCTAGGGCAGGGAACCTTGGTGGTCTGATCCTCGGCTACAAAAGCTAGCTCTCGGTACGTGGAATGTCACCTCTCTGGTGGGGAAAGAGCCGGAGTTGGTGATTGAGGTTGAGAGGTTGCAGCTAGATATAGTTGGACTCAGCTCAACGCATGGTTCTGGCTCCAGAACCAGTTTCCTCAAAAGGGGGTGGACTTTCTACCACTGTGGAGTTGCTCCCACTGAAAGGTGCCGAGCAGGTGTGGGCATACTAGTTGTCCCCCCCATCATCGTGTCTGTACGTTGAGGTTTACCCTGGTGAAGGAGAGGGTAGCCTCCCTCCGCCTTCGTGTGGGGGGACAGGTCCTGACTGTGGTTTGTGCTTATGCACCAGACTGCAACTCAGACTATCCACCCTTTTTGGAGACCTTGGAGGGGGTGCTGGAGAGCACTCCTTCTGGTGACTCCCTCGTTCTGCTGGGGGACTTTAACGCTCACGTGGGCAACAACAGTGAGACCTTGAGGGGTGTGGTTGGGAGGAATGCCCCCTTCCCCCCCCTGATCTGAATCTGAGCTGTGTTTTGTTATTGGACTTCTGTGCACGTCGTGGATTGTCCATAACAAACACCATGTTCAAGCATAAAGGTATTCATATTTGCTCTTAGCACCAGGATACCTTATTGATTGGCTTTGTTCTTGTTTCATCTGATCTGCGGCCGCATGTCTTGAACACTCAGGTGAAGTGAGGGGCAGAGCTGTCAACTGACCACTACCTGGTGGTGAGTTGGCTTCGATGGTGGGAGAAGAAGCTGGTCAGACTTGGCAAGCCCCAAATGTATTGTGAGGGTCTGCTGGGAACATCTGGCGGAGTCTCTTGTCAGAAGGAGCTTCAATTCCCACCTCCTGCAGAACTTTGAACATGTCCCAAGGGAAGCGGGGGACATTGAGTTTGAGTGGGCCATGTTCCGTGCTTCTATTTTTGGGCCGACTGACCGGAGCTGCGGCTGCAGGGTTGTTGGTGCCTGTCGTGGTGGCAACTCCTGAACCCACTGGTGGACACCGGAGGTTAGGGATGCTGTCAGGCTGAAGAAAGAGTCCTATCGGGTCTTTTTGGCCTGTGGAACTTCAGAGGCATCTGATGGGTACCGGCAGTCCCAAGTGCACTGTGGCTTGGGTGGTCACGGAGGCAAAAATCCAGGCGTGGGAGGAGTTCGGTGAGACCATGGATCAAGACTTTCGTATGGCTTCGAAGAGATTCTGGTCAACCATGCAGTGTCTCAGGAGGGGAAAGCAGTGCGCTACCAGCACCGTTGATAGTGGGGACCGCGTGCTGCTGACCTCTACTCGGGACGTTGTGTATTGATGGATAGAATACTTTGAAGACCTCCTCAATCACATTGGCACACCTTCCAGTGAGGAAGCAGAGTCTGAGGACTTTGAGTTGGACTCTCCAATCTCTGGGGCCGAGGTCACTGAGGTGGCCAAAAAACACCTCAGTGGTAAGGCCTCAGGGGTGGATGAGATCCGGATCAATGGAGCAAAAACTCTATTTTCTAATCCCGCCTGTTATGGGCCATGGATTTCACATATGATGTCCGTGAATTTTAAAGATGCCTTTTGATACGAAGAAAGTGCTTATTTTCGAACAGAGGAACGTTATTTTAGGTTTTGTGAACATAAACTAGACTCGTACGTGTTTTTGCCTGATGAATATTAAAGTGAGCTCTCATCCTGGCGTGTGAATGGGTTTGTGAACGGCGCTCTACCACAGTGTGAGAGCTCCAGATCTCCACGGAGCTAAAGCCTTAGCTAAAACATCCTGTTAGCATACAGTTTATAAAAGTAGACCACAAAAATGTGACTATCATACACAGTAGCGATCGGCGTGGCGTCTACTCTTCTATGTCTACGCCGTTGAGGACGGACCACTGTAAAGAACACATCTACACTCATTTGAATAAAAGAAAATGTTTTATTCTAAATGACACCGACATAACGTCTGAAGATATTTCAGAATCAGCTTTATTGTAAAGTATGTGGGTTAGACTCACGCTACCAGGAATCTGCTCAGGTGGTTGTTATTGTGTTTAAATTATATGCACTACTAGTGTTTGTCACTGTGTTCAAGTAATTATTAGAACTACTGTTTTTAGAGATTGTAACACATTTTTCATGCAGCTGCTACAAAACCTACGACCTTCGTAGCACCAGTGCTATAAGCTGAAACTGTTAACATACAACCCTCGTTAGCAACAATTGTCAGAGTTTATAGGGAGAGGCGGGAGATCAGCTCCTTCTAAAAGACAAAAATAAACTCAAGATCTACAGGTAAACAACCGTGTTCATTATTAGTACACATAGAATGGTGCAAATGCATCCATGCATCAGAACAACATACTTGTCTGGTTTGCGTTCCTCGCTCTGGGCCCGTCTCTGAGCGAGAGCCCCACTGGCCCGTCTCCGCCGCTGCTCCTCCCTTTTCTGCTGGATGCGGGCGTCCAACTTGGAGATCGTCCCAATCCCCAGTATGGAGTCTTTGACCCCCTGGTTTTTCCAGAGCAAAACAGAACAGATTGTTCCATGGTTAAAGGAGTGAAACACTGAAAATCCGATTTTCTGTTAAAAGGCATGCATTCCTACCAGAGACCACTACAAATGTATTGATTAAACGAGTGTCCAACCCCTTTATCCTCCTGAGACCCTGTGTCCACATGAGGACATTGGCTTCTTGCACTAGAATATTTTATTCTCTTCAACTTAGACCTTTTTTATTATTTAGAAACATTTAATACTGAATTTAAGTGAAAACATATTTTATTTCTGTTTTTTCTAAGAAACCTGTCTACATTTTTACCTAATTTTATTTTACGCCACACCAAATACAAAATCGGATCTCAGGAGGTTAAAGCCACCAAACCCTGACTTGGAACCCAACCGTGCCCCACCGTCATGTTCCTGTGCTGAAGTGTTTGAATCTGCTGATCAATTGGACCGCAGCAGAGCCATGATGGAACAGCAGAACAGTCCCAGTTACCGTCCACTCATTTGTTGTCAAACAATTAAATACTAGACCATCCTTATAATAGCTGCTGCTGCTGCTTCTCCAGCTGTGTGTGTGCGCGTGTGTGTGTGTGTGTTCACCGTAGCAACATTCTGGACAAAGGCCCTGACGCTGTCTGTCATCTCTGGACCAGCTTTAGATCCATCAACTGCAGAAGGAGTGGGGGCTGATGACCGGGTGGTCTGCTCTCATGGCCGGGGTGGGCTCACACGGCTACCTAACAAACATCGGAAGGATCAGATGCAAACATTTAAAACAGGCTTGAATATAAGAAAACATTGGTTTATAAAGCGTAGTGGTATTTGGGGTCACGGCCCCATTGTGGGTCATGAGAGCATAGACATGAATGGAACAGCGTCACCTCCAGATTGGGTTCCTCACTCTTCAAACCCAACTGGAGTCAAAGCAGAGTGAGCAACTAAGCCTATAGTTGCAACAACCAGCGTACTACTGAAAACAGATCACGTAGGATTACTGTTGACCTTTTAGGATTTTGTGGTGAACCGTGTCTTCATCACCGACGTGAGTCCTTACTTGTTGATTGTTAAATCTGTAAACAGTGTGCACAGTCTCACTCCTGCATCTTAAAATAATAAATCATTCATTTGATCAGTGTAGCGTAATCGCCAGGGAAAATGTGGTAAACAGGATCATTTTTCACTCCTGCCTGGAGGCACAGCCATGAGTCCAAGTATCTAACATAAAGACTCGTTGGCTCGCTTGGGTCGGAGATGTAAGCAGACCAAATATTATCTTCATGAGTATTTTCATTCTCTTAAGTTACAGATTGTGTGCGTTGTTTTTTTTTTTCCTTTACCCGCGACAAGCACACACAGGCCACACACACACACACACACACACACACACACACACACACACACACACACACACACACACACACACACACACACACACACACACACTTCTATGGGATGACAAATTTCCCTCTGGGATTAATAAAGTATCTTTGAATTGAATTGTTTTACTATATTAACATGATAGATTTTTTCTCTGGACAAGACGTAATTACTGGTAATATTGTGGATGATGGGATATGAGCCTACTCTAGATAGAGTTTAAATTATTCTACATTAATTATAAAAATATAACGAAACGAAAGAGCCAGTGGGACATTTGAGGCATGTATCTCTAGCTCTCAAATGTAGATAGGTAGACAGAAAGGAATTTTAGGATTTTTTGTAGGATTCTGAAATCTTTTATCCTATTTTCTGTGAAGGGGAATGATATTAAATGTATGTATGTTACAGTTAAATTACTTCCAACAAGTCTGAATTGTCAAAATAGAAAAAATCGTGATCTTGCAAAAACACAATCGTGACATGATTTTTGTTCCATATCTCCTACCTACTAAGATACTAAGCTCCATATTTTCAGAGCTTCAGAGCTTAAAAATACAAATAAAAAATAAAAGTCTTCTTTCTGCAACAGACACTCGTTTGGTGCGGATTCACCTGTGATGTAACCATCAGCACCTGTCAGCTCAGGTGGGAATCCAGCCAAACCATCGCTTAGAGGATCTTTTGTTCTTAGCCAGCAAACAAAGCGTAAGAAAACACAAGCCTTCCTCTGTTCGCGTAGTTTATTTCAGTTTAAACCCTGAACAGGACGCACGGTGACCACATTGTTGGCCAGCAGCCTGGTAGCTAAATGTTGGTGATGCTAACTCGGAACTCTGCTGATTTATAAAAAGTCTTTATCCTTAAGTCTTAACGATGAGCGATGCTTCCGCTGCAGAAACGCCGGCAGAAAGTGCCTGGTCTCGGCCGCTGACTTGTTTTAGAGCTCGAATAGCTTGTCTTGTATGTGGTGCTAGCTTAAAGTCCTACCGCTCAGAAACTAATGTTCATCTGGAGTTTTCTTACGAAGACAGCGCCTGAAAACACGAGTAAAGTCAAAGACGAGCAGACGAAGGGGTCATCCCTACCTCACGCGAAAGGCCAGAGGTCAGAACCGCGTTGTTTATGTCTTTTCCTGCTCAATGTAACAACAACAAACAACAAACTAATCCTGTCAGCAGCTCGGCCCATGGAAAACACATTGCGCAAGCTCCGGCCGCTTAGAACTATGGGTAATGTAGTAGTACGGTACTTACCATATTTGTTAGCGTACTTCTGTAGTACTGACAACTAAGTGCTACAAGTGTTTATTTGTGAATGCCTATTCATATTCATTGTGTATTATTATTATTATTATAGCGAAATAATAGTTAATATTCTATCTGTCTGAATTTATTTGAGAGGTTTAGAGATTATTTGAAGGTACAATATTTTTACTTTTTCATTTTTTCTTTATTTAAAGAGCAAATAACGCCCAAATTAACTTGTTTTTGCTGATAACCTGTACAGATGAGTGTCTAATGGTGCTGTACACATGTGTGATCATTAGTGTGGAAGTTTAGTGCAACATACCGTAAATCCTCTAATATTGGCCTGTATTCAATTAACGGCTGGGTATCACGTTTTGGCCGGAGTCGGCGGAGGTGAATAATGGCCCTTTTTTAATTGTGGCCGGGTGGAATGTGCTAACAAGCAAGTACCACAGGGGGGGCGGTTGCGTCATCCGTCTCATGTTTGATTTGCCAGTGATAGCCCGCGAGGGTAACTTTAACCATGGCAGGTGCGGAGACGAAGAGGGGGCGAAAATTTTATATCAAGTTCAAAGAGAACGTGCTGATTATGCTGCTGAACACTCTGGGGAGCAGTAGGGTTTGTATGAACTAGTCGACTTCACTGCTCTTTAGTGACTTTTTATGCCTGTCATCGACTAGTCGCTGTCACGTGATAATGACCGGCAAGATGCAGTCCTCGGAAAAGACAGCAGCCTGCTGTCAGCAGGTGACAAGCTCCTGCGAGTCGGGAGGCAACGCGCTGTGCCAGAGCATTGGCACTGACACCCACCGTAAAACGGACATTTAACCAAATTGTGACCTTTACCCTCTTGCAATTTAACATTCCCCTCACCCCATCCTAACCTTAACCAGCTTGCGCATGCAAAGCTCTGATTGTTGACGCGCTCCAGACATCTGCGTCCTGGGCACGGCCACAGTAACATTATCAAATCAGGTGTCGCCACCTCAAAAACTAATTTAACACACGAACTGCAGTTCAGAGGTAACTCATAAGGTGAATATATATGAACCCAGGTAGCAGTTTTTCTTTAGGATTGAGAGGAGATGCAGGAAGATAATAAACAGGCAGGACAGAAAAATTGTCAAATAAAAACAAGTTAGTTTTTGTACCTGGTGGTTGCAACAAACAGACACCACTGAAGGTAATCAGAGGTGAGGACCAGAAAATGAAATAATTATTTTAATGTTTAGAGCAGCAGGAACTCTGAGAGGCTGCAGGTGCATCAGTGAGTTTGCGGCCGCTGCGCAGGGGGAGGGGGGAGAGGGCTGAAGCAGAAACTACCGTTGTTAAAAGAATTGTGTTTAACTTTGAAAATGTGGGCGCAATTTTAACTGTCAAAAACTCCAGCGAACCATTAGTTCATTTTGCTCAAATAGAAATTGAGGCCTGCCTCTAATTCTGGCCCTCCTTCCAATAAAGGCCTGGAGTTTGATGAGCTTGAGTCAAATACAGGCCTGGGCCTGTATCAGAGGATTTACGGTACTCTAAATTTAATATTTCAGCCCAAAACTATAATTATATCTCCATCTTCAGGTTAGAACTCTGCTCCACATTTATATAGAACCAGCTGAGGCTGATGGCCAAGCTGAAAAACATGACGTTATCAGCAAATTACTATGTGGCTGCAGTACACTGGTCTCCAAGTGTGGCAGCTGTACCTCCACCTGGCTCAGCCACTCACCTGCCGATATGACACGCTGGCTCTCTGAGCCACTCGCCTCCTTGAAAAAAATGCCCTCTTCCCCTTTTCATCTAATGATCGTGGTTAAATGGAAATCCTCCAGAATGCTGGAGAATCTGTGTCTGCTAAGTCTTGTGTGAGTGTGTGCTTCGGTCTGCCAGGAGACGCCTCTTTCAGAAGCATGTATACAAGTCTCCACCCAGGCCTTGACCCTCACTTTAACCTGGAAGGTCCCATTGAGATTAAAATCCTTATTTTCTTTTCTTTCTTTCTTTCTTTCTTTTTTTTTTTTTTTACCGTGTCCTGTCCGGCTGTAAACCAATCATAATTGATGTCTGAATGCCGAAGACTAGCCTTGCAGATTTATTCTCACAGGTGGAGCGTTATAGCTTCTGCTTTAATGCCACTCCTGATACCAAAACTTTTTTAGAAATATTTTCGGTTGTTTAAAATCCCAAAGGACATAGAGACAGAAGAATATGAGAAAGGGAAAGAGAGAAGGAAGGGGGGGGGGGGGGGGGGTCACAAAAGTGGACAAGAACTTGCATCTGGACCTGCAGAAAAAGAGAGAAAAAAGATAGGACACGCAAAACACAAAACCAAAATATATTTGCACCAACAACATGAGGATATATAAAAGTAACTGTTTTTGCTGAGAAGCACAGGATAATAATTCACACTGCATTTAGTGCCAACCATAGCCACCACACAGGTGATGTGTTGGAAATGCCCAAGTCCATACTTATGAGAGCACCATGGGAGCACCTGTGTGCATACACGCGCTTGTATATGTAAGGTTTCTCTATAAGAGCGTCCAATAGAGAGTGTAAGGGGCCACAGATCTGCCCCCCAAAGATGTGTGGAAGATGGAGGAGTTCCAAGCCCCAGAGATCCAGATACAGTATTAGATACGGTTAAAGTCAGACATGAAAAAATAAATAAATTTTACATAAATAAGTGATGCTTAGCCTGGTGGGGGGAGGAAAACCTGGCCTAATAAGCACTGGAGGAAACCCTGTCAAGATCGTCAACACTTGTTTATCTCAATGCTATTGAAACATGTAAACCAAAAAGCATTATATCCACTGATACCTTTCTAATTTAAAACTCAGTAACTTATGCTGTAAATTCACCTTGCCCTGCCTACTCCTGCTTGCTGCCTGCCAGCTGTAATCACAAGCGACAACATAGTAGTTCCCGCTGCTTCTTCGGGAAACAGCGCCAAAAAACTTGGGATCTTGTAGGCGTGGCGGTGGGATTTCAGCTGTGGTGGCCCGCCACGGCTACGCCTATGTAAGGGAAACCCTGATGTAAGGACCTATAGACCAGAACCAGGATCTTGAAATGAACCCTGAAGTTGCCTGGCAGCCAGTGAAGCAGGAGGAGAAGCGTGGTGATGTGGGTGTGTTTGGAGGACTTGGTCAGAAGCCGAGCACAGGCGTTCTGAACCACCTGTAGAGGGTTCAGGGAGGTTCTGCTCAGACACGTGAAAAGAGAGTTACAGTAGTCTAAGTGTGAGGAGATGAAGGTGTGGAGAACTGTCTCAAGTTCAGAGCCAGACAGAATGGGACTCAGCTTAGCAATGTTCCTGAGATGGAAGAAGGATGAGCGAACAAGAGAACTGACATGAGAATCCAGGGTGAGAGCTGGGTAAAAGGTCACACCAAGATTCCTGACGGAAGGATTGGTGTGAGAAGCAAGCTGACCAAGAGAGTCTCTGACTTTGGGAACCAGCTTGTCTGGGGCACAGATGAGGATCTCAGTCATATCTTCATTCAGCTGTAGAAAGCTCCCAGCCATCCAGGTTTTGATAGAGTCTAAGCAGGTGTGTAACAGCTGCAGCTTAGACATCTCATGGGGCTTAAAGGAGATGTACAATTGGATGTCATCTGCATAAAGATGGTAGGAGATTCCTTTGAAGGAGCTCAGGATGTGCTAAAGAGGAAGCAGATAGAGGAGGAAGAGCAGAGGCCTCAGCACAGAACCTTGTGGGACACCATGGGTAAGAGAGGTGGTGGAGGAGCTAAACTTGGAGACGGCCACAGAAAAGGAACGCTCAGAAAGATAAGAGGAGAACAGAGAAGCTAAGCAGAGCTTTGTCATATGTGTGTGTGTGTATATATATATATATATATATATATATATATATATATATATATTAGGGGCTGCAAGACTTAATTTTTTTTAAAGTTGACAGTCAAGTAATGAACATTGAGTCGACTTTGACTAGTCGTTGATGACATCATCCACCTGAAGCGGCGCACGGGGGGGGGGGGGGGGGGCGGTTGGTTCGCTGGAGTTTTTGACAATTAAAATTGCACCCACATTTTCAAAGTTAAACACATTTCTTTTAATAACGGTAGTTTCTGCATCTTTACTGCTCCCCTTCAGCCCCCCCCCCCCCCTGCGCAGTGGCCGCAAACTCACTGATGCGCCTGCAGCCTCTCAGAGTTCCTGCTGCTCTAAACAGTAAAATAATTATTTCATTTTCTGTTCCTCACTTCTGATTACCTTCAGTGGTGTCTGTTTGTTGCAACCACCAGGTACAAAAACTAACTTGTTTTATTTGACTATTTTTCTGTCCTGCCTGTTTATTATCTTCCTGCATCTCCTCTCAATCCTAAAGAAACACTGCTACCTGGGTTCATATATATTCACCTCATGAGTTACCTTTAAACTGCAGTTCTAAAAGAGCTACCGACCGCAAAAACAGCAGAGTGCTCGCCGGCCACATCAGTGAGGTGCGTCACCGGAGGACAGAACAGGTGATGTGCCCCGCTCCACAGCAGCGAAACGCATCAGGCACAAATAAAAGACAGAAAACATAAAAGGAAATGAGCCGACATGAACGATCACGTGTTAAATTTGTTTTTGAGGTGGTGACACCTGATTTGTTAATGTTACTGTGGCCGTGCTCAGGACGCAGATGTCTGGAGCGCGTCAACAATCAGAGCTTTGCATGCGCAAGCTGGTTAAGGTTAGGATGGGGTGAGGGGAAGGTTAAATTGCAACAAGGTAAAGGTCACAATTTGGTTAAATATCCGTTTTACTGCGGGTGTCAGTACCGACGCTCTGGCACAGCGCGTTGCCTCCCGACACGCAGGAGCTCGTCACTTGCTGTCTTCTCCGAGGACTGCATCTTGTCGGTCATTATCACGTGACAGCGACTAATCGATGACAGGCATAAAAAGTTACTACAGAGCAGTGAAGTCGACTAGTTCATACAACCCCTAAGGAAAACATTTAGTTTTTCTCGTTAGTTAGTCACTCCAAAAAGGACAGTTGCTGCACATTAAATTTACAACTTGTTTGTTATGTTACCTCCACCCCACCCCACCCCACCCTACCCCACCCCACACACAATGACTTCCACCTTCAAGGGTACACCACCCTCTCCTTATTCAGCTCTTTCTACCAAATCTGCCTATCGAGGGATCTACTGATTACCTCTTAATTAATTTTTTTCTCTCTCTTTCCTCACTTTTTTTAAACTTTTCCCAAATTTTATGATATTTTAAAATCATGTTACATTTTTGGTCTTGTGCAGTGCCTAGTGGATTTTATCTTGAGAGGTAGAGGACCTAAAGTACCTAGGGTCTACGGTCCAAACAGATCTCTTCATCCTGCTTTTATTTTGGTAGGCCAATTCCATTTCATGCAGAAATGCTGAATTTGCACACCAGCTCAAATGTTCATTCAAATTCTTCATCTATTTAAATATATTTTTGTATATTTATATAGAACTCTACATTTTTAACAGTATTAATAGAAGCAAAATGTGTCAAAATAGATCTGTGATTTAATATCGCATTAGTTTAGAGTTAATGTCCCATTGTATTTGCCACACATTGTAATCCAATTGAAATGTCTTTGTTTGGTCAAACCTTCTGTTTTGTTTTAGCCAAACATGCTTCCAGCCTGTTGCTGCGGTGAGACCCTCCCAGGAGGCGGTCTCATGTGTTCATCAGCACTCAGACGCTACTCTGAGACCAGTCCTACTGTTTATTATAAGGGATCTAACAGCACACACATGGTCGTTCTGAGGATAAGAAATGTGCATAAAAGGAAATATGCACTCATTTGCTTGTGCATCATTGGCTTCATCATCTATCAATATAAGAGGTAAGTGATGAGCTCAGCTCAGGAGGTTTGTTCATCAACTCTTTCTGTTTTTGTGGAAATTAGACTTCATTACTTATAAGTCTAACAAAAGCGCATAAAATAAAACTTTTCTTCTCTTGATGATTAGGCCCGTGAGGATGTGTTACAGACAAACTTAAGAATAAATAACTCGTGCCGTACCAAGCATGTCATGTGGTCCGTAACTGGAACACAATAGTCTGTGTCTCATAATGGGGTTGTGACCCAAGTCTTCCCCCGCAGCCTGCCAGCTAAGAGGTGGAGAATGAGCAGGAAGGTGGGACTGAGCGCAAACACATCCCAGTTCACCCTGGAGGGGGAGACCTTCCGTATTATTGGGGGATCTGTCCATTACTTCCGTGTTCCCAGAGCCTACTGGAGGGACCGGCTGTTGAAGATGAAGGCCTGTGGCATCAACACCCTCACCACGTAGGACCACCACACTGTAACATCAGGTTTTCATGTCAGACGCAGAGCCACCAGCTGAACGCTAACTGTGATTACAGCTATGTGCCGTGGAGTCTGCACCAGCCGGAGGACGGGGTTTTCAACTTCCATACGCAGCTGGACTTAGAGTAAGGAGAACGCTGCTCCACTGTAGTTGTCTTACATGCTGCTGGGCTTTTCAAGAGTTTGCTCTCCCTACTAACTAAACTAAAATAAGTAACTAAGCCCCTGCACACCTCCTAAAATGCCCCACAATATTCCCTGCTCCAATGCCTTTTGGGAATACTCTCCTCATCCACTCATCATTTACACCCCAGTTCTCAGGGGAGGATCTAGAGTCAGAGAACCGCCTGACAACAGCAACATCTCCATAGCAACAGCGCCTTATCAAAGCAACACAGTGGGGATCTGTGAGAAATCAGAAATGGGACGTTCCAGTTTGTTGCCAGGAACTTTTAAACCAACCCACAAATATGAACTTTGTGTTATTTTCCTTTTTTCCAGGGCCTACATCAATCTTGCGGCTGAAATTGGATTATGGGTAATTTTACGTCCTGGTCCTTACATTTCAGCCGAGCTGGACCTCGGAGGACTGCCCAGGTATTCTTGAACTTAGAAACAGATTTGGTCTGAGAGTGTTAAAATATGATCTGGTAATGCCGTCCCATCACACTGCAGTGATCTGTGACATCACCTCTCACCACCACAGCAGCTAAAGTCTGACAGGGTTCTCAAAGACGATTATGTCTTTCTGGACCAACGCTCAGACCAGACCCTGGCAGAAAGCGAAATGATCATTGCTAAAGGACACATTTTTGTCGTCAGCTTTGTACACCAGTGTCAGTGTTTCTGGCCCTGATTCATGGACCTGACAATAACTATGCAGTCAAACATAACCAGCTGGTTGTACATCACAGTTTTGAGCTAGTCTGAGCAGTTGTCAAACCAGATTAGAAGGTTCTAGAATTATTGTTTAAACGGTGATCCACAAACTTCTAAACTAAACGGAAAGTCAAAAGGAAGGTGCTGCAGGTGAGATCTTCCACAAACCCAACCAGACTCACCTGGTTTGGCCTGACTCTGACAGAGCTAACCAGACAGCATCATGGAGACGTAACAGCACTGCAGTATGATCAGACTGCTGTAATGTTGCAGATTCGGTCCTGAAAACAACACAGAAGGACTTCATCTGACCCACCAAAGGACGGTCTGGTCTGGGTGTCTCAGACTCACCGTGGCTTGTTGATGGAAGTCTTTCTGTTCCCTTGCAGCTGGCTCCTCAGGGACAGCAGAATGAGACTGAGGACAACTTACCCAGGATTTACTCAGGCTGTCAACACTTACTTCAACAAACTTATACCCAAAGTGGTTCCGCTGCAGGTCAGATGAAAACTAGTCACACTTGGCTTCGGGTTGTTTAGATACTCGCCCTGGTACCAGAATCCTCTAATTTTAGTTCAAGAATGGAGGTCCGATCATTGCTGTTCAGGTGGAAAATGAGTATGGATCCTTCGCTAAGGACCAGGGCTACATGCTGTTTATCAAAGAGGTAAAAGTCTTCTATAATTTCATGACTAGCCCACTGCAGTCCAGTCTGATGACTTCCACCTCCCTCTTTGTGTTCTGTGTTAAAAGGCTTTAATGTCCAGAGGGATCAGCGAGCTACTGATTACATCAGACTTCCACAGCACGCTGAAGTTCGGGGGAGTCGACGGAGGTACGAAACACAAAATACTGTAAAACACGTGCAGACATAGAGTTTAACCTGCGGTGAATGGCCTTGTAGCCATCAGGTCAGTGAAGCTGCAGAAGCTGAATCAGAGAGACGTCCAGGAGCTGACCGCTCTCCAGGTCTGTGGCTTAAACCTCAAACGCTGTGTCTGAAAACATATCAACTGTGTCACACTCTTTCTTGGATTGGTTTCTAGCCTAACAGCCCCTCCTTGGTGATGGAGTACTGGCCCGGTGGGTTTGATGTGTGGGGTGACCTCCACCATGTCCTGCCTCCTGAGGGTAAGCAGCACCCACTGCTAATCTCTATTTCCTGCTACAAAAGGTCACATTGAAGCACTTTACAGCTTTCCACGTGAAAAGAAACCTTGTCTCACGAAAGAGGGCTTAATATTTTCACTCAGCCTCCTTGTAGTTAGAAGATGTGATCAGGCATCTCCACCTTTTTCTTTGTTGAAAGTGAAAGCTAAATTTCAGTTTGTAGGTGCTGCCAAACGTCCAGGGTTAACAGTCAGCAGTCACAGTGTTGTTTATGTAACAACCAAACCATAAATTCATGCATAATTACGAGACAATCAAATGATAAAATTGGAAATATGTATTTTAGGAATATATTTACTTTTACCAAGAGAAAATATTCCAGGGCGGGGCTGAAAACAACCACTGTGGGAAAGGTTGTTTGTTTCTGCTGCAGCCTGTGGGCTACATTTCGATGTGTAGTTTGATCCTGTGATGGACAGGTGACCTGTACAGGTGAAGCCCGCTGTCTCATGGCCAACAATGGAAATGCAAATGTGAAAACCAATCTGCATGCAGCTTTTGCATGACTTGCTTTAGCACCTGCAAAACAAGTCATTATTCAAAACATGCAGGTTTTCAATATTGAGATAATTGAATTAAGGTTTACTTTTATATACTTGTAAAAGTTATGCATGAACAGTTACTACTACATCTAAATGAACATTTTCCAGTCTGGTTTTATACACTGGCATAGCACTGAAACTGCTCATGTACCCATGGTAAATAGCATCTTTATGGCTTTGGATTCAGGGTTTCATGTGGCATTGGTACTTCTTGATCTATCTACAGCCTTTGATATGATGATTTATTGGTCCCAAAATCGACTTACCTATTGAGTAACTAATGATAAATGAATCAGGATTTAATGATTACGTAATGATTACCTAAGCTTCACAACCAACTCATGGTGGATTTATTAGCTATTGATTCCTGAAATGAAGAAAAACGTACATGGAAACAGTGGTCCCTTGCCCAGACGTGGGTCACCGGGCACCCCCTGGAGCCAGGGCTGGAGTTGGGGCACGTTGGTGGCCAGGCTTTTACTCATGGAGCCCGACCGGGCAGAGCCCAAAGAAGAGACGTGGGTCCCCCTTTCCATGAACTCACAACTCGTGGGAGGGGCCAAAGAGGTCAGGTGCATTGTGTGTCAGGTGGTAGCCGAAGGCAGGGACTTAGGTGGTATGATCCTTGGCTACAAAAGCTAGCTCTTGGTACATGGAATGTCACCTCTCTGGTGGGGAAAAAGCCTGAGATGGTGGTTGAGGTTGAGAGGCTACAGCTAGATAGAGTTGGACTCACCTCAGCGCATGGCTCTGGCTCTGGAACCAGTTTCCTCGTGAGAGGTTGGACTTTCTACCACTCTGAAGTTTCTCCCACTGAAAGATGTCGAGCAGGGGTGGGCAGACTTGTTGCCCCCATCTTGGTGCCTGTGCGTTGGGGGTTACCCCGGATGCGGGCAGTGCAGGTGTTGTCTGCCCTACATCAGCTGATGCCACCACACAACCCTCTGTGTCTAAGTGCAGTTATAAATTGGAAGTGGGCACCGGCACTCGGGGTGAGGCTGAAAGATCCCCCTGCCGAATGCCGTTGGGTGTGCTCACTCCCAAGGTCCTAAGCGTGTGTTTGTGTGGAATGTTGGAGGGAGTGTTTAATATGCAAGTAAAATTGGGGGGCAGACTGCCACAGGGTTTTGGAAATGGGATCCATACCCACACCCCTTTACTTCTCCACCCCTCACCGTACTATGTGCATGTTTGTGTGATGATGTGAGGGAGCAGTAGGAGGAAAATGTCTTGGGACAGGGAGGAATGGCTGGGGGCCTAAGCCCTCTGGGGAGCCAGCTCCCCGCTGGCCCCAATTGGTACCCCCATTCCCAAAATACCACCCAGGGCATGGAGACCCCAGCCCATCTTGCCAGGGCCCAAAACAGCAGCATCGCAGAGCCCCACGGAGTCAGAGACCACCAACCCAGCCCCACCCTAGCAGAACATCTACTCCCATCCCTGCATTTGTCCAACTTCCAGAATATTTAAGACATAGGGGCGACGGTGGCACAGGAGTTAAGTGCTCGCCCCGTAATCGGAAGGTTGCAGGTTCGAGCCCCGCTCAGTCTGTCGCTGTCGTTGTGTCCTTAGGCAAGACAATTAACCCACGCTGCCTGCTGGTGGTGGTCGGAGGGACCGGTGGCGCCAGTGCTCGGCAGCCTCGCCTCTGTCAGTGCGCCCCAGGGCAGCTGTGGCTACATCGTAGCTCATCCCCACCAGTGTGTGAATGTGTGTGTGAATGGGTGAATGACTGATTGTGTTGTAAAGCGCCTTGGGGGTTCCAGGACTCTAGAAGGCGCTATATCAAATACAGGCCATTTACCATTTACCATAAGACATCTAGGTAAGGCTGGGTCCTCCCCCTGCAGGACATCCCCCTCCCCTATGATGGAACAGAATTGTTACCATTATTTCAGAGGATGCAGCATTGTTTCCACAGCAGATGTAGAAAATCACTGGATCAGCATTTCTCTCTTCATAAAGGAGCTTCTTTCAGACATTAGGAGAGGTGTTCTTGTGGTAGCAGTCTCTCCTCCTTGCTGGTCTGTTTGCTGGGTCTTTTTGGTTTATTTAAACATG
Organism: Nothobranchius furzeri; assembly: GCF_043380555.1. NCBI lineage: Eukaryota > Metazoa > Chordata > Actinopteri > Cyprinodontiformes > Nothobranchiidae > Nothobranchius > Nothobranchius furzeri. Next base: position 41,347,299 of record NC_091750.1, on the reverse strand, counting down.
GTAACTTGAGCTTAATGTTGGTAAATCTACTGTTAGCATTTTTTCTAACAGCTTCTTGTGTTTGGATAAGCTGGTATGTTTTGGTTTAGAGTTTAGAGTTGATCTTTGTGTGGTGTAGATCTCCCTTTTGTTAAAATTTAGAGTGCTGTGGGTCTTTGGTGTAGTTTAAAATATGGCCTTGAGTTTGGTTTAACCACCCAGTTTAGCGTTTATACCTTTTGAGATCCTTATTTTGGTCTAGAACCCAGTAATCTTTGCCCAGTAGGACATCTTTTGTTATCTGATTATTGAAAACTCTTGTTATTTGTACTTTTGTTTTGATTCCTCATTAGTTTTCCCGGTATTAGTTTTGTTTGTTAGTATTCCCAACCTGTGGGTGGAAAGATTTAAGTTATTCTTGTAAAAAACCTGTTCATCATTTTAACTTTAAAACTTGTGTTACTGTCCCCTCCTTTTTGCACACGAGCCAAACTCCCCAGGAAGCCTCTTAACACCACACGCATGTGAGTGACCAAAACAAAGCAGCTAGGAGAAACAAACTGTCTCGAACCACCTCTCAGGCAACTTGCACTCCCAAGCTCTACATGTCACCAAAACACAGCCCACTGCATCACAATAAATGCAGTGTTAAACAAAGTGGAAGGCCTGTAACGATTATTCTCTTACAGTTCCAGTTAATTACAATTTTTTGGGTATTTATTTAAGATTTTTCCGGTTTTTGTTAATCGCGCAACAGAAAAATAATCATTAAATTTATTGTCTAATTAGTCATTAGAATAGTTAACTATTTGATAAAATAATCGCCCGAATAATCATTTACTCCCAGCATTAACAACTACAGAGATAATTCTGGATAACCTAGCCTTTTAGATGGAGGCATGGTGGAGGCAGGGCAAGGGAGAGCGTCTTGACCGACTCTCTCTACTCCCCCACTTGTCCAGATCTGAGCTAACATCAGATTTTAACCATAGGCCCTATCAAATAAAAATGTTTTAAGCCTAGTCTTAAAAGTAGACAAGGTGTCTGCCTCACGGACTAAAGCTGGAAGTTGGTTCCACAAGAGAGGAGCCTGATAACTAAAAGATCTGCCTCCCTTCCTATTTTTAGGTATTCTGGGAACCACCAGTAAACCTGCAGTCTGAGAGCAAAGTGCTCAGTTAGGAACATATGGAACAGTCAAGTCACTGATGAATGATGGAGCTTGATTATTAAGAGCTTGTGGAGTCTGTTCTCCAGGCATTTGTTTTATCCAGGCTCGATTATTGCAGTGCTTTATATGTTGGGCTAAGTCAGGCAGCACTTAGATTTCTACAGTTGATTCAGCACTCTGTAACCAAATTTCTGACAGGGACGAAAAAGTTGGCACACATCACTCATGCTGGCCTCATTTCAATGGCTCCCTGTAGGTTTTCAGGCAGTTTAAAGTTCTGTGCTATGTTTTTCGGTCTGTTTATGGTGGTGCTCCACACTACTTGGCAGCACTAATAATAAGGCATACCTCATCATGAACCCTTTGCTAGGCTGACCTGGAGCTACTGACTGTCCCACAGATTAGGTACAGGTCTAGAGGAGATTGGTGCCTTCTCTCTGGAATGAGCTTCCACTTGATATTAAACTGTCACCATCACTGCAGATTTTTAAGAATTGTTTGAAGACTCATTTAATCATTTTGCTTTTATGTGACTTGATTTTATACTTTTATGCTGCTTTTACACTTCGTATGTTGCTTTTAGCTCCTTTTTATTGCTCTTCATGTTTTTAGTGTATTTTATGTTCAGCGCCTTGGGCTCCAGTGGAAGGTGCTATATAAATAAAGATTTATTGAATAAGCTTTATATGTGAGAAGGAGGATCTTAAAATCTATTCAGGATTTAACAGGCAGGCAATGTAGGGAAGCTAAGACAGGAGAGATATGATCTCTCTTTCTAATTCTCATCAGAACTCTAGCTGCAGCATTTTGGACAAGCTGAATACTTTTAACTACATTCTGTGGACTTCCTGAGAGTAATGAATTACAGTAATCCAGTCTTGATGTAATAAATGCATGAACTAGTTTTTCAGCATCACTCCTGGAAAGGATGCTTCTAATCTTAGCAATGTTCCAAAGGTGGAAAAAGGAAATCCTACAAACCTGTTTAACGTGGGATTTAAATGACATGTCCTGGTCAAAGAGAACACCAACGTTCCTTATTTTGTTCTCGGAGATTAATGCAATGCCATTCAGGTCAGGTGATTGACTAAGCAATATCGTTTTCTGAATTTCAGGTCCAAAGATGAGAACTTCAGTCTTGTCTTGATTCAAAAGCAAAAAGTTTAGAGTCATCCACTTTTTTATGTTTTCAAGACAAGCCTGTAATCTACCTAACCGATTAGGTTCATCAGGGTTAAAGGATAGATATAACTGAGTATCGTCAGCATAACAGTGGGAGTTTATCCCATGATATCTAATGATTTTACCAATTGGAAGCATATATATACAGGTCCTTCTAAAAAAATTTGCATATTGTCATAAAGTTCATTATTGTCTGTAATGTACTGATAAACATTAGACTTTCATATATATTAGATTCATTACACACAACTGAAGTAGTTCAAGCCTTTTATTGTTTCTAGTATTGATGATTTTGGCATAAAGCTCATGAAAACCCAAAATTCCTATCTAAAAAAATTAGCACATTTTATCCGACCAATAAAACAAAAGTGTTTTTAATACAAAAAAAAGTCAACCGTCAAATAATTGTTCACTTATGCACTCAATACTTGGTCGGGAATCCTTTTGCAGAAATTACTGCTTCAATGCGGCGTGGCATGGAGGCAATCAGCCTGTGGCACTGCTGAGGTGTTATAGAGGCCCAGGATGCTTCGATAGCGGCCTTAAGCTCATCCAGAGTGTTATGTTTATGTTTATGTTTATTCATTTCGCAGACACTTTTAACCAAAGCGACGTACAAGTTTTTTTTTCTGTTGGGTCTTGCATCTCTCAACTTTCTCTTCACAATATTCCACAGATTCTCTATGGGGTTCAGGTCAGGAGAGTTGGCAGGCCAGTTGAGCACAGTAATACCATGGTCAGTAAACCATTCACCAGTGGTGTTGGAACTGTGAGCAGGTGCCAGATCATGCTGGAAAATGAAATCCTCATCTCCATAAAGCTTTTCAGCAGATGGAAGCATGAAGTGCTCCAAAATCTCCTGATAGCTAACTGCATTGACCCTGCCCTTGATAAAACACAGTGGACCAACACCAGCAGCTGACATGGCACCCCAGACCATCACTGACTGTGGGTACTTGACACTGGACTTCAGGCATTTTGGCATTTCCCTCTGCCCCGTCTTCCTCCAGACTCTGACACCTTGATTTCCGAATGACATGCACAATTTGCTTTCATTCGAAAAAAGTACTTTGGACCACTGAGCAACAGTCCAGTGCTGCTTCTCTGTAGCCCAGGTCAGGCGCTTCTGCCGTTGTTTCTGGTTCAAATGTGGCTTGACCTGGGGAATGTGGCACCTGTAGCCCATTTCCCGCACACGCCTGTTCACGGTGGCTCTGGATGTTTCTACTCCAGACTCAGTCCACTGCTTCTGCAGGTCCTCCAAGTTCTGGAATCGGTCCTTCTCCACAATCTTCCTCAGGGTCCAGTCACCTCTTCTCGTTGTGCAGTGTTTTCTGCCACACTTTTTCATTCCCACAGACTTCCCACTGAGGTGCCTTGATACAGCACTCTGGGAACAGCCTATTCGTTCAGAAATTTCTTTTTGTGTCTTACCTTCTTGCCTGAGGGTGTCAATGATGGCCTTCTGGACAGCAGTCAGGTCGGCAGTCTTACCCATGATTGCGGTTTTGAGTAATGAACCAGGCTGGGAGTTTTTAAAAGCCTCAGGAATCTTTTGCATGTGTTTAGAGTTAATTAGTTGATTCAGATGATTAGGTCAATAGCTCGTTTAGAGAACCTTTTCATGATATGCTAATTTTTTGAGATAGGAATTTTGGGTTTTCATGAGCTGTATGCCAGAATCATCAATATTAGAAACAATAAAAGGCTTGAACTACTTCAGTTGAGTGAAATGAATCTAATATATATGAAAGTCTAATGTTTATCAGTACATTACAGACAACAATGAACTTCATCACAACATGCTAAGTTTTTGAGAAGGACCTGTAGTAAAAATTCTGCTTTCCCCAGGATCCGTTGATTACTTCTTTCCTATTCCTTTTTCTCCTTTCTCTTTCCTCACGTTTTAATCACACTTTTTAACTTTTCCAAATGTTATGATATTTAGTAATTATTTTTACAATCATTTATATTTTTATTTTTTTCAATGTTTGTTCTTGTGAAGCACCTTGTGATTTTTATCTTGAGAGGCGCTACATACAAGACTTTTTCTTCTCGTATAGAGTCAAAGCATATAGCTGTACTCAGTCAGAAACTGAAAAGGAACCTTTTTTGCAGACATGGTGTCCACCATGAGGGAAATCCTGAGGCGAGGGATGTCTGTGAACATGTACATGTTCCATGGAGGATCCAGTTTTGGCTTCTTGAGTGGAGCACTGGCCGATCCATCCTACAGAGCCCTGGTCCCCAGCTATGGTTGGTTCCCCTGTAATGTTCCCCTGTAATGTTCACCACAAACAAAGCAGCAGTGGCCTCCATACAAATGTCATGAAGCACTGTCTGAACCAGGAAGATGTTGTTGTTTACAGATGGCACCAGCAGGAGGCAGTCACTGCTGTTGTTTTCTCCTGTTTTTCAGATTATGATGCTCCTTTATCTGAAGCTGGGGAGTACACTCCAAAGTACCATCTACTGAGAGATTTACTGTCTCGATACAGCAGTAAGTTCTACATCAGCATACAGACTCATGAAATTCACGCTTAGAACAACCTTAATGGGACCTCTGTGCAGTGGAAGGAGACAGTCTCCCAGATCCACCAGCCTTGCATTACAGAGAGACCTATGAGCCTGCTATCATGTACCAACACCTGCCATTATGGGATGCTTTGAGCTTCGCCGAGGGAGTCAGTTTTCATTATTTTTAATTGTAACTGACAAAATAGTTTCCTTTTCCAGTCAAACTAATGATCATTTATCTGCAGCCTTTTAAATCACCAAAGCCTTTAAACATGGAGAATCTGCCAGCCAACAATGGGAATGGCCAGTCCTACGGCTACACTCTGTATGACACCAGCATCAGCAGTGGAGGGGTGCTGAAATCATGTGACCACGTCCGAGATCGAGCCCTGGTGAGTCTGTCACAGATCATGACAGTTTATATTCTAAGCCAGTTTCCATGAGATCATGTTTAATAAATCAGACAAGAATATTATCACCTGTGTGTTGGATCGTCCCTCAGACGCATCTCCACTCCACTTTGTGTATGACCCTGCCTCACTACAAGCAGGCACCTGCTAGGTAGTCCTATAGAGCGGGTGATAACAACTAATTTTTATCAGAATATTGAAAGGAAAATTGTAATATTTATGGTAAAATGGCAAAACGTAGCCATGACAACAAATCTTTATTTTAATTTATTGATTTTTATTTAACCTTAATTTAACCAGATGAGTCGATTGAGAACTCAGTCTCATTCACGACGATCTGGAACGTAAATTGTGCTGGTTGTTGAAAATGATAAGTAATGAGCGAATATATGATGGTGTTCTGCCGATGATTGTTTTGTATATGAACTGATACCAACGTAACATCCTGCAGGAATGGAGTGATGGCCAGTTAACGAGTGAGTGCAGATCCCAATGATGAGTAGTGATAGGGGCACCAGTGACCAAATGGGTTGCTGAGTTATAAATGACATCGAGTTTATGAAGGAGTTTATTGGAAACAGTCCTATAAATGATGTCACCGTAATCTAAGATGGAAGGATTGTCGTTTTGACCAAGGTTTGCTTTGCAGAATGAGTAAAGGATGACCTGTTGTTACAGAAACCCAATTCTTGACTTGACTTTAAAAAGTAATGAATTCATGTGAATGTCAGATGAAAGTGAGCTGTCAAGCAGATACCCAGATACTTATAGGAACTGACAAGCTGTAGTTCTGTACCATCCAGGGTAACAACACTAGGGTGGTGAGCTGATTGCGATAAGTTACAGTAGAAGATCATGAACTTTGTTTTACTTGTGTTTAAATGAAGATGAAGGTTGGAGAAGGCATGTTGAAGACAACTGAAGTTGTGCTGTAAGGAGGACAAAGCTGTGTTCAAGGAAGAACTGCATGAATATAAAATGGTGTCGTCCACGTACAAATATATCTGAGAACTGTCAACAGCATAAACAATGTTATTAATATAGATTCTGAATAGGGTTGGGCCCAGTACCGACCCTTGAGGAACACCCACAGATAGAGGTAGAGGAGCAGATTGGTAACCCTCTGTTCTCACTGTTTGTGTACGACCTGAGATATAACTTCCGAACCATGCCACGGATGTCTGAGAAAGTCCTGTATGCATGAGCCTGCTAAGTAAGATGTTATGGTCTACAGAGTCAAAGGTTTTAGCCAAGTCAACAAACACAGCCGTCGTCGTCGTCGTCTTCCTCCGCTTATCCGGGTCCGGGTCGCGGGGGCAGCATCCCAACTAGGGAGCTCCAGGCCGTCCTCTCCCCGGCCTTGTCCACCAGCTCCTCCGGCAGGACCCCAAGGCGTTCCCGGACCAGATTGGAGATGTAACCTCTCCAACGTGTCCTGGGTCGACCCGGGGGCCTTCTGCCGGCAGGACATGCCCGAAACACCTCCCCGGGGAGGCGTCCAGGAGGCATCCTGACCAGATGCCCAAACCACCTCAACTGGCTCCTTTCGATCCGGAGGAGCAGCGGTTTTACTCCGAGTCCCTCCCGAATGTCCGAGCTCCTCATCATATCTCTAAGGCTGAGCCCGGCCACCCTACGGAGGAAACTCATTTCGGCCGCTTGTATCCGCGATCTCGTTCTTTCGGTCATTACCCAAAGCTCATGACCATAGGTGAGGATTGGGACGTAGATCGACCGGTAAATTGAGAGCCTGGCTTTCTGGCTCAGCTCCCTCTTCCCCATGACAGATCGGCTCAGCGTCCGCATCACTGCAGACGCCGAACCAATCCGCCTGTCGATCTCCCGATCCCTCCTACCCTCACTCGTGAACAAGACCCCGAGATACTTAAACTCCTCCACTTGAGGTAGGACCTCTCCCCCGACAAACACAGCCACAAAAACAAAACAGGAATTGGTTGCAGAGAGAGAATCAATGCATATAGATGAGTTGAGGTCAGAGACCCCAGAGATGAGTGAAGCTGTTACAAAGGTATGACCAGACTTGATAAAGTGATTATTGAATCTGAAGGATTGCCAGTCGCAGATATTCTTGGATGTCTGTCTTAGGTCAACCAGCAATTCATCCCCATACCCACACATTTTTCTCCTCCTGCTCCTTCACATAATCACACAAACCTACACATAGGACCATGGATGTAATTTTTTGGGGGGACAGGGGGTACATGTCCCCCCCACTTTTTCCAAAGTCAAGTTTTGACCCCTGTAATTTTTACCATCCAAAAACAATATTATGCTATATTAAACTGACACTGGTTGAGCTCTAGGAGCAAGCGGAAAACAACCGTTTGTGTTGAAGCCAGTTTCCCATCAGAGCATACTGTCAAGATCCCCCCCCCCCCCCCACTTCTAAAGTGAAAATTACGTCCTTGCATAGGACTAGGGTTGTGCATCGAGCATCGATTGGAACCGGGACCAACTGTTAGTTTTTCCCGGAATCGTTCAAAGTTTTTAATTTTGATTCCGAGAATGCCGACCGGAAGAGGAATCTGCGGCTGATGTCCGTGCAAAATAAACGTAATCTGCAAATTTTGATCAGAGCTGATCACACCAGCTGATCACACCAGCCCCCCCCCCCCCCCCCCCCCACCCCCCGATATAAACAAACATGTCTGCCAAACTCCGGCAGCGTAGAGGAAACTTGTTGAGAGACGTCAACATGGTGGGCAGGGGAGCCTGCTCATCATCACCCCAGCAGAAAGGGGCTAACTCTGGGAACCGGTGATGGTTGTACGCTTTGTGCAGCAACCTCCCCTAATTATCAGTAGACTAATGGTGAAAAACTTCAATGAGCAGGCCTTTCTACATGTTATAGCAAAAGAATAACATAGAATTTTCCTCATTTCTTCTGTCGAGGATGCTTGGTCATATTTCAAATACTCCTTTATCTTGATTTCAGAGAGACGTGCTCCTTTAAAAAAGTCAGAGTTAGAAATCATTTCAGTCCCTGGATCAACACTAAACTGTCAGAACTGATTCGTCTAAAACATTAGAACCAGAAGACTCCAAAGTGCTTTAAACTACAGTGTGTCATTCACACCCTGGTGCCGATGAGCAACGATGAGCCCTGGGGTGCGCCGACATAGGCGAGGGTGCTAAGCACTGGTGTCACTGGTCCCTCCGACCACCACTAGCAGGCAAGGTGGGTTAAGTGTCATGCCCAAGGACACAACAGCAGCATTCTTCGCCAGGAGCCGGGATCGACCCTACAGCCCTTTGATTACTGGACAACCTGCTCTACCTCCTGAGCCGCTGCTGCCCAACGGTGAATTAGTTTCAGACTAAAAGTTGGTGTTTGTTGCTCCAGGTTTTTGTAGACAGACGCTACATTGGCCTTCTGAAGCGTCAGAACCAGGAGCTGGCTGTTCCTGATGGAGAGGTACGAGGTCACGCCTATCTCTAATTGATGGACACTAATGTTTAAATCTGATTAAAAGAAAACATCAAAATGTTTGATCCCTGCAGGGTCAGCGGACCCTGAGTCTGTTGGTGGAAAACTGTGGGCGTGTCCACAGAGGAAGGCACCTGGACAAACAGCAGAAAGGTGAGGAGATCTCAGGAGCAGGTGGCTGATCGTCATGAGCGGATTCTCATTTGTGCTCCTGCAGGTTTAGTGGGCGATGTTTTACTGAACGACATCCCTCTAAGAGACTTCACCATATACAGCCTGGATATGAAGCCTAGCTTCATCGATAGGTTTGTAACCATCATTAAACCTAAAGGCCCAGATACGTACATAACACAAAACCTTTCTACGTTCATTCTGTGTTTTTATCAGAATTGATTTTTTTGTGGTTCTTTGTCTAACACAGAGTAAGAGGAGCTTGCTTTTACCTTTGCTGACATGTTTTGGTGTCCCCTGCTACCTTTGTCAGAGCCATTGCTGATGTTGGTGGGACCGAAATCCCCGTCTGCTACCCGTGCCTTCTCCATTAATCACCCAGTCCTATGACTGGTCCAGCGTGTATACCCCTACATCCCTGTTCATGGTCCATGTCTCCTTACCTTTGAATTTCATGATCCGTGTGTTGCCCCAGTCTAATATGTGATTTTCTCTGCGTCTGTTGTGGCTGATTTCTCTTATGGTCACTACTGGTTTTGGATCAGTTTGAGAAGAATCATAAAAACAGGAGAAAACTGAGCCAAAACCAGCAACAGACCTTCCGACATTAAAGGTATAACAGAAAAGATAATAACAGTGATGAAAAAACATAACATAGTTTTGGCTTTTGATCAATGGCCAAGCTTTTATTGTTTTTTTATGTTTTTATTGTGACTTTTTTTTTTACTCTAGTATGTTACTTTTAAATTTTTAGGTTATCTCTTTTATCTCATATGATCTTTATCTTGTCTTTATCTTGGGGTTTTTCTTTTTTATTACTACTGTACAGCACTTTGATCAGCTGTCATGCTGTTTTTAAATGTGCTTTATTAATAAACTTGGTATGGTATGGTAACACAAACACACCGACAAAAGATTAATCCGATTAGATCAGTTAGACCAAGACTTCTACACCAGAAAGACAAGATATCATCTAATCAAGAGTGTTGAGTCATATATGAAATACCATACCACATTTATTTATGAAGCACTTTAACATGGCATTACAGCCAATCAAAGCACTACACATAATTACACACAGAGCATAAAATACTCACATAAAAACAACGGTCAACCAAACAAGCTGGAACCATAAAAACAGACCACAGGTTTAAAATGAAAGAACCAAATTGAAAGCAGGGATGCCTTAAAACCCGAAGGCCAGGGGGAAGTAGCATGTTTTCAGCTGAGATTTAAAGACGCAAGCGAGGGCGGTTGTTTAACCTGAAGGAGTAGTGAGTTCTACAGTCTCAGGGCACAGATAGAAAAAGCCCGTTCCCCACGAGTCCTCAAACGTGCCTTAGGGACACGAGGAGGAGCTGATCTGCAGACCTGAGAGCACGAGAGGGCTGGTAGAACTAAAAGAGTTCGCTCAGATTTGGTGGAGTCTGACTGTTCAAAGATTTCTATCTAAGGAGCAGAATTTAGAGTTGGATTCTGAACTGAACGGGAAACCAGTGCAGCGACTTGAGAATGGGTGCGATGTGCTGTTGTCTGTCAGGTCCAGTCAGGAACCGTGCTGCTGAAGTCTGGACAGAGCAGCTTTACTGATGCCGTATAAACAGGAGTTGGAGTAGTCTGGCTGGGACGTGATGAAGGCGTGAATTACTGACTCTAGATGGCAGACACTCAGGGTGGGCTTTAATTTAGAAATTCACCTTAGGTGGTAGAAACAGGACTTAACTGTGCTGTTGACCTGAGCGACCATCTTCAGAACTGAGTCCATTTTTACTAGCCTGGCCTGCCAGACTCCTCCTCTGTTTAATTCTGCACAGAGAAAGGGTCTGGAAACTCTCCTATTCAAATGATCCCGCCCCCTGAGAATTCTAACCAAGCCATTCAGCGCTGAGCAGCATACGTCACACACAACGCCGAGTTTCTCGTCATAAGCATGGCGTATTGTATTATTGTGTATACCTTTTCTGCAGGTCTAGAAGCAGACTCATGTTCATCATTGATTGTTTATTTTTGTGGAACAATGACGATGGCGACCGTAGATCAAGGCAGGTCAAGGAAGCTCAATTTCACAGAAGCAGAAATTGAGGCACCTGTGGGTGAGGTGGAGAAATGAAAGGGAGTGCTTTTGCAAAACAAATAAGAGAAAATCCATGGAGTGGCACAGCGTTGCTGAAGCCGTCAATGCTGTGAGTTCTTCAGAGAGATCTGTGGCGGATATAAAAAAATGGTCCAATCAGGATTTGATCCCCAGACTCCCAGGTGACAGCCACGCACGCTAACCAGTCACCCAAACAGTGATCTCCCTGTTCAAGTAGCCAGGGCACATGATCAATCAGGTCACAGTGACAGGACACACACTGTCACAGACGCATGACATTCTGTCTCAATCTGTCCCCCCTGTTGATATTCTGCATTCCATATTCTGCGCTTCAGGCTGTGTGTGTGTGTGTGTGTGTGTGTACGTGCACGCGTGTGTGTGGGGGGGTCTTGTTCTGTGTGAAAACGAAGCAGTACAAGTGATAATGCTGCAGGATTTCATAATTTTATCCTTCCTATAAATGAGATCCCTGGATGTTATGATCGATCGTATCTGCTGATAGATCAAGAAGCACCAGAACCACATGGGACCCTGAATCCAAAGCCATAAAGATGTCATTAAACACATGCACATGAGCAGTTTCTTAATGCAATTACTTGATGGTCATTTAGATGTATTGGTAAACGTGCATGCACAACTTTTTCAAGTACCTTTGATAGAAATGGTAATTTTGAAATTCGTCGGAGATTGGAAAAAATTGTGGGATCAAGACCAAGTTTTTTCAAAATCAGCTAACAACAGCATGTTTAGAGGCCATGTAAACTCTAAAAGATACATAGGAGAAACTGGACACCAACTCAACACACTAAACATAGAACATAGAAAGGAGTGTGAGAAGGAAACAAGTCGAAGACACACGAGCAGCAATACAAGAGGTAGAAAGCACAATAAAGGAATCAGCTGTAAAAGTCCATTGCACAAGAGAAAATCAGATAATAGACTGGGACGGAACACAGATCATAATCACAGAGCAACAGAAGCACAGAAGACGGATTAAAGAAGGAATCGAGATGAGGAGACGTGGATCAAGGACCGTGAACAGAGACAAAGGAGTCTACACGCTGGACCACTCATGGGACTTGGTGATCAACAGAGAAGGTGCGGGCAGTAGAGGGCGATGTTGTCTGCCGCCCGCAGCAGTAACACATCGACATCGGCGATGGCTCTGACAAAGGTAGGAGGAGACACCGAAACATGTCAGCAAAGGTAAAAATAAGCTCCTCTTACTTTGTGTTAGACGAAAAACCACATATTTGTTACTATGTGGTTTGTTTCAGCCTTTATCAGGCACCCTGGAAAAGCCTCCCTGAGAATCCCACTTTTCCGGGATTCTTCATGGGAAGGCTGTTTGCATACGGGTACCCGAGTGACACGTTTGTGAAGCTGCCAGTAAGTAGCAAGGAAACACACACACATGCAAAAGTGGTGATTAAACTGATGTTGTCGTGTTGGGACTGAAACATTCTAACTACATCAACAGTTTATCATTCATCTAGATTTACTAAAGCTATGTCTTCTCATTTGAAATGTCTGAGGCCTGGTTCCCACAAACAGATTCAAAGTTGTCTGAAAATTTTCTAATCATGAAGGCCCACTCACGTGGTGATGAAAAGTCATAGATAAACCAGTCCTACAGTGGGAGGTGTATGGCAGCTTGCCCAAAACACTCCACACAAATCACTTACACACACAAACACTCTGATGAGCAACCTCTTGGGATCGGATGTGACCTTTGCGTAAACAATCATGGCAGAGGAGGGGCATGCAGCACACCTCTATCACCTCACTTTCTGATTGGCTACACGCCATATTCAACATGTTTGTTTGTCCCTAAAAATCTGGCAATCTAATAAGATTGTAAGACCGGATAAATGATCTGAGCAGTACTGAAGACCGAATTTTCATCACACACCACACATGGTAGGATTATCTGATAAGATTATCTTTAGAACCATTATGGTGATCGGGGAGGAGGGCCTTAAGGTTGTTAGATAGGAACATTTGGGTCAGAAAGTGGCACCATTGTCCTGCCGTGTGCTCCGGGCCTTAGGAGTGGCGTATTTTCTGACATTCACAGGGCTGGGAGAAAGGTGTTGTGTTCATAAACGGACTGAATCTGGGCCGGTACTGGTCCATCGGGCCCCAGCAGGCTCTCTACCTTCCTGGACCTTTCCTCAACAGTGGGATCAACCAGGTAAACCACAGAGGTCTGGAATACTTCACCTAACTACATATTTATGTATTTAGGCAGACAATAAAACATCACTTATGTCACTCTTACTGAACAGAAACCAAAGCAAAATGCAGAAATTCAATAAATCGTTTAAAAATGGCTATTGAACAAATAATGAACCATCTCTACCAGGTGGTGTTTGTAAGGAATGAAGGCTGTTCACTCAGCAAAAACAAGAACAGAGTTTGTTCTGGAACATTTCATTTTTCACAAGAAATTCTAGAGTAGAAGTCCAGATGAGTCCTCCTGTCCCAAAGAAGGTGCTGGTCCTCTCAGGTGGGACCAGCACCTTCTTTGGGACAGGAGGGGGCACCTTGTTAGTTAACCATGCTAGCTTAAACTCGTGTGCTAGCATCACAATATAGTACAGATTGCTATCATGTACCTGACAGTTAAAGTAGTATCGGTCAGTTAATGTAATATTAATACTAATGAGCGTCTGTCAGCGGCCTCATACTCGTTAATATCCGTTCACCTAACCTAGTTTAGCTTAGAGAGAGGGAGAGAGACGCCTGTCATCCAGTTCTGGAGCTCATGCGGGCTTCTGTGAGCTGGATCCGACCCTGACACCAGCGAGCCAGTCTAGCTGGTATTTTGAAAAGCTGCACACGATCCTTTCCTGGTGATGCAGGCGGTGGTTCTGACCTGGTTCTGACCCAGAAACCAGCTCCACTGGCCTGCTGAGCTGCGCGTCTCTTCTGATGGTCGGTTCTGATGGTGATCTGAGCTTCAGAAATCCACATTTAATTTTTTAAACCCCTCCACGGGTCTCCGGAGCCCAGCGTGGACCTCCCTGTCCAGGTACCGACCGAAGTGGGCTACAGAAGTCCATCTTTTCAGCTGCACGGAGATAGAGGCGTTGTTTCTCTTGTCTGGAAACCCGTGGACTCGATGTCCAGACAGGCTGGAGTTGGTACAGCCTTCACACACTAGTTTGTCAACATGAACATAATCCAACACTAGTAAACACACACGCTGACTGGATCACATGACCTCTTCACCCTAAAACTAACCACTCTCCTCACTGAGCTGAGGCAGCCTAGCTTCTAACTCCCTTTGGTTACGTCAGAGGTTCACATTTAGAAACAAGAGAAAGGAACTTTTTACTAGAAAACTCTGCTGTTATGTGTTTTAAAACCAAATATCTACAATAAGCTTTTCTAATTGTATTTTTGGACAACATTTTGTATGAATAAGAAAAAAAAATTCACCTGAAATTTGCTCAGACGAATGTTTGCAAGTCAGTGTCAGGATAATTGTCTCTGGTCCCTGGTTCCTTATAACAGGTCATATTCCTGCTTTTTAACCCAACAGCATCACTGTTTAGGCCCATCTAAATGTTTATGAGCATCTCTGCTGATTCTCTAGGGCAGAACCGGGTTATTTATATTAATTCTGTGAAAACGCACAATGCTGCAGTCTCTGGAAAAACACAATACTAAGATGGAGGTCTGATGACTCAGATAATAAATAAAACAAACACATTTCTTTATTTCTGTGTAAATATTTCTTTGTAGAATACTCTTTATCCTCCCTAAGAGTCCATTCTGTTAAGGGAAGAAAATCATATTTCTTTAGTGGAAATCTACAGAATGATGCACAGATCTGCATCAATAAATTATAAACTCTATTCTGTCTATGGGTACCTTTGACCTTTGAGTCGATACCATGTCCCCGTACCTACGAATTGATACCTGTACTTGACGGTACCAATTTTCGATACTTTTGTGTGTTATTTAAATCTATGTTTAATTAAATATATACATTGCTCACAAGAATTAAAGGAACACTTTTTTTATTGGGCCTGGCATGAAATCAGTTAAACCTGTCTGATGATTTCTTGGTTGATTAAGCAGCTGAGGGCATTGTTAATCACTTTCAGCTGTACTGGTGTTCATGGACTTAACAACAGGTGCACTAAAGTGGCAACAATTACAAAACCCTCAAAACAGGACTGGTTTAACATGTAGAGGTCATTTCAAGTTTCTCCCTCTTGATCTTTTTCGGCTGATTTTCCACTTGTGCTAGTTTTGGCTCTCTACTGGCAGTATGAGGCGATTCCTTAACCCTACAGAAGTTGCACATGTTGTCCAGCTTCTCCAGGATGGCACATCCACACGTGCTGCCGCAAGAAGGTTTAATGTGTCTCCCAGCACAATCTCCAGAACATGGAGGAGATTTCAGGAGACTGGCGATTATTTTTGGAGAGCTGGACAGGGCCGTAGAAGGTCCACAACCCATCAGCAGGACCGATACCTGCTCCTTTGTGCAAGGCGGAACAGGCTGAGCACTGCTCGTGCCCCACAGAATGACCACCAGAAGGCCACTGGTGTGAATGTCTCTACCCAAACAATCAGGAACAGACTTCATGAAGATGGCCTGAGGGCCAGACATCCTGTAGTAGGCCCTGTGCTCACTGCCCAGCACCATAGAGCTCGACTGGCATTTTCTCAAGAACACCAGAATTGGCAAGTCTGCCACTGGCGCCCTGTACTTTTTACAGATGAGAGCAGGTACACCTTGAGCACCTGTGATAGACGTGAAAGAGTCTGGAGAAGACCAGGAGAATGAAATGCTGCCTGCAACGTCGTTCAACATGACAGGTTTGGTGGTGGGTCAGTGATGGTCTGGGGAGGCATATCCATGGAGGGACGCACAGACCTCTACTGCCTAGGAAATGGTGCTCTGACTGCCATAAGGTATCGAGATGAAATCCTTGAACCCTTTGTCAGACCCTACGCTGATGCAGTAGGTCCTGGTTTTCTCCTAATGCACGACAACGCCCGGCCTCATGTGGCAAGAGTATGCAGGCAGTACCTGGAGGATGACGGAATTGAAACAATTGAATGTCCTTCACGATCCCCTGACTTAAACCCAATAGAACATCTGTGGGACATTATGTTTCAGTCCGTTAGGCGGCGCCAGGTTGCTCCTCAGACTGTACAAGAGCTCAGGGATGCCCTCACACAGATCTGGGAGGAAATGCCACAAGACACCATCCGTTGTCTCATTAGGAGCATGCCCCGACGTTGTCAAGCATGCACACAAGCTCGTGGGGGCCACACAAGATACTGAAAAGCTATTTGAGTTGCAGAAATTGTTTTTGAAATAATGGACTAGCCTGCAACATCTTCATTTCACTCCGATGTTAGGGTGTCTACACAATTGAGCCCTCTGTAGGCTGATAACTTTTATTTCCATTAGAATACTTGGCATCCATTTGTTCCTAAGACATTGCCCTGTCGTTAATTGTATAGATATCCAACTTCATAATGAGATATGTACCTAATGTGTTTCTTTAAAGTGTTCCTTTAATTTTTGTGAGCAGTGTATTATTTTCCCAATGTATAACCATAGTTGATAAATATCATGATAATAACTGTTTGTATTTTATCAACGTAGTGTTGTACACAGCTCTTCAACATGAAAACCTTTACAACAGTTTCTAAATGAGGCAAAAACAAACCCCGCTCCATGTACTCCTAATCCTCTTCTAATCCCTCTGGAATAACTGATGAGACCATGTTTTAGAAACTACAGATGAAACTAAAACAAACTTTGATACCATTTAACTGTGTGTATTTTAATATTGTGCTATTTCACAAACTAAACCAGCTCCATGTACTCCTCTTCCTCTCCTTTCCCCTCTGGACCAACTGTGTGATGGTGGTCCTTGTAGTTTATAAACTGTGTGATGCAGAGGCGGATTTAGCAATTTGGGGGCCCAAGGCGAATACTAAATTTTCGACAATTTTATTGTTTTACTAAACCTGAAGGAGCTGAGATTTTGTCCGATAGCCATAAAATAAATTATGTTGGTATGAAACTCCCTCCTGTAGCTCAGCATACACGTCTGACCTACACATGCATTTGTTGGAGAATACTGTGTAATATTTTGTAAAATTAAAAACAAATCTTTGTCAACTAAAACCTTTGAGATTTAGTCGACTGAAACTGATGACTAAAATGCATTTTCGTCATCAAGACTAAAACTAAGACGCCCGTCAAAAACAACACTGGCCAGAAGGCCACGCTCTCGATCTACGTTCCGACCCTCACCTATGGTCATGAGCTTCGGATAGTCAACGAAAGGATACGATCAAGCGGCTGAAATTTTTTTCTCCGCCGGGTGGCTGGGCTCTCCTTTAGAGACAGGGAGAAGCTTTGTCATCCGGGAGGGGCTCTGAATAGATCTGCTGCTCCTTTGTGTCGAGAGGAGCCAGTTGAGGTGGCTCGAGTGAACGAACAGAAAAAAACATCACCCTCCTCTCACCTGTTTGCAACAGGTGATAAAAACCTTCCTACAGCATCGTGCCAAAAAAACATGTCAGAGAAAATCTGAGGCAATTTGTTTTTATTCAGGAAGTTTGAGGGTAGAGGGTGAGACCAGAGGAGCCCCCAGCTGTGTGTGAATAACACTTCATCTCCTTTTCAGGTCCTAGTCTTTGAGGAGCAGGAGGGAGACTACAGGGTCCAGTTTGAAGACACGGCCGATCTGGGAATGGCAGCAGAGATCCAGTGACCTTCATCTCATCTTCTAAGGAGAACCCTGTTAAGAGTTTGTAGCTAGCGTGTTGTCTCTATGGTAACAGACTGAACTAAACCTGATCACTGGCAGTGTGTAGGCCCGTCCTCTCCCACCTGCTTTCCTTCCCACTGCCACCAACAGTGGCTACAGGAAGCCTTCACCCTCATTTAGGTTCCCGGTTATTACCGAACAGCTTTGAATGCTTGTGTGAAATAGGCTCATGTGCTTCACAGATGAAAGACCTAAACAGTGATGCAGAAGCTAAATGGTCCAATTAAACCCAGAATGCACTGCTGCTGCAGCCCCAGCTGAGCCCTGCAGAATATTCCAAGTTACCATGTTGTAAGCCATGCTGGGAAAAGACAACGGCTCCACATGCCTTTGAGTTGTACAAATCATCTCCATAAACAAATACACATGAAGGGTTTGACCTTCTGGGGAACCCTGTAGGCCATCCCTGAAGTACAAGCAGCTCAGTGCTGCTGCACCATTTCAGGAATACGGAGTGCTTCTGGACCACGAACTAATAAAGCTCTTCCCTCTCTTGACCGTGTGGTTGTTCTGTCTGTTGGCTGCAAGGATGTGAAACTTCTATTAGCGCTGGGTTCAGAGTGCTGCCTGACTGAGTGGACAGGTCCAGATCCCATCGGTGCCATCACTAAATGATGAATCGCCAAAAACAAGGACTCTTATTGCATTGTGCAGCTCTGAGCCCAACAGGCCCAGAACAAAAGAGCCCCATTAGGGTCTGTTGGACGAGCGAAGCTGCAGTTCCCCACCATTCCATCTCCTTCCGAAGCAGCTTCTGTGCTGCCGAACACGTGTGCCCAAAGGAGTTCTTCGGGTGGTTTGAGTCCAGCTAAGATCTCTGAAACAACGAGTTTCCATTTAAAGGGCTAAACAGCAACGGGAGATCTGAGAGAAGCAGACAGCCGAAGCAAGTGGAAGGTGACTCCCATCAGGAGTCGGACATGGTGGTGGTAGTGTGATGGTCGGGGCTGCTCTGCTGCTCTCTAGCAGGAGAACATCTGACCTTTGACCTTAAACTGGAGGCTCCTGCTGGAATGTGGCCTAATTCATCCTCACCTCCATCTTCTCACGTCAGGTCATAAAGTATTTTCTCCAGCAGGAAAAGTCGAACCACACAACTCATACCCAGCCAGCTAAAGTTAGAGCTCAACATGAAATGAAGCTGAACGTGTGGAGCAACTGACTTGGTCACAGCAGAAGCCACTTTATTCTCACAAGTGTCACATTTTATCCTCAGATATCAAAAATCACAAGACATCAGCAGAAACGACACCAGGCCGGAGCAGCAAGGTCGTCATGGAGACCCTCTTGGCAAAGCAGTTCCTGAAGAGTACACAAACACAAGTGGTTTTGGTGGTTTTGCACGTATATTTTAAGATTCTGAAAAAAACTACTCAAACTTCACTGAAAACGTTCTCGTCGAGCCGTGCAGCTGGTTCAGACGTGGCCGAATAAGAACCATGAGGAGTTACACGTCCTGCTCAGAACAGCACCTGAGGTTGCGTTCATCCCCATCCTCAGAAGATGCAGAGGACTTGTACAGACGTGTGTGGACCAGGAAACAGCATGCTGTGGTGTAGCATTCTGCACCAGCATCAGGCAGACCACTTCTATGGACTCTGCTGATGGGACGGATGTGATTAGAGCAGCGGGCTGCAGCTGTCAGACATCTCAACCATCTCCACTACCATGGTGGGGCTCCTGAGGTACAGGGTGCCGCCCCTGGTCCAGACCTAATCATCAGCACAAGGGTCTGAGCCAAATGTCAGCAGACGTTCTCAAAAACAAAATAGTCATTTGGAGAAGTCCAGGCTCCTGATTTTAACTGACCAGAAGCATCTACAGCAGCAGTCACCTCCGAGCCTTTGCTCAGCTAAATCATGCATGTCTAAATAATCCGGCTCATGCAGGATGCTTCTGGTCATACTCACAAGAAACCACTCCTAAAGCCTCGAATATGCAGAAAGAGGCATGCTTCCCATGACCAGAAATTCTTCCACTTTGGTGCAACCACTCAAGAATCTCACCTGCGTCAGATCGTGTGTCATATCTCCACTTTAGCGTCTGTAAATCCTTTCTTGCCCTCATTTACCAGCTCAGGCTCCTTGGTGCGCGTGTGCCACACCAATATCTGCAGGTTAGAGAAGCAGAAACACGCTCAAGCTGATGAAGCTCACAGAAAGCTGCTGATGCTGCGACTACATCAGAGTTTACAGAGGTCAACCATCAAAAGTTTGCATCAGTGTCTAATCTGACTCCACTCCTCCACTCCGCACTGCATTAGTCAAGGTCAGCTCCAGGTGTTGGTCTGTATCCAACCCATCATGGTGGGCAAAGTTCAGCTCTGATACGTCGGTGTGGAGCAGACAGAGTCTCAGGGTTAGAAGTTTCCTTAGGAGCTCTTTGAAGACCCAGTTCACTCATTTTTCTTCACACATCTGCAGCCGTCTCCAGCATAAATGGATGCCTCATCAATCTCAGGAGCAAGAAGCTCTGGCACTCCTGGTTCAGGAAGCAGAAGTTAGCCAGATCAGAGCTGAGCTTCAGCTTCTAGAGACTTACTTCCTGATCTCTGAACATCTCTCTTCTGATTGGCCAACAGCAACAGGACTACCACCGACTCAGTTTGCTCTGCAACGTTGATGTTTCATCTCCACAAATAACACAATCCTGGAGTTCTGTGTGGTGGAGTGGCTAATGCTAATGGTTAGCGTCCACTAGCAGAGACGTTCTCTGCTATTTCCTCGACGCTAACCCACCAACAGCCTTCCCCGCCATGAGTCCAGATGGGTGAGTCCATGAATGCCAACTTGTGCTGTACAGATGTCAGCTCAGTGGCTCAGTGTCCGCCCTGAAACCGTGGGTTCAAATCCCCGGTCAGGTCATACAAAAGACTTAACGCCTCCTGCTTGACCCTCAGCATTAAGGGGTTTGATTGGGGGTTAAACCACCCAATAGTTCCCGAGGGGGATGGTCACATGTGGAGAACAGGTCTCCCACACCAGTATGTGACAAGTGATGGGCATTAATCTTTAATCTGATGTCACTGGCTGTTCTAATCCAAGCCTTTCCCTATTCCTAATGCAAGGAGACCCTTTTCAGGTTCAGCCTGCGTGTGAAAGAGCTACTCGACTGCACTGAAAAAGGAAAAATGGTTTCTCTGAACTTACCACTGAAGCTGGAGAACAACATTTGTTTAGTGTGCGCTCTGGCTGCCCAGAGCATCGCAGCAGACTGAAAGCATTCATCTAACAGGAAGGGTCCCAGTTTGAACCGCCTGATGAAGCCAGACATCCATTTCATTCACCAGTAGGAGGTCTGAGGAAGCTTAAGCAGGACCAGGACCCAAGCTGAGCTCCTGAACCGAGAGGGTTTGTGCACGTGTTTCCTGTTGCCAATGCGCCTGAGCACGGGGACATCTTCCACAGAGAGCTGCGAGGTTCGTACCAGCAGCAGACCAGCCCTTACCTTGGTGCAGTTTGAAGCTTTTGGCTCCAGATCCCTCAGAGAAACCAGGTCCTTCAACAAGCTGCTCTCCTGGTAGCCCGCCTTCACCCCTCGTAGTTGGAAGGAAGCCTGAGGTTTGGACAGAACGAGGCCCAGGTTCACAGCAAACCCAGCCATGTCGATTGCAAAAGGCCGTTGAGGGTCAAAGACCGTTTTCCAGCCATAGACCTTCCCTGAGTGGTTGATTTTGGGGGTCTCGTATCGCAGGCCTCCCACAAACGCCACGGGCCACACAGACACCGTCTTAGTGGAACGCATCTTCAAAAGCAAACAGTGGTTCTTATTTCAGTTAGAAAATACCTCAAAGTAACCAGGTGAAAGACATGTGGAGGTTAACTGGTCACCTCACCTCCTCGAACAGCTGTAGACTGTAGGTATTGTCGTCATCCGCAAAGTAGACAACACCAGGCTGACTGTCATTTAGGCTGAAGGTCTCTCTGAGCCACCGCAGAGCCAGGTTCCTCTGCTGGGTACCCCGTGGGACTTCGGGGCTCTGGGCATTCCTGTTGGACTTGTACCTCAAAGGTGTTTCTACATGGAGGTGGGTGTAGTTTAGTCCTGTCTCCTGGAGGAAGCGTCTGACCAGGAGGGTCTTCTCATGAGAGTCCTCCACCAAAATCCAGTGCAGGTTGGGGACATGGAGCAGGGTGTTGGCCAAGCGGGTCAGCTCAGCCTTCTGCACTGGCCGGCTGTAAGTGGGGGTGACTACGTGGATGACGGGGAGGCTATCAGACCAGGGCGGAGGCCGGCGGTACACATGCTCGACTCCCTCATTGTCGTCCCGAGTCCGAGCTGGGTGGGATTCCTTTGAAGCCTGGAAGTCAGAGCGGCTGTCGTGCTCTTCTAGCAGGAGAGAGGAGAGGCATTCATCAGTCTTCATCCACACAGGTCACTTGAAACAGTGTGTGTGTGTGTGCATGTGTGTGTGCGTGTGTGTGTGTGTGTGTGTGTGTGTGTGTGTGTGTGTGTGTGTGTGTGTGTGTGTGTGTGTGTGTGTGTGTGTGTGTGTGTGTGTGTGTGTGTGTGTGTGTGTGTGTATGTGTATGTGTGTATGTGTGTGTGTGTCAGCAGGCGGCGCTGCTCTGATACAGGTCAGAGCCAACCTAACATCCATCCCAACCTGCTGAGTGTGAAAATCACAAGTGTTATTTACCTGTTGTAGCAGTGAGCAGAGAGCGGAGGCTGATCTGGTGCCAAACGCTGATGAGCAGCGTCCAAGGTAACACAATCAGTACGCCGGCAACGATGTCTCGTCTCCTCAGCATTTCCAAGGTCGTTCACGAGTCATCTCCTTACATTCAACATCGAAACACGGTGCAAATGACAGTGTCCAACGACAAGAAACACACACTTGTGACGGGTGGATCTCACTGGGAAAAGTGTCTGCATCATTCATCAGACAACTCACAGCAGGTGTCTCTTATAGACCACGCCCTAAACACACATCTGTGCACCATCAGCTGATCACCTCCTCCGGTGAGGCAGGGGAAACCAGTCAGGAAGCTTCACTGGTGCTGGACTGTCTCAGAATCAGAACAAGCACAAACATTTGTCAGGAGATCAGGAAATAGTTGATTTCCAATAATAAAAATAAAAGGTTTCTATTTAGACCGACAGAAAGGACACAGAACATGAAACGTTCAGCTGTAGCTTCTGAAAGCACATGTCTACATGTCATTCGTGTTGATGGACACTAATTACTCTGTAGTCTCAGAAATATTTTCTGCTCTTGGTCAAACAAAGAAGGTTTGACTAAATAAGGCCAGAGGACCAATCCTAGAGGATACCAGAGACCTCACGTTTTATTTATTCTGTAAAATGTTGGAATTTTAGAAATTAAATCCTTAAAGGAGCTCGGTTTCACTGGAGCTTCCTCAGAAAGTAGCTTTTTCTCAGATCAACAGCAAATCTTTTCTCACCAGATCCCTGAAACTCTGTCCTCTTGGGGTCCAGATCCTAGGTTCAGACATGCAGCAGTCCAGTGATGTCTGAGGGGATCCTAAAACCCAACAACAGCCATCTATGCAGGAAAAGACGGATAATAAATATGTTTAGAATTACAAACATCACACAAACACACGGAAGAGGAAAGCAAAACTAAACCTCACCTAAAGAGTTAGTATAAACTCTGTTTCCTGGTTTGTGGGCTGATGGCGGTGGCACAGGAGCTACGCGCCTGCCCTGTAATCAGAGGGTTGCAGGTTCAAACCCCTACCAGTGAATGGGAATTTTTTTGTTCAAGGGCAAGACTCTTGTCCCCAGGGGCGGACTGGGACAATAACTCAGGCCGGGAATTTTGAAACCATCCCAGGCCACCATCGATTTACACTAAACGCTAAATGACTGCATCATTAGTGTCATTTAGGTTTACAACTTAGTAGACACACATTAAATGAACAGCCTCAACAACAGCAGAAGCCTTTTGCAGATGCACACATCTCATGACTAACATGACATATATATATATAGTTGAGTTCCGGTTCTCACGGCCAGAATCAAAAGCATCAAACAAAATGGGAAGGGGCCGGAGCTCTCGGTTCAATCTTATCATGAGGGCAAGAAAAAAACTGCTTGTCCCCCACCAGCGGGGGCCAGAGAGAGCATCCGTGCCGACCATGTGGCAACCTCGCCTCTGTCAGTGTGCCCCAGGGAAGCTGTGGCTGCCATGTAGCTCATCACCTTCTGAGTGTTTCTGCATGGCTGCAGTTCTCACCTTGAACAGCAGATGCCACCAGTGATAGAACCATACCACAAATCAGCAGGAATAATGGCAGAAGAAGGACTGAACACAAGACGTCACTCAGGCCCAAGGTGTTTCTCAAAGACTGTGTCCAAATTCAGGGTTGCAAGCTCATGAGTACCGTCAAGGTCAACTTTATTTATACAGCACAGTGCTGAACAAAGGTAAGAACAAATAAATAAATAAATACATATAAACACAGTCAAGAACAAAAAGCAGTTAAAATCAAGGTTAAAATGTGTAAAAATTCATTTGAAGCTAAAAGTGTATAAGAGAAATCTGCAAGTCTAATAAAAACAGAGGTTAACTACTCAAGCCGACCTGCATTAAAGCCAGATCAAACAAGTACATTTTAAGTAATGTTTGAAATGATCCATGTTTTGTGTGGTTTTTTAGGTTCACAGGAAGGCTGTTCCACAGCCTAGCACCAGCCACAGAGAAAGTCCTCCCAGAAAACATCGTCACTATGGCAACGTGGTGTCCACGGCCAAAAATGGTCGCACTTGGACATCTTAAATTTGTTAAAACTTATGTAACAGAAAATTCCCTAAAAATCCAATCAGATATATTTTTACATGTCGACATGTGTATGTATTATTGTTATTTTGACAAAAGTTACATGTACAGCATTCAGTAAATGTCCAGTAAGTGTCCATGCCCAAAAATGGTCTTGGTAGAACGGCTTAAATAGGTCAAAACTATATAACTTAACATTCTCTAAGAATCCATTCAGATACATTTATGTCTACAGTTATCTGGGGTTACATTATTTTGACTATTTGTTGTGTGTAGTTCAACATAGAGAATGCTGAGAATCAGATGTAACTCCACAGGGCGACGACATGTACATGTCAAAGACATGGCTCGACTGATACGGCATCTGCCTTAAAAGCTGAGGACCCAAGTTTGAATCCAGATTGGAACATGCAAGGTTCTGTCTCCGATGGCACTATTTTTTACAGTAATACAGCAATAAGATGCCTAAATTTAAATTATTAAACGTCTAAATGAAACGCGCTGAAAGACGTTGATGTCACGGCCAGAAAAGACGTCGGTTCAACTTTAATTTTGGAGCTATTTTTCAACCATGACAGGACGTGTCGGTTTGACGTTGTTTCAATGGTCAAACGTCCAAATGTTTGCTGGGCTGTCTCCCCGAGTTTTTAAATGTGTTTTTGAAACAATTAAAAAAGACTGTGAGCTAGATCTCATGTTTCTGATGGGAGAGTAGATGGACAATAACTCGCTGATTTATGGTGGAGCCAAGCCATGAAGAGATTTAATAAGAAAGAGGAGGACTTTAAAATGAATCCTGTAGAACACAGGGATCCAATGGAGATGTTCCAACACCGGAGTTATGTGGTCACGCTTTCTGGTGCCAGTCAGCAGGCATGCCGCAGCATTTTGAACCAGCTGGAGTCTATTTAAAAATGACTGATCTTTAATTTTCAGAAACTTCAGCAGGAAGATATTGTTTAACCTTTGCTAACAGTCTTAGATGATAGACACCTGAATGGACTACTGACCTCACCTGTCCCTTCAGCCCGAAAGAACCATCAAGAAAAACTCAAAGATTTTTCACACAGGACTTTACCAAGGATGAGCAAGGGCCGAGAGGACTGACCACATCATCCAGAAGATTTTGAACACCAAAGAGTAAAATGTCCATCTTTGAGTCATTTAGCTTCAAGAAGTTGATGTACATCCTTTGCTTAACCTCACTCAAGTAGTCTAATAAAGAACCAATTCTGTCTGCAATAAAAAGCATGTAAATTTGAAGGTCATCAGCAAAACAGTGAAAAGTGATATTGTATTTTTCAAAAATAGAACCTAGTGGCAACAAGTAAAGTGTGAAGAGCGTGGGTCCCAGGATGGAGCCTTGAGGAACTCCACTGGTCAGGGGTGCTGAAACAGAGGTGAAGGGGCCCAAATTCACTGAAAATAACCTGTCCTGTAGGCAAGAATGAAACCACTGAAGGACAGTTCCTTTGAGACCAACAAACAACTCAAGACGAGACAGCAAAGTGTCGTGGCCAATGGTGTCGAAGGCAGCTGACAGATCTAGTAATAATAAAGCTGCTGAATTTCCAGAATCACTCATTAAAAGCAGATCATTAAAAACGTGTAAAACAGCACTCTCAGTGCTATGGCGCATTCTAAAACCAGATTAGAATGTCTCTGAAATGTAATTTAGAGCCAGATAATGCTATAGCTGAGAATGAACTACTTTCTCAAGGACTGGGGAAAGAAAACTAGGTTTAGAAATTGGCCTAAAATTTGAAAAGCAGGTGGGATCTAGATTGTGGTTTTTTATGAGTGGATGGACAACAGCCTGTTTAAAACACTGTGGAACACAGCCGGAAGAAAAGGAACAGTTGATTATATTTTGGATGATGAGGGACCCTGTGACGTTAGTTCCTTAACAGGCCCAAAACAACCCTCACACTACAGAAGAAATAGTAATAATTCCCATCAAATTAATGAGCAAACCCAGCACTACAAGGCTATATAAGCTATTTTTACCATTAAATACCATTTTTCGAGGAATAGGCTTCAAAAAGAGACAGAAGATAATCCAGTGGGCAGCTCTTCCAAAGAGACAGGACAGAACTGGCACCAGGATGTAGAACAAGGAGGAAATAAACTAGGGTCTGAAATAGACAGTGAGGAGGTAGAAGACCTGTGCTGCAGAATTTTATCTGAAAAAAAAAATTCAGGAAGTTGTCACACAAACTCTGAGAAGGTGCAACACCACCATAATCAACAGGATTGATGAAACAGTTTAAAACTTTAAAAAGGACCTGAGGTCTGTGGCTGTTTGTTGCCACAAGCTGAGACATGAACTGAGATTTAGCTAATTTTACAGAATTATTAAAAGCCATCAAGCGGTCCCAGAGCATCTGCAGACATGCAATCTGTCCTTTTTCCACTCTCTCTGCCGGTGCCATTCAGCCATGGCGCAGTTTTCCTTCTACATCGCATAACTTTGAGAGGAGCCACAAAGTTTGATATACCATTACAGGTACGGATGAGCTGAACACACATTTTTGACGAGTACAAGCATAAAACAAGTAAAATCCGTTAATATCTGTATTTGTGCTGACGGAAAATCCTCATTGGGTAACCGACTGTCTTCACGCTCTATGATTGGCCAGTCACATAGAGTGCCCGCCCCTCTCTACACTCAAAACCAACAGACAGCCTGCAGCTGCTGTCTCTCTCTCTCTCTCCCTCACACACACACACACACACACACACACACACACACACATACGCACGCACGCACGCACGCACACACACACACACACACCTTGTTTTGTTTAACTTTGTGTGGGAAAAATGCCAAGAACGTTAGAAAAAATTCAGTTTGATCATAAAATAATAAAGTAAAATTAAATAATAACAAAGCTGTCTTGTTCTAGTTCATCTTTCCTACTGCATGAGTTCAGTTGTATTCATTCATGCACTTAAATATTCTATTCAAGTTTGTTTAAAAAACAACAAATCACGACAATATTCCTGTTCTGAGTTTATTTAAAAACATGTTCTGTAATAGTTCCTTTACTATTGTGATCAAAAACATTGAATCTCAGTTCTGAAGCTGCTCTGTAAAAAAGTTTTCAAAGAAAAAAATACATAAAGAAACTTCTGATCACTCATCATATTGATATGATGTCAATTTCAGACTTACAATATTGTACAGATTGAAGCCCTTCCCACTTCCGGTTAAACTACGCCCAGTTCTGGGTTAGGTCCCGCCCACTCTGAGTACAGATACAGATAATGGTGTACTCGCTCATCCCTAATTACAAGTTCTGCTAAAGCAGTCTGCCAGGTCATCAACACAGTTGGATTCAGAGCCTGCTGTCCAGAAGTTGCAACAGCGACGGAAAAGTCACGAACGAACCGGCTCTAAGAGCCGGCTCTTTGAAGTGAACGACGGGAGCCGGCTCGTCATTGGAAGCCGTCCCCTTCCCTCCCCCCTCCCCTCTTGCTTTGGTGAAAGCTACAGGTGATTGGTCAACATGTGTAACCGCGTGTCCAGACTGTCCACACACAGAGCAGTAAGGGCGGGGAAGAGGGAGGATCAGACTCAGACACACAGCAGAGCACGTGCAGGTGGAGGGAGACAAGAGGGAATGAGGAGGAGGAAAAAGGCGAGAGAGAGAGAGAGAGAGAGAGAGAGAGAGAGAGAGAGAGAGAGAGAGAGAGAGAGAGAGAGAGAGAGAGAGGAGAGTGCGACGAAGGCGGTGAGAAAATGAGCGCCAGCAGTCGGAAAGTGGAGATTTCTCAAAGTGATCAGTTATTAAATCCAGAGAAGTGATAAATATTTGATATGTTGCATTTTTTTAGATTAGTAAATCATTTTACATGTAGTTTTGCATTATTTTGGTTATAAATGGACTCTACACAACAGAAAATCGAGGAGCCACTTGGGAGCCGAAAGAGCCGGCTCTTTTTGGTGAGCTGAGCCAAAAGATCCGGCTCTCTAAAAAGAGCCGGAATTCCCATCACTATTATATATGTAACGGCAGCGGACTGCTGCGTGCGCGCGCCTGAGCTAGTGTCACTGTCACGTGCTCACCCTCCCTCATTCACGTTCGCGCGAACGCGCTTGCGCTACGCGCGCCGTGCTCCTCTGGCTCGGATGGGACCAGCATGACGGAGGCGAATCGGAGGTAAAGTCGGCGGCCCGACTGCAGCTGTGCGGCGGTGAGGGGGGCTGCGAGCTCCGGGGAGATGTGGGTATCCACCGGGCCTGGTGTTTAGGAAGAATCGGTACCGCCAGACACGTCTGATGCGGGAATGCGACGCCTCATTGGCGGTTAGAGACTGTCATGGTGTTAGAGTCATTTAGTGTTAATTTACAGAAACATCAAGATACACTCGTGCAGAAACACGTGCTGGTTTTGAGTCTGGGCCGTGATTGGCCCCTCCGGGTATTACAGGAAATGCTCTAAAAGGTCAGAGTGGGAAAGCCGCAGGTTGGGTTCTGATTCTCAGTTTTTATACTTCAAAGAAAAATAAATGAACAAAAACACAGTTTCTAAAATATTCCGACATCCTTTGTGTTAATCCTTCTAGACCGTAGTCCACCCGACCAATCAGATCCTGGTCCAGATCCTGGCTGATGGAGCTCATTGTCAATCAACTATCTTGGCTTTGTGTTGGTCCTCCTTCCTTTGGAGGATGGATGTCTGACGACCCTCACTTCTATACCTGTTAGGAGTTTTCTGGGCCTGGACCCAACATGATGACATTCCATTTCTAATCCACACACACACTTTTTCTTCTCCACATCCAGACAGTCAGAGAATCTAATCTCTGTTCCTTTAGCACATCATCAGTCCTGATGTCCGGTGAAGTGGGTTCTTGACAGCAGAACGTTCTCCTGGAGTCTCCTCACTGAGCTGCAGAAGAACTCATGCCTGCTGCAGATGTTCCAGAGGATCATCTGGGTTGGCTGCTGCTGGACTTTCTTCCTCACAAATGGGAGGAAATTGGGTCTTTAGGATGAAGTTAGCTTTCCTAGAAGAAATGGACTTTATGATAATGAAGGACTATCTGATCACTCTTCACAAGGTGGCGTTTATGCAAACGGAGCCAGGAAACGTATTTGTATCGTTCTCAAAACTCTTGGCTCCAGCTGTTAGGGCCTGGATCAGCTCCGTCCCGCCTGAGTCATGTGTGGTATGTTGTTCTCGTTTCAGGCCGGTGTGACACCCCCCCCCCCCCACCACCTCCTCTCACCGTTACACTGACACCAGCCTGCAGGAGGCACACACCCGTTCTACCGGGAAGCTGGGATTTAGACGGGAAGAAGAGAAGACTCGACTAGAGAGAAGACTTTGAATCTTGTTTGTTTCTCAGCTGATCGCAGCCATGGGGGCCACGGGCTACGGCTACTACCGAGTAGTCATCTTCGTCTGCATGTTTACTGGATACTCGCTGTATTTTTTCAACAGGAAGACGTTCTCCTTTGTGATGCCGTCTGTGATGGAGGAGATCGACCTGGACAAAGATGACTTGGGTAAGAGTTGAGACGTGCTGCGGTAGGGTTGGGAACTTTTAAAACGACCTTCTTTAAGCAACAACTGCCTCGTTCTTGTTGAAACGTGTACATCTCAGACGTTTTTGCTAGACTGAGGTCAGGTTTGCGGCCCTTATATGGGCGTACTAACGTTTTATCCACATCTAGCTTCCTGCAGGTTTGTTCGTTTGAGTTTCCGAGCTGGTTGTGGCTTCACACAGAAATAAAACCACATCCATGACTTTCTGGTCTCAGCCCCGATTAGTGACTGACGGTTAACGTTGTGCTGCAGGTATGATCACCAGCAGTCAGACCATGGCCTACGCCATCAGCAAGTTCATCAGCGGCGTGCTGTCGGACCAGATCAGCGCCCGCTGGCTGTTTTCCATCGGCCTGTTCCTGGTGGGGGGCATCAACATAGCCTTCTCCTGGTCCTCGAGCGTGTCCATGTTCTCGCTGCTCTGGTTCGTTAATGGTCTGGGACAGGGCTGCGGCTGGCCCCCATGTGGGAAGGTGCTGCGTAAGGTAGGACATCATCTGGATCACAGCCTACAAACCACAGGTTCCCAAACATCTGACCCATTTAGGACAGCGGTAGGTGGAGCGGGTTGCCCAGTAAACAGAAGGTTGCAGGTTCAATCTCGGCTCCCAAGAGGGAATGCTGCTGGTGTGTCCTTGGGCGAGACACCTCACCTGCTGGTGGTGGTCGGAAGGGCCGGTGGCGCCTATGATCTGCAGCCTCGCCTCTGTCAGATGCACCGTAGCTCATCACAACCAGCGTGTGAGTGAATGATTGTGTTGTGAAGTGCCTTGGGGGGTTGTACCCTATAGAGAGCACATACATGCAGAGCACCAGTATCTGTTTAACCCTAACCCTATAAAGACCATGTGATATGAGGGTCGTTAACACACACACACACACACACACACACACACGCGCGCACGCACGAGCAAAAATCAAAACATCAAAAGGACTAAACCCCTTATAAAAGAGAGAGAGAGAGCACGTATTGGGTGTTTGTTTAAAGTGTGTGTGATGTTCTGCAGGAGCAGCTGTCCTCTGCAGCAAACAAAACGACTTCCAGGTATCTAAAGTCCTTAAACATCTCCTTAACATTTTATGTTAAAATTTACAAAAGCTCATATTTTACTGAGTTTTCTCACATGTACCTTCAAACAAAAAGATGTCCTGGCATCAGCAGCCTACGCTGGCAGGCTACATCCCACCCTCCTCAGACTACAGCCGAAGGCCGTGTAAATGACTCTGATGGCCACAGGTGGCCCCCGAGCCACGCCATGGACTCCCCTGATCTAGACAACCAAGCTGATGGGCTTTAAATCCATTTTTGGTGTTCTGTTTGCAGCCGGTGCTAGCACAGCCTGCAGGCTGATTTTCAGTTGCTTGTCAGAGCTTGTACATAAAGGATCTGCACTCTGGCGGTGGTGTTTTGCACATGGTTGTTCCCTCAGGACGTTTGGAGGCCAGGAGCTGGTCCAACCCAGCCGTAGGAAGAGTTGACTCTCTGAGATGAGACTAGTGGAGCTGCCAGAAGTGAACGGCTTACCTAAAAATCTGTTAAAAGTCTGGACTATAAATAGCTTCATACGAAGTGTGGAAGCGGTGTGGTGAGGTGTCTGGTCCTTCAGAACCTTCAGTTCCATCAGGATAAACTCTAATGTTAGAAACGACGCGCGGACTTTAGAAAGCGTGCCAGCAGGTGTTCAGTGGGCTCAGATTACAGGAGGATTTATTTATAGAGAAATCTTAGACGATCTTAAAGGTGCATCAGAGAACAAACATGCTTACGCGGTTCTGGTTCTGGTTCGGTTGCACAGCCGAGCTGGATCAGCGGACCCTGGTCACTGGAGACGCTAGGGTCTTGGCCCTTGTGGCTGTCTGTACTTGGATTACTGCACCGAGCCTTTGGCTCTGCTGCAGCGTCTCACAGAGAAGACCCGGGATGGTCCCGTTTGTTTGCAGGGTTTTTGGAGGGGAACAGAAAACTCTTTAACAGGACAGCTGAGCTAATCAAGCTCACACACATTAAAGCAGCGCAGCACGGCACTGTGGGGAGAGATCATAGTAATCTGGTTTGTCTGCAGCTCCCAGACCAGATCTGTCAAGCAGGATTAATGTCTTAATGACGTCATTTCAGGTTGAACTCCGGGTTTTCAGGAGCGATG
Organism: Nothobranchius furzeri; assembly: GCF_043380555.1. Lineage (NCBI taxonomy): Eukaryota > Metazoa > Chordata > Actinopteri > Cyprinodontiformes > Nothobranchiidae > Nothobranchius > Nothobranchius furzeri. Next base: position 41,315,073 of record NC_091750.1, on the reverse strand, counting down.
GGTCAGAGTCGTCCGGCCAGGCCGTGGTAATCCCAGTAGTCGTATCGCTTCTCGTGAGGAGCTTTTTCAATCCAAGCAGAAAAAGATGCTTTTAAACCACAGCCAGCTTCACTAAGGTGAGCTGAGGCCCGGGTTTTCTGATTGGTTAAAATGAATGAATGAATGAAAAGTCTTTATTAATCCCAGAGTGGGAAAATTTAGATTTTAGACAGAATTTAGAGTTTTCAAAGAAAATGGATCAAAATGCAAAAATAATAACTACACGTCTACAACACTCATTTATACTAGTTATCAGCTAAAAAAGTTGATTTTGATGTGACCTGCTCACTAAAATGTCATCTAGTTTTAAGTATTGACCCTTTGCACGTGACGTTACGCCACTCATGTGACCGCCTCCTTCGCCATGATGGACGACAAAAAGACTGTTTACACCCGTAGAAACTCCAGTGAAGCTAGTCAAACAAGCCAGTTTGTAGCCTTTTATCGCTTTTATTTAGTTGATTTGACAGTAAACTGGTTTTAGCTTGCTGCGTGGTTGGCTGCACTAACAGACGAGGATGTAAACTCAACTCGTTTATTCTTTTTAATAACTTTGATGGAGACTGAGGACGGAGACGAACTGCAGCGATCAATCAATCAAGCGGACTAGCAGCCCTCAGATTTGCAGCGAACATGTTTTTACCGGGTAAGATTAACATTCATTTGTTTCACGAGGAGGACAGGGATGTGATGTGTTTATAGTTATTGATAATCCTGATGGATGGGTATTTCACCACGGATGCTGCTCTCCGTCCACTGTAGTGTAAAGCAAGATAATTATTAAAAATATTAAAGCTCCTATAGGGTGTGTTGTGATCTGTGGGGGAAACCGGAGTACCCGGAGGAAACCCACGCATGCATGGGGAGAACACGCAACTCCACGCAGAAAGGCCGCAGCTGAGCCGAGTTTCGAACCTGCAACCTTCGTGCTGCGAGGCAACAGTGCTAACCACTGCGCCACCATGCAGCCCGTGGTTGAATACTTGGTGCATATAAACTCACAACGTGATTGGATCATTTCAGTTAGTGTCCATGTAAACAGAGATTTGGGATTTCCAATTAACCAAGGCTTGAATCGGATTGGGGAAAATTGGTGCATTAAATTTTTTGTAACTCTTCTGTTTAAGTGTGTTAAATGCTTAAAAATCTGAATAATTAATGAGCGTCAGAGCCCTGTGACTTCAGAGCTAGCTCTGGGGAAAGGCCTCAGCCTCATGTTAATGGATGTTCGGCCATTTTGACTCTGAACTTTAGTTTTGTCCTCTGTGTGTTTGGATGTTAGTCATGGAATATTTTGGACAAAAGGGCAAACTGTGGTTATTGACTGCACTAACAAACCATTCAAGTAGTTTCTGCTTCTTTTTATCAGTAAATAAATTTATATTTCTGTACTCTATTTAGCTGGTTGAATGGGGAAAGGCTGTGTCCTCTTAACTGCTTGGTCAAACATGTTAGTGGGGCTTCTGGCTGGATAAGAATCTTGAGCAGGTGCATGCCTTCTCCTGTCTCCTGCCTAAGAACAGTTGCTAGAGGAGGCGGCTGCCTGTTCCAGGCTCCAATGCGACGCTGTAGTCACGCTGCTCATCGGTGGATCTCTGTTGGGGACCACAGAAACACTGCAGCTCTTTTTTGTTGACACTGCTTCGCTTTTGAGTCGCTCAACCACATTTTCCTCGCCAATAGCTTGCTGGTAGAATGGGGGAAAATTCTGTGGGTATACCATAACGCTGCTTGGCCAAAGATGGGTTGAAATTTAACATGTTGGTGTGGCTGCTAGGTAAAAAAAAAAACTAGAGCTAAAGATCTGACTGAGAATAGCAGAGCCTGTTGGGCTTCGCTGTTCCACCGCAGTCAAAGATCCACAGGTCCACCGTAGTGGACCCGGTTCTTGGCTCTGCGGAGTGTCGTCACAGCAGCGGCCTTGTGGATCTTTGACCACGGTAGACCAGCAAAGCCCGATATCCTCAGTCAGTTTACCATCCATTCATTTTCTTCCACTTATGAGTCGAGGCGTGGGGGCAGCAGCCGAAGCCGAAAGGCCCAGAAGTCCTTCTCCCCAGCCACTTGGGCCAGCTCCTCCGGGGAAATCCCAAGGCGTTCCCTGGCCAGGTGAGAGACATAGTCCCTCCAACGTGTCCTGGGTCTTCCTTTAGGCCTCCTCCCGGTTGGATGTGCCCATCTGGTTAGGCGTCCTAACCAGATGCCCGAGTCACCTCAAATGGCTCCTCTCGATGTGGAGGAGCAGCGGATCTACTCTGAGCCCCTCCTGGATGACCGAGCTTCTCAGCTCAGCCACCCTGCAAAGAAAACTCATTTTGGTCGCTTGTATCTGCGATCTCGTTCTGTCGGTCACTACCTAACGCTCATGACTATAGGTGAGGGTAGGAACGTAGATCGACCAGTAAATAAAGAGCTTCTGGCTCAGCTCTCTCTTCACCATGATGGATCGGTACAACAATTGCATCACTGCAGAAGCAGCACCAATCCTGCTCCATCTTTCCCTCACTCGTGAACAAGACACTGAGATACTAAAGCTCCTCCACTTGGAGCAGGACCTAATCCCTGACCTGGAGAAGCCATTGTAGAGGGTATTATGGTTTTAAAAACGGAGTCGGAGACAGTCGTCTTCCATCAGACTGTAAACAGTCGTTCCCCCCCTCTGTGATCATGTGGGTCTGATGCTCATTAATTATACAGAATTTTAGGCTTTTAATACACTTAAACAGAAGAGTGAGAAAAAATTCACCCCCCTCAGAGTTGTCATGAGTGTAAACTAGATAATTTAAACCAAAAACATGTTTTGGTACCAGGCTGTAAACGTGTTTTTTTTCTGCTGTGAAATTGGTATTTTTTGCTCGCTTCTGCCACCAGCCCCCAGTGGACGAGGGTGGAACTGCAGTTTATTTCACTTCCGGGTTTGCTTCAATTTTTGACCCGCATTGTGGGGGCTTGGTTTTAGATTGGGTTCTGGTTCTGCTGGTATTAGAATATCTGCTCCTTCCTTTGTCAGAGTTACTCCATGCAGACATGAACGGTCTCACCAATACCAGGGAGTCTCACTGTGGTCTGTGGTTTTCTCCACCAGTGGTTCCAGCCCTCCCAGTTTGGAACATGGTGGTCTGTGCTGTCCTGCAGCATGAACCTGGCCGGGTGTCTGGGTCCAATCCTAGTGATGGTGCTGCTGCAGTACTATGAGTGGAGGACAATCCTCACCATGTCGGGCCTTTTCTGTGCCTCCTTCTCATTCGTCTGCCTGCTGTTTGTGAAGAATGAGCCCAACGATGTGGGTCTACCCAGCGTTGAGGCAGCGTTCAAGAAGGGAGCAAAGGGTGGTGAGCAAAGACCAGCAGAGCTTTAATGTCACAATTTTGGCAGGAGTGATCTGTTGTGTGCCTAACATGGTGAGTGTGAATCATGTCCTCTCCAGCCAACGGTGAGAGCACCCTGAGGGAGTTCCTCCTCTCTCCCTTCCTCTGGGTGTTGTCTCTGGGTTACCTGGTGGTGTTTGGGGTGAAGACAGCCGCCACTGACTGGGGTCAGCTGTTCCTCATGCAGGAGAAAGGCCAAACCGCTCTCATGGGTGCGCTTTTAATCTGCTTTCTGCCACTAAGTGTTTGATTGGTCTGAACCGGAGCTGACACGTGCTGTTTTAAACAGGAAGTACCTACATGAGTGCCTTGGAGGTGGGAGGATTCGTCGGCAGCCTGGCTGCAGGTTTCATCTCAGACAGGGCAGTAGCTCAGGTGAGTAACAGGAATACTGACCGGACCTATTTCACCAGCATCCATGTTTAGTCTAAACCATTGTTTTCCTGTTCTCCAGCGAGGCCTGAGCACCCACGGCAGCCCCCGCCACGGCCTGCTCATTCTAATGATGGCCGGCATGTATGTGTCCATGTACCTGTTCAGAGTGACCATCACACCTGACACCCCGGAGGTGATTCCTCTCCTGTCCTCCCGGTGGGGAACGTTATGGTTTTTCATGAAATGTTGATGTTTCTGTTCAGGAAGCTCCTCTTTGGGTCCGGGCTCTTCATCCAGTCTCTGTTCTCCTTGGCGTGTCGGAGAAGGAGGTGCTCAAACACGCCTGAGTTCTGGCAGTTCGTTTCTGCCCAGTCTAAAGGTCGTCTGTGTTTCACTGACAGATATGGATCCTGTTCCTCGGTGCCGTGTTCGGGTTTTCCTCCTATGGACCGATTGCCTTGTTTGGAGTGATCGCGAGCGAATGTGCTCCTTCAAACTTCTGTGGGACGTCTCATGCAGTCGTGGCCCTGATGGCGAACGGTGAGTGGCACCGTCACACGACCTCCACCATGTTTGAATTCTGACATGCTTTTATGACTGACAGCTTTGCGTTTTTCCCAGTGGGGGCCTTCATGGCGGGTCTTCCCTTCAGCACCGTTGCCAAGCAGCACAGTTGGGAAGTGGCCTTCTGGGTAGCTGAGGTCCTAATGGGCGTCACCACTATCTGGTTCTTCCTCATGCGTAACATGCGCACCAAAATGGGACGGATGGTAGAGAAAATGGACTAGTGGACACGAGCCCCGCTGGGGACATCTCCTCTCCACACCAGAGCTCGGGGTGGCTGCAGCTAAACCACAGATGGAGTTACTCAGATGTAGAAGAGCACAACTGTTGGTGTTTTTAATCCTCCCCTGGTCCAGGTCACATGACACATTCATGCTGAAGACAGTGTGCCGACCTAAATGTTTTCACTGATTCTGCCTTAAGGCTTTTATTAGCGTTTCTCTGGAAGCCTTATGAACAGCCTCTGTTCAGAGAAATAGCTTACATCTGCCAGGACTGATAAGCTAACGGCTGTAATTTTAAATCAGCTCTCCCAAAGTTCCCAACATCTCATTTCCCATTTCCGTGAAGTGTGTGATCGGCGTATTCCGCTCAGAGCTACTGCGGCCTTTAGCGTTAGCATCAGTCGGGTAGCTAACGCAGCTACACTCACCGACGCTCAGAGCGAGTCAGACGCAACGAATCTTAAAATGACAGAGTTCATTGTAGTAGATGAGCAGCCTTTCTCTGGTGGAAGTCATAGGCTCCGCCCACTGCTCTGTCTCTAGGAGCTCTGCTGTGGGACACAAATGAACCCACTAATAAGAGAGCTCCTAGAGTTACTGACACATTCCTGTTGTCCTTTTGCACAGGAAGGTGCATTTTTGTCTAAATGAGGGCGATGCTAATGCTATTGTTCCTTTTTCCAGATCCTGTAGTCGTTAGCACTCATCATAACTAAACCAGTCCGGTTATCGGCAGCAGAAATCCCGCTGTCCGTGTCACACAACCATTTTTATCTACAGGACTTCAGGAACCTCCAGCAGGTTTCTGCTGGATCCACCAGAAGAGCTACACTTATCTGCTGGCTGAGATGTTTATGCGTGTAAACACCACAGGACTGCCCGTAGACAAGTGTGTGCTGCGGAATACAAAGATTATCGCATGAAGCTGTACAAACAGCTGTGAGATTAGCTGCACTGACTAGCTGTTAGCTCTTCAGTCCTGGTGACACACATCTGTTTCTGTGAACAGAAGCTCGTCACCAAATGAGGCAGGAATAACTTAAAAGACTAACACACTTTGGGATGGCCGACGGTGTCTCTGCAGCTGTTGGACGGCCTGTCTGTGGTCCACCTGGACAAACACCTTCAGCTTTGGTCTCACATCTAAAGTATTTCCATGAGCATCAAGTAGTGAGCAAAGTGAAGTTGGTGTCCTCTGGAGGAGCTTTAGGAGCCAACATGAACACCAGCAGAGTTCTGATACTGATCCAGCAGCAGAAGGTACCACCGGAGAAACGTGGTTTTTACTGTGATTGTAAGAATAAAAACATCAGAGTTTAACGTCTTTTCATTCAGATGTCTGCTCTTGCTGTCGGGTGCTCCCGTACGCGTCTCCACCCACTCACATCAGAGTTGCCTCGTAACCGAGTCATTCATCCACAGTTCAGCCGGTGTGGAGGCGGGTCTCCAGAATCAGTCACAGGTTGCAAAACCAGAACGGTTTCAGTTTCATCAATAAACATGAAATATGTAAGGAGAAGAAGTGTGTTTGTGGAGGAATAACAGGGTCTGGCACCGCGCCTTCACGAGATTGGTCGATGCTTTTCTGGTTTTGGTTTTAAACACAAACGTTTGTAATCAGCTACATGAAAAAAGATCTGGGTCCCGCTGCTGATCGACTGTGAGGGTTTGGGGTCCCCACTGACTGAAAATAAATGTTAAAGTCAGCTTTTCAGGTTGCATGAAGCTTTAAAAGGAATTTCTGAAGTTGGTTTGCATCAGCAGGCCAAGCGAGGGACGCACTCCTGCATCAGTGTGTGCAAAAGAGCTGACGCAACACTCAGGTAGATGCTGAGGCACTTACACATCAGCGAGGTCCGGCCCTGGCCCAACACACCTGGTTCTGTTAGCTAAGCCCCTCGTGTTGTACAGGCTTCAGGTGTTAGGGCAGAAACATGCAGGTTAGCGATGAAAGCACCAGGATCAGACACAACTCATCCAGACTAACAAACGTCTAAGAGGAGCTGGGACTGTGTTGGAGGTCAGAGCGGTGGCATGAACCAGCCAGGTGCCACGCTGTTGAGAGCAGCAGGAGCTGGCGATGACGTCCAGAAACCACGCCCTGGAAACTGAGCGGTCCTCGGCCACTTCCTGGGTTTTTACAAAAGCACGTCTGTCCTCACGCTCCACCACCCGACCGGCTTGGTTTTTACCAGTTTAGTCACACGAATGCCTGCTACCGGTCTGGTTTATTCTCCATTCAACACGTTGTGATGCGTTCACAAGCTTCAGGAGTTCCGGCTGATTAACACGCGGGTTTAACAGCCGCGTGCTGCTCCACTTCCTCAGTTTTCCACTAAAGTTCAAACACATTCACTGACTTTATTCTCACACTCACGGGCACCCGTAGTTTACACGTGAAACGGTAGAAACCGGGGCCTCTGGGACGTTTGGCTGTTCGTTTTGACAGCATTCACAAGCAAATGTTCAAAGTGAGCCACCAGGTGGGTTTTATTGGTTTATTAACAATCATTACACAAATACAACCAAACAAATGAACAGGTGGTACAGCCCACATAAATATGGCTACTGCTGGTACGCATCAGCCCACCAGCCGCTCACGCGGTTAAACACGCCTCTGGCTGGACCAGGACAGGACACGCCTTGCACAGCAGATCACACATGTGGAACGACAGACACGGTTCTGACCTGTCCGGTACCGGAACGATCGGCTTCAGGAGGAGAACGCACGAATACGAGTTACAAATAGGAAAAGCTCACCAACGTTCTAGAACACGGCTCAATATCAACAATAAAAGCACGAGCTGCTAGCCTAACGCCGTCCCTCACAAAGAAAATGGAATGTGGCCCACCCCTCCTCCCCATTATTACTCCACTTTAAAAACCCTCACAGATGATCGGATGATTCCCATACCCAAACGGACCGTTTTTACAAAAGAAAAAGTCTTCTCTACATTCGGCCCACTACAAATCCTGTCGTTAGAAAATACTTGATAAAAATATTCCCCTGAATTGTACAAGAAAAGAGGTCCAGGGAGCAAAACGGAAGGGAGCGCTGCTATTCTGCTGCCTCGTCCGTTTTATCAACGTCGTTCGTGGCCGGTGCCTGCAACACAGAAGCCAGGGATTACAGGTCCCACCAACAGTAGATTATTGTAATTAATACATAATCTGACACATAATCACCTCTTCATCAGCTTTGGCTTCACCGTTCTCAGCTGGATTCTCCGCAGCCTTCTCCTCAGGCTTGGCCTTCTCCACCTCCTTGGCTTTCTTGGCCTTGGCGGATCCCTTCTGCAAACACACCAGAATCACACACACACACACACACACCTAAGAACAGCCAGAGATGTACACAGGTGAGTGGTTAGCCACCGTTAGGCTGTAACCGGGCAAAACAGTCTTGTCGGGTTTACTGCTTCTAGTCCTGCTGTGCTGAAATGTCTTTGTGCCACTAGAGGGATCAGAGTGTTTACTGGGCAACCGCAGAAGAAGAAGAGCTGGTCACATGACCAAACAGATGGACTTAAACATGAAGCGGTTAGCCAACATTTTATTCTTACTTATTTCATTCTTGGAACACAATAAGCCTCACATTGGTAGGTTGGTGTCCAGTTAACCGGCTATTAACCGTTAACGGGCGTCAATGGCCGGTTAAAGACATTTTGAAAGGAGTGCATCCCTAAAAGCAGCGCTCCCAACGCCGTGACCCCCCAATGGTCCCTACAATTCTGTCATTGCTGAGGTGAGGATTATATCTGTAAACTTGACATGTATAAAATACGGCACTGCCACAATTAGACAACAAAAGATTATGTTGTTTATTCTATGAGCATTTTCTTCACCTCTCCTCCTGTGGCTGCTTTCTGCTCGAAGCACATGTGCAGTAGCGACCTTCCAGATCAGCCTTTGAATCAGAACCACCAGAGGGAGAAGACACGGCGAGTCGGCAACGTAGCTCAAACATTAAAGAGCATCTTACGAAGACGAGGGAATCCCGTAGAGTGCAGACTGCTAAGTGAAACTCTCCTTTCACGGGAGCACATTGGCGATTATGGCGGAGAACGAAGAGTCGCCTCTGTAAGCTAACCACCTGCTGTTAGCGGCTAGCACCAGCAGAGAGCTACCTGTGCTCATAGGTGTAGCAACGCCAGTAGTGGTGGTGATTTTATTACCTCTAGCACACGTATGGATGTCACGTTTTTGCACTAATGATTTATTCTAGCTGCTACGTTACCGTGTTAGAAAGCACTCCTCCTCTTCAACGGACGAGTTTGTTACAAAGCCCAAAATACTATTTTAGCTGGAAACACCGTGAGCACAAGTCATTTCTGAGTTTCTTCGGTTTTAGGAGCCTACCTCCATGTGACTGCAGCATTTGTATTAACAGCTTATAAAGGTAATTAAAGTGGTTTGATAAGCGATCATCTTGTCTTTATTACTAGATGGCACATAGCTGACCACACTAATGATGGTATATTAGAGCATCCTGGTGCAATACGCTACACTTTATCAATGACACGACTAGAGCTGGGGGTAAACGATTACTTTTAATTTTAAAATGATTACTCTGACGATTATTTTATCGAATAGTCGACTATTCTAATGACTATTTAGACAATTAATCTAGCGATTATTTTTCTATTGCAGTTAATAAAAACAAATAAAATCTCACATAAACTCCTAAAAAATTGATAAATTGTTACTGTAAGAGAATAAACACTACAGGCCTTCCATTTTGTATAACACTGCTTTTATCGTGTTGCGGTTGGTTATGTTCTGGTGACGTGTAGAACTTGGGAGTGCAGGCTGCTGCCTGAGAGGTGGTTGGAGACGGAGTGTCTCCATGCTGCTTTGTTTTGGTCACTTATGTGCGTGAGGCGAGTGGTGTTACGACCCTTCCTGGGGAGTTTGGCTCGTGTGCAAAAAGAAAGGGACAATAACGCGGGATTTAAAAGTTAAAATGATGATCAGGTTTATTTCCAACAACAAAACATAAATCTTTCCATCCACAGGTTGGGAATAATAAAATTTATTCTGCCTGTGGGGAATTAAAACAAAAGCACAAACAAGTAGGGATGTCCCACTGGGCAAAGATTACAGAGTTCTGGACCAAAATAAGGATCTCCAAAGGTCCAAACTCTAAATTGGGCGGTTAAACCAAACTCAAGGTGATATTTTAAACTAAACCGAAAACCCACAACACTCTAAATGTAATAAAAGGGAAATCTACGCCACAAAAAAGATGAACTCTAAACCAAAACGTAATAGCTTATCCAAACACATGAAGCTGTTATCGAAAATGCTAACAGTAGCTTTACCAACGTTAAATTCAAGTTACTAAGTTTAAATAAACCAAAAACACCCAGCAGCAAACAGACCAGCACGGAGGAGAGACTGCTACCACCAAAACAGCTCTCCTAATGTCTGAAAGAAGCTCCTTTATGAAGGGAGAAACGCTCCCGGTGATTTTCTACATCTGCGGTAGAGACGGAGCAGCGAATCTGACCCCGGAAGTTGTTGTCCGTTGCCGGGAGACGAAGGCGGGCAAAACAGGAAAGGAATCTAGTAGCGGACGGGCGTTGTTCCGGGTCTTCTGTATTTGGCGGAGATGTTAGTGAAGGCGGAGAAGAGGGCGAACTAGAGTAAAAACAGGCAGTTTCCTCTATTTGCAAACTCCTGGGGATGCAACAAGTGGGCGCGGTGCGTCGACTTCTGGATCTGACGTAGACAAATTTTTAGAATCGAGCCGTCAGCGTCATCGACGCTTTGCTACAGCCCTAGACATGACTAGTTGACTACTAAAACAGTGGTTTGTGGCAGCACTAATAAAGTCTCAACAGTACAGACACAAGTGTGTTATACCTCCGTACGTGTGTAAGTTTGTAAAGAATCACTCCTGGTGTTAGCATGCGGGTCCTGGCTGGTCTTGGACACACTGAGCTAAAACACCAGGTGGAATGAGAAAGCCTCCTACCTTTGGTTTGGGTTTGGGCTCTGCCTTTGTGGGTTCAGGTTTCTGTGTAGAAACAAATACTAACGTGAGCCTCTCATAGTTCTGCTAACAGGAAGTGTTCAACCAGACAGGATGTGCTGCTCCGTACTCACATCCTTCAACCTAAGAGATCTCCTCTTGGGCTGCAAGGTGAGCAGGTGGGCGGTTATTACCAACAACCAGTCACAATCACATTCATGCACAACCTGCGGGGTTTATGGATGGACATTCCAAATAAAAGTAGAACAGACTGATTCTTACCGCAGACTCTCCTCCTGCAGCTGCCTGTGGAGACAAAAGAGACCAGCTCAGCAATGGGGTTCAACAGAACTATCTATCATTACAAATCAGCACATTTATCCAATAAATAGAAATGATATCGCACATAACTGCAGACCTTCACATCACCAGAGCCTGGAGCAACAGTTTAGTCCTGACCAAACACCTGGGCCCAGGCTGTTTAATGAGGTTGTGTTGTTGCCATAAACTGGTTCTGGGCCACCAGTACTGACTGTGATTTACCTACAGGACTGAAACGGGCTCTGTGAAACAGTACACGCTCACGAGTGCTGACTCCCATACACATGGAGCTTTGTTTACACCTCTGTTGGTGTTCCAGTCTCCTTTTAGGGAATTCTTCTGTTTGTTTGAACTTTATTCTGCAGCTTTTATTCTTGGTTTCTATTGCGTGAGCGCGAGCTGTGTGCTCAGTCCTGGCTGTGGTCATGCAGATTTACACGTGCCATTAATATGCAGTGTTTAAAAGTAAATGCATGTCAAACGTGCAGCAGCAGAATTAATCCTGCAGCTAACTTCACAAAGATCTGCTCAGGAAGTAAGCATCCAGCGTCAAATCGGATTAGATGCTAAACCCCTCACTGCTGCTGACTGAACCATCCTCTGCTTCTCCACAAACCCTGTCCCGTTAGCGTCATTTGGAATCCTAGCATGGCCGAGGATGGAAGGGCTCTCCTATTTATTGGCTGTTTCATGTAAGAGGAAACTGCATGCTTTGATGTTTAGCCAGATCTTGAGGAGTTTTTTTTAAAGAAAATGTGACCTCATCACTATAATAAACATTGTTTCCTGTTTAGCAACAAGCCAGTTTGTTTCTTTCATAAAAGAGACGGAAAAACATCAAATGTAGATGACTTTATATCTGTTGGCTCTATCGGGGTTATCTTATTACTTACGAGGCTATCCTACTTTAATAGGTTAAGGCTGTTCACACGTTAGAGCACATCTCCCATCATCAGATTAAATGTGTATCTAATCAAAAATAAGTTAAAGCTGATTAGGATTTAGACCTATTTTTCACCCGTTTACATTATTCTAGAAAAAACAGACAGCATAGGTCAGTTTTATTAAATATACCCAGGTAGGCATGTGTTCATCCTATCTAAAGCTTCAGAGCCAAGAGATGTAAAGAAAGTCCAGCAGTTAGATAAATGCAACGATATTACAAATTCACATTTTAGGATTCTATGAAACAACGCAGGACAGAATGGTTGTTATAGCGCTAAATTCACGTTTTCTTCACTAAACTCAGAAACAGCTTTCTGCTGCTAAACCAAACAGCCAATCGTAGTAGAGCTTTTTTAGCCAATCAGAGGCTAGAAAGGCGGGATCTTCCTTACACATCCTAGGATTTCAAATGACGCGTGACGTTAAGTAGCAGCGCACCGGCACCAGACAACTTCCTCCTTTCGGTAGACGGATTAACGATCCCGAATCCTGCGCTGAAACCAACGTCACCACGTGGCGCTCTTCCCAACCACAAGCAGCCTACCACGTAGCCCCGCCCCCACCCGTTCGGCGGTAACAAACGGGACTGCGTTCCCGCCACTAATTTGAAGAGTAACGGAGATGCTCCGTGACTCCGTTGGTCTGGACGCAAAATCTCCCCGAAGCCCCAGCAACAGGAGCCTCGCCATTGCATAAACTGCCCCCCCCCCCCCCCCCCAACACGCACACATACATTATCGTTACATCAGATTAATAACGGCGCGCGCGCACCGACAGCGTCCAGAGCTGACGTGCTTTATCGATGTTTAGAGAAACACGTAAACGGCGCTTCCCTCCACGCACCAACCCTAACCCCGCGCAAGAGCTTCTTTCTTATTCCAGGTTTTTACTGAGAAACTTCTGCGACCTCCGAAGAAAACAATCGATATGCCGCCAACTTTCTCTGCGTAATGCCGCCTGATGAGCCTGGTGCACATAAAAAGCGCTTCTGCTGCGTCCGGACGCGTCTGTTTCCTGAAGCGGTCCGCGGTGAGGTGAAAATCCCTTCACACAAAGATCAGCGGTGCAGAGAGAAGCCCCAGCTAGCCGCCATCACAACACAACGCATCGCGCGCTCCATGCAGACGCAAGGCTGCTGCGCGGCCGGCCGGAGGCTGCTGCAGCGCAGGTCCGACACACGGAACCAACATGCACCAGAGTCCTGTCCAACTCAACCTTCGTTACAGCTACAGCATCACTGAATGCACAGAGCGGTGCGGCTACTCACTTTGCTCCTTTTAGGCATTGCTTTGTGGGGACTTTTCAAATAAAAATAAAAAACAACAGATCCGTGTTATCTCACTAATCCAGCTGAAACTACTGGGTAACGCTGTGCCACTACAGGATACGGCGCAGCGAGACGTTTGAGTTCCACTGGAAGAAAAACTAGCTGAAACCGGATTGGATCCTCCCCTCCCTCCCTATTCAAACCCTTGCGCTTCCGACATGATTGACGGTTCTACACCCCGCCCCTCGCGCCTTCTGATTGGATGTCACGGCGAAGAACGTCACAATTTCAAATCTTTGCTCAGACCTGTGTGGTTACGTCACACGTCAATCATCCGACATTGCGTGTGGCCATCTGCTATTTCAGGGCAGAATTAGTGGAGCTTCATGTTTGACTTCATGTAATCCTTTTGTTTTCTCATCTGCTGTTTCTGCTCTCGTTCTGAGTTCTTTTCTGAAAACACAAGTGAAAGCAAACCACCTCCTGCTCCATCAGAGCTCCAGTAGCCTGGACAAGCAGTTTAGACAAGGAAATAGGCGACAGTTGTACAGTTCCATGACTTTGTGCGTTCTTATGCAACCACTTTGTCATGCAGCTGTGTGTGCGTGACTTTCAGAGCGTGCTCACGTGGTTTACATCATCTTGGGTGTAATCACTTTCCTCTGTAACCAGCAAAAAGACAGGAATAAAAATAATCAAATTATTTATTGAAAGGCCCGAGGAATATAACTTAAAGGTCAACTATGTAAGAATTGAGTAACAGCGACATCCTGTGGTCATATTTGGTTACTGCAGTTTCTGTGAGTTGCCAAGTAGTGATGGGAAACTAAAGTTTATGTTTTAACCATTAAATACATTGTTTTCACAGTTATGAACTACTTAAAAAAGAAAATACTATACTATACCAAGTTTATTTCTATAAATCATTTTAAAACAGCATGACAGCTGACCAAAGTGATGAACAACGACACAACAATGATAAAAAAAGCTCAGCATAAAAAATCAAACAGTGCGATACAATTATAAAGGGAGTGTTCAAAGCAAGATAATATAATATAGTAATATATAATATGGTAGAGAAAAACATAGGGCAACATTAGAATCACAAACCTAGAAAATGTATAAACCTGTATGTTTTACATCAGAACTTGGCTATTATAAAATGAATATTGAAGGAATGCATTCACTTGGCGAATAACAACAAAAATAAATCTACATCTCCATGTTGGCCTGGAGACTCCGAGATTCCCTCATAGAAGCTGGCAGTAGTTCCCACGATGAAGGAAGTCTGGTCTGTGGATGGACGTCTGCTTGCCCAGCACGACGATCCACCAATCAGAGGATGGGTGGAGTCTTTAAAGATGAATGATTGTGATTATTAATTGTGATTACAATATTGACCAAAATAATCAACCAAAATAATAGTGATTATTTTGGTTGATTATTTTGGTTGTAATCGTGCAGCCCTAAAGGTTGCCAACTCCTGGATTAGAATAGTAACAAGGTTTTTTTTCGTTTAATCCATGTCTTTATTTATTATTATTTTATTTGTGTAGTGGTGATTCCTTGTTTGTCCAACTGATTTCCTTAGGTTTTAAATTCTTAAGCCACTGCTGCACTGAAGTGACATCTTGTACACAGGCAAAAGAAGTCCAATGTCCAAATGATCTCAACTGGTGAATATTTTTGGTGTGTATTCATCCAACTTGGAAAGTATTGTAACGTAGATTGCCAGAAGGAGTTTCAGGAGGAAACAGGTCTCTGCTACCGCTGTGGGGAATCGGGTCACTTGGCCAGGGACTGCCCAGCTCCAAGTCCTTAGCCCCGATCTGGACAGCAGAGGCCACCAGCTTCGGGAAACGCCAGCGGGATGGGGCAATAAAGGGACTCCCACCTCGTACAGCATCGCCCCCTTGAAATTAACCTGCCATCAGTAATGGCCGAGGAAATGGGTTTGGCGGGTGAGCAGGGCACACTTAGCGGGATTCAGCCGCAGCCCAGCCTGGCAGATGGTGACAAAAACTTCCCGCAAATTGTGGACAGAATGCGCAAAGTCTTTGGCGTGAACCAGCAAGTCATCCAAATAGACCACACAACGGCTGCGAAAAATCTCCTGCAGAACCTGCTCCATGAGTCTTTCAAAGGTAGCCGGAGCATTACACAGACCAAACGGCATTACTCGAAACTGCCACAGTCCCTGTCCAATAGTAAATGCCATTTTAGGTCTGGCCTCCGGTGCTAACTCCATTTGCCAATACCCGCTGCGCAGATCCAAAGAGCTGAACCAGCATGATCCGGCCACATAGTCCAGCGCATCATCAATGCGGGGCAAGAGTCTTTGCAAGTCACAGCATTTTGCCTCCTGTAATCCACACATGGCCGCCATCCACCCCCTCTCTTCTTCACCATGACCACAGGTGCAGCCCAGGGGCTGTCTGAGGGCTCGATGACCCAGTTGGCTGCCATGTCCTTCATTAGTCCCTCTGCCGCTTGGCGTTTGGTTAATGGCAGTCGATGAGGATGGAGCCATACAGGAGGAGCATCCCCTGTATCGATACAGTACTGGACCAGGCTAGTCTGAGTGCAGTCCTCCTCCCGAGCAGCAAAGATGTTCCCGAACTCCTTCAGTAATTGGCTCAACTGCTCCTGCTGCTCATTGAGGTGTTCCCCACTGTGTTGCTCCAATGCCTCCATAGCAGCTATGGACTCTGGTGTCAGGGATACTGTTGGAGGAGACGTTTCCAGTACAGCCTCTTGCTCCCAGCAGCCTTCCTTCAGCGACTGGGCCGCCCTGGTTCCCTGTAGTTTCCTTTGAAGATCACTCCCCTCCTGAAGAGGAATCACCTTGGCACCTATGTGCAAAGCAGTCCCACAAACAGCAATGCATGCCCCCCAATGGGTCAGTAGATCCAAGCCGATGATGTAGTCATCCCAAACATCAGCCAGCCAGAACTCATGCTCAGCCTGATGCGGTCCCACCACCACCTGCAACAGTCTTTTTCCCGTCATCATGTTTTTTTCACCCGTAACTGTAAGCAAGGCAGTCTTAGTGGGACTCCACCCCACCGAAAGGGAACTCTCAGTCTCTTGTAATAATCCCTTCCCGATCAAACAGATAGTGGACCCCGTGTCCACCAGTGCCTTGCATCGCTGTCCACCGATAAAACAGTTGAAATATAGTCCATGAAGTGGCCCATAGCAACCTATAGATGGCAAGTTAATTTCAAGGGGCGATGCTGTACGAGGTGGGAGTCCCCTTATTGCCCCATACCGCTGGCGTTTCCCGAAGCCGGTGGCCTCTGCTGTCCAGATCAAGGCTGAGGACTTGGAGCCAGGCAGTCCCTGGCCAAGTGTCCCGGTTCTCCACAGCGGTATCAGAGACCGGTGGATGGCCTCTGTTGCGGGGTCTGACCAAGCAGGGACTGGCAAACTTCTTCCACCTCCTCTGGCATCGCTCCCTGTTTAGCTGACCTGACCAGCAAAGGTCGCCCCAACAGTCCAACAGGCATCACTTCCTCTGCTTGCTCAGCTCTCCTGAGCACGTCAGCCATGGTGGTGGGGAAGGATAGCTGCACATGCTGGCATAGCGGCTCCGGCATCAATCCTCGCAAGAGTACGTGAAGACTCAATTCCTCTCTGGCACTAGCAGGGAAGGCAGGATAGCCTTGCCGAGCATGGAACTGGATATCAGCAGCATAGGCCCCCAGGCTCTCTCCATGCCCGTGCCGTCTGCTGTTCAGCTGCTCTCTGCTTTGTTCTCCTGAGACTCGTTGCCCAAACCGTCTATCCAGCGCTGCCATGATGGCCTGCTAATCACAACGGTCCTCCAGAGCAAGGTCCACCAGAACCTGAAGCGCTCCTTCCTCCAAAGTGAGCGCCAAATGGACCGCCGTTTCTTGATGGCTCCATCCCTCATGACAGGCAGCCAGCTCCACCTGAGCGAGGTAAGGCGCAAGGGGTGTGGCTCTGCTGAATCATGGTAGCTTAACCGGAGTTCGGTTGAAGCTGTCTCGTAGCGCCGCCGTCACTGGAGATGTAGGCGCCACTGCAGGATACAGCACCCGTAGCTGATGAATTGGCCGTGGAGCGTTCATTCCATCAGGCTGGCGGTGTGCTTCAGCCTGGCACCTTGCCATAGCTCTTCCTGCAGCATGCTGTATGCTCGAGCGAGGCAATCAATCTTACTGGCAATCTGCTCCATCTTTATGTCGTTCTAGACAATGTGCAAATCCCACTCCTGACACCAATGTAGCGTAGATTGCTGGAAGGAGTTTCAGCCAATGAGCACAGACACTGATGTAAAATTCAACAACTTTTATTGTAACACTGAGCAGCTCCCCGCTCCATCTGCCAGCATAGAACACCAACTTACGGTGTGAAAGTAATACCAACTGACAGCAACACATATAAAACACTAAACATAAGTAAAACAATGCCAACATAACCCAGCACAAAAAAACTGTACAGAACACACCGAAAATGGAGCAAACAACTGTGATTTACTCCCACAATGCACCACACCGCTGCTTAGCTTGGCAGTGGGCAGGGTCACTACAGTATTATATACATCTCCATCTCCTGCTGCTTCTCCTGCTCTGGTAAAAAACCATAGGCCCACCCCAGTGCATGCTGGTCCAACACCAGTCCCCATATTTATAGAAAACAAAACACCTATTTTCTTCCTGGCTGATTCTCACAGGCTAAACAAAAATAAATAAATGAAATCATCATTAACCAACAACTAAACCTTATAAATAACCAACAGCTGTAAGTAACACAAATAGCCCCAACAATCTAGTTTATTTATATTTATGTGCTGTGGCCAGCACTTTGAGCTTCTGTAGAGGGTTGTGGAAGGCGTTTTTAAATAAAACCTTGATTGATAGAGACATCCTACACTGACCCCTAGTGGTCAGCTCGTAGAACTGGAGGACCCAGTGTCAGAAACATCTGGAGTCTCTTCACTTTACAAAATCAGATCCAACTCAACAATGTTGGATCTGATTCTAGGAATTCAAATAGTTAACTCTGGGATCACCATAGCAACCAGGTCTGTGACAAAAACAACAAAAATATCAATAACAGATTAATTATTTAAAATTACAAAAGCAAATTAAATAAATAAACTAATATGACTAAATAACTGACTAAATAAATAAATTATAGGTTTCCTGAATTCATGAAGACAAATATGGAGAATAAAAGAAACATAAATAAATAAAAAAATAAATAAAAATACCTTTTACTTCCCTTTCAGGTTTTCTATACTAATGAGGGTTTGTGTTATGAAACAGTTTCATTAATAAAATCCGACCAAATCTCGCTGCCCCACCTTTGTGTCCTGTCTGCAGCTGGAGGTGTTGTTGCTAGGTGACAGGGAGATAAGGCTGAATAGGTTGAACTTTGCTCTCTGTGTCAGTTTCCCTCTCACAGGTTGAGTCTCACCTGCTGATCCAGGAAGTGAAGCCGTGGTCCACCACCGAGTCATCAGCTGCCCCAGTAAGTCCTTCCAGCTGTGGATGGATCAGAAAACAAGTTTCATTTAGATTCAGAGAGAATAAATAATCAGTGGTTTTTGTGTCTGAGATCTTAGACCTGTGATGTAACTTCCTTCTTCACGAGCATTTTTTAAAAATATGAACAAATGATGTTTTATTTGAACATATTTACAGGAGTATTAATTTATTGTTGTATAAATGTCTTGTATCAGTCAGGTTAGCGACACTAACATGGATGTTTGCTGGAATTTCCTGCTCAGCCTTTTCATCATCTGGACCCGCCCATACGGAGGTCAGTATTTATTTATGCGTGTGTGTTCTGTGCTTAATTCGGTAAACGTTACGTTTAACAAACATATAAAGATGACATGAGTAACATCAGTTTATGTTTGTCTGATTTGGGTTGATAGCTGGTGCAAAACCAGGTAAAAGGGTGGAAATATGGAAGTTTTGTTTTTGATTCCCACTACAACATGAATATATGCTGATTTTATGACAGAATGTACTTTTTAGTTTCACTGATTCTCTCAGTTAAATTCCTGAATTTTCCTTCAGCCAGATCGAATCTGATCAGTTGACTGATTCACTATTTATTTATTTATTTATTTAGTCTTTATTTAGCCAGGAAGGTCCCACTGAGATTAAACACCTCATTTCCAAGGGAGTCCTGGCCAAGAGGCAGAAAAAGTTACAGTTACAAAGTTACAGTTACACAGACATTTTATATACTGTTACAGAAGGCAGTTACAACACAGGGAATCCGTCTCAAGGGTTAGGGTTAGGGTTAGTAGGTCTGGTTTTAAATGTATTCAAGGAGATAAACTGGGTTAATTTCCAGTTTTCCTGCAGCCTGGTCCATGCAGAAGGAGCAGAGAGAACGAAAGCCCTTTAGCCCAGATGAGTGCGAGCAAACAGAACACAAAGTATCAGCTGATCGTTTGTACGCAGACTGTGAGAAGTTACACTTCTCTGTGAGATTAAGGCCCTGTCCACACGTAGCCGGGGATCTGCCAAAAAGTAGATATTTTTCTACGTTTTGGCCTGTCATCCACACGAAAACGGAGTTTTTTCACACGAAAACGGATCTTTTTAAAAACTCCGGCCAAAGTGAAGATCCGCGTTTTCTCCGTTTTGGGTGTCTGCGTGTGGACAGACAAAACCGGAGTTTTAAGGTCCGCAACGTCACTTTCCGCGACAAAAAATGCTGACATCACGTGTGTGACCTGTGTTTACACTAGCCGACAGCATGGATGCCCTCAGAGCTGCGCTCGCTTTATCAATTGTCCAAGCGCTTTTTGCTTGTTTGTTTTTGCAAGCGGAATTACTGCTCCTTGCGGAAGACCACAGACGAAGGACGAGGTTAAGAATGGGGGAAGTACTGCCGCCTACAGGTCTGGCATGTCCTTAACAACGTATTTATCCGGGTACGTGTGGACAGAGTTTCTTTATAAAACGAGGTGGTGTGGATGCAAGTTTTTGGAGGGGCGGATATTCGTTTAACAAAAAACCCGGCTACGTGTGGACTAGGCTTAAGTTACAGATGTAGGTGGGTAGTAATCCAAGCATGGCCTTATAAATGAAGGTGTACCAATGTTCCAACCTCCTGGTGGACAAAGAAGGCCATCCCACTGGAGAACACAACTCACCATGATGGGTCAGTGGTCTACAGTTAGTGATAAACCTCAGCGAGGCATGATGCACCACATCAGTCTTACCAAGACACTGTGCTGAGGCATTCATGTACAAAAGGTCTCCATAATCCAGATTAGACTAGTCGTTTTTTGGTCTCCAGTGGAGCAATCACAGCAAACCTTCGGTCTTTATTCAGGCCTCTGAGTGCTGGGATCTTTATACTTCCTGTTTGATATTTTCTGTCAAAACAAATCTTCAATTAGTTATGACTATGACTTTATCCAGCAGCAAAATTATTTCATTCTATAGTTCTTTATCAAACAGTGTATGCTGAGACAAAAATGCAAATCATGAGTCAAACACATAAGATATAAATATTTATTAGACATGATAAAACAATTTACGGCCCATTTTACTTTAAAAGGAAAAGTTAGTTATTTTACATACATATACATATATATATTAAAGCAGGAAATGCAGCCAGATTTGGACTAATTTTTCTGATATTGCAATTCAAAGGAAGAGTGTGGAATATAGAAAGCATTAAGTCTATTTTCAAGCAGGCTCTACAAATTTAATTGTATGATTATCATAGCTTTTCTGTTCCCGTAAATAATTGTGTCTAAAAATATTTGACTCAGAGTAAATTTTTGTGATTTAAATTTAGTTTTGTTTCTCTGTTTTATGTTGGATAGTTAGAAGTTATTTAAAGAGATACTTTTTCATATTTTTAAATCCTTTTCTTGTGCCATTTTGTGATAAAATGACCCTTTAGGGTTAATGAAAAGTCACTCAGACCCCGCCCCCTCTGTAGCCAGAATGTCACACTTGCAACTTCAGAGTTGTGGGCCGCTGTTTAGCTAACATACTTGGTGCTGCAGTCTGCTTCTAGCAGGTTTCCTGCATGTTTTAGGTCATGAACACATCTGATGTTTGATTTAGTGACGAATCCCTTCTAAAGACGGCTGGAGAGATGTTTCACACAGAGTGTAAAAGGTTGGACTTGGAGTTGGCTTTTCTAACTCAGCTTTATTTTCCGGTATCTGCAGGTGCACACTTTTTACAAAAGTCCCCCCCCCACCTCCATACGGCTAACGTACAAAGCTTCTGTTGTAAAATATAACAGGACGCGATTAACCTAACGTCCAAACTGTGTTGCATTTATTTAATGTAAGTTAAATAAATTGCAATGTACACTACAGTGTATCACTCACCCCTTCACACACACATTCACTACACTGTAGCCACAGCTGCCCTGGGGCGCACGGACAGAGACGAGGCTGCCGAGCACAGGTGCCACTGGTCCCTCTGACCATTACCAGCAGGCAAGGTGGGTTAAGTGTCTTGCTCAAGGACACAACAGCAGTATTCTCTGTCCAGAGTTGGGATCAAACCTGCAACCTTCCGATTATCGGACAACCCGCTCAACCTCTTGAGCTACTGCTGCCCAAGTGTACCATACAATCAAAAGACTGCCATGAAAGATACCGTCTTGCAATGGGCATGTTAGAGTCTTTCATTTGGTGCAACCATTTCAGTGCCCAATGATCCATTTTCAGGGTGAAATATCACCCCAGGAGATATCACAGTGTAGCATACCAAAGGTCAACAATTTGGTTTCCTTTTGCCACTGTAAGGTTCAGAGGTCATCACACGGAAGTGTCCAGGTTGTTTCATCTTCCTGGAATATTGTGTGACACATCTTAACTGTCTGGTCACCAAACCAGAAAACACACTGCTCTATGACCTTGTTACCAAGAAGGCAAGCCATAATAAAGTCCTTTTCCTGACCCTTATCTGAGCTGCACAACCAAGGTCCCATGTAGAAGACGAGACTTTTACTCTCTGAATACAATTACTTTTAGTTGGTCTCATAAAATGATTCCTTTTAACCTACAAGTTTACAATCATAAAATGAATTTAATTGTTTTTCCTAAACTAATGATACATGACAAGATATGAATAATGAGATATGGTGTGGTGGATGTGAGGTGTTGTGATGGAAGCTAGATGTTGTAGCAACCTTTCTTTGTATCTGAGAGAAATTGTGAAGTCTGGGTTGCAACAGAATTTGTGGTTTATAACTAGAGTTGTTTATTTATAAACCTCATCAGACACTGAACCAATCCACGTGTTGATCTCCCGATCCCTCCTACCCTCACTCGTGAACAAGACCCCGAGATACTTAAACTCCTCCACTTGAGGTAGGACCTTTCTCCCGACCCGGAGTTTGCAAGCTACCCTTTTCAGGTCGAGAACCATGGTCTCAGATTTGGAGGTGCTGATCCTCATCCCAGCCGCTTCACACTCGGCCACGAACCTACCCAGCAAGAGCTGAAGGTCAGAGCTGGATGAAGCTAGGAGGACCACATCATCCGCAAAAAGCAGAGATGAGATTCTCCTGCCACCGAACTCGACACACTCCACACCACGGCTACACCTAGAAATTCTGTTCATAAAGGTAATGAACAGAACCGGTGACAAAGGGCAGCCCTGGTGGAGTCCAACCCTCACCGGGAACAGGTTTGACTTACTACCGGCTATGCGGACCAAACTCACGCTCCTCTGTCAAAGGGACTGGATGGCCCTTAACAGAACGCCACCCACCCCATACTCCTGGAGCGTCCCCCACAGGGTGCCTCTGGGGACACGGTCATAAGCCTTCTCCATATCCACAAAACACATGTGGATTGGTTGGGCAAACTCCCATGCCCCCTCCATCACCCTTGCAAGGGTATAGAGCTGGTCCACAGTTCAAGGGTCAGGACAAAAACCACATTGCTTCTCCTCAATCTGAGATTCAACTATCGATCGGACCCTCCTCTCCAGTATCTAGGAGTAGACCTTTCCAGGGAGGCTGAGGAGTGTGATCCCCCTATAGTTGGAACACACCCTCAGGTCACCCTTCTTAAAGATGGGGACCACCACCACCCCAGTCTGCCACTCCACAGGAACTGCCCCCGATGACCACGCAATGTTGCAGAGACGTGTCAACCATGACAGCCCTACAACATCCATAGCCTTGAGATACCCAGGAAGAATCTCATCCGCCCCCGGGGCTCCGCCACTGTGTAGTTGTTTGACTACCTCAGCAACTTCTACCCCCGAGGTTGGACAGTCCATCCCCAGGTCTCCCGGCTCTGATTCCTCCTCGAAATGCGCGTAGGTGGGATTGAGGAGCTCCTCAAAGTATTCCTTCCACCGCCCGACAATAGTCCCAGGTGACGTCAGCAGCTCCCCATCCCCACTGTAAACAGTGTGAGTGAGTTGCCTTCTTCCTTTCCAGAAACGCCGGACAGTTTGCCAGAACCTCTTCGGCGCTGATCGATAGTCTTTCTCCATGGCCTCACCAAACTCCTCCCATGCCCAAGATTTTGCCTCGGCAACTGCCACTGCTGCACCCCGCTTGGCTATCCGGTACCTGTCTGCTGCCTCCGGAGACCCATAGACCAGCCATGCCCTGTAGGCCTCCTTCTTCAGCCTGACGGCTCCTCGAACCCCTGGTGTCCACCAGCAGGTACGGGGGTTGTCACTATGACTGGCACCGGCCACCTTGCAACCACAGCTAGCAACAGCCGCCTCAACAATCGCAGAGTGGAACAAGGCCCACTCGGAGTCAATGTCCCCCACTGCTCTCGGGACGCAGTCAAAGCTCTGCCAGAGGTAGGAGTTGAAGACCGTCTTGACAGGTTCTTCTGCCAGGCGTTCCCAGCAGACCCTACTATGCGTTTGGGTCTGCCAGGTCTACGCGGCATCTTACCCTGCAATCTGATCCAACTCACCACCAGGTGGTGATCAGTTGACAGTTCCGCTCCTCTTTTCACTCGTGTCCAAAACAGACGGCCGCAGGTCAGATGATACGACTACAAAGTCTATCATCGACCTGTGACCTAGGCTGCCCTGGTACCAAGTGTACCGATGGGCATCCTTATGTTCGAACATGGTGTTCGTTATGGCCAAACTGCGGCTTGCACAGAAGTCCAATAACGAAGCACCACTCAAGTTCAGATCAGGCGGGCCTTTCCTCCCAGTCACACCCCTCCAGGTCAAGCTGTCATTGCCCACGTGAGCATTGAATTCCCCCAGCAGGACAATGGAGTCCCCTGATGGAGCACTATCTAGCACTCGTCCCAGGGACTCCAAAAAGGGTGGGTACTCTGAACTGATATTTGGCCCATAAGCACAAACAACAGTCAGGACCTGTTCCCCAACCCAAAGGTGCAGGGAAGCTACCCTCTCGTCCCCCGGGTTAAACCCCAACACACAGGCAGAGAGTCTTGGGGCTAACAAAAAGCCAACCCCAGCCCTCCGTCTCTCACCCGGAGCAACTCCAGCAAAGGAGAGTGTCCAACCCCTCTCAAGGACTTGGGTTCCAGAGCCAATGCTATGTGTCTAGGTGAGTCCAACTATATCTAGCCGGTACCTCTCAACCTCTGTCACAAGCTCCTGCTCCTTCCCCGCCAGAGAGGTGATGTTCCAAAACAGGAAATTGATGTTAACTTTTGACCTCATTTTCCACCTGCGAACGAGTGAAAGGTAGAGCTAGTGGTAAAATTGATCGGTTTTTGTTGCCCAAATTTCCACAGGTTCAGTCAGAAATGAATGAATCTTTGGAAGTGATCTCAGACCCACAAAAACCTATGGATCTGGATGAAGGGAGTCAACCCTCAACTGCTGCAGCAGTCGAGGGTTTTGCCGCTGGAAATGCTAACACTAACATTAGCTAAACTTGCAACACTATAGATGGTTTTCTGTGTGGCTGTATGTGTTTATGATTTCATGGAAAAGTCAGTGATTGTTCATATGTTTATGATGTATATTAATGATTGTTTCAGGTGTTGTTGAGGTTGTGTGCATGCATGTGTATCTGCTAGTGTTGAAGGTGTTTTAGAGAACAATAGGTAAGCATGACCACTTCCTTCATTGCACCCTCAACAAAAAGGCTAGCTCCTTCATAGCACCTGCAGAAAAAAATTTCTGGAGCCGCCACTGCTCCGTTTGTTCTTTTTCAACACCTAAATAATAAAATACAGATTATAGTGTTATTTTATTCAAAGTAGTAAACTTTATTGTCCACATGGGGAAGCAGGATTTGCAGCACAGTAGCAGTCAGGCTCTCATTAAAGGAAAAACACATAAAATAGACAGCAACAGAGGAGAACACTGGCACATTACCCACTGGGCTTGACCCAGCCAGCTGGATGACCAGCATCCACAGTTGGGGTTGAATACCAGTTAATAAAGAAAAGATGCCTGATCATATTCTTCTGCCTGTAGAGATGGTTTCTGTTCTGTCCAGCTGTCACACAGGAGCTTAAGCTGGAACCGATGAACTCATATGTGCTTCGAGACTCAGATGTTGGATTCAGAGCCATGGTTCAGGGGTCTTGGGTGATCATGACATGGTTCGTCAAGGAGACTCAGGTCCTTACAGTCCGTGCTCCCGCTGAAGTCATCCCATCATCGGACCTGTATTCTGCCAGGATCTGCTCTACTGAGGGCCCGAACTGTGTTGACTTCACCATGCATAACGTCACACGTGACCAGGCTGGTCCAGTCACCTGCAACGTACAGGGACCCTACAAGCCTCAGACAGCACAGCTGCATGTACAAGGTGAGCTCAACACCACCTGTCCCTGTTCAGGGACGTTTCGCATGTGTGTTCATTCCTACTCCCATTTTTACTTGGATTTGTTCTTAGGTTTCTTTCTGATCTGAGTCACATACTCACTAACTAATAGGCACAATTAGTCCTTTGTTAGTACCTACTCAGTGTAGCACAGTTTGGTCCGGTTCCAAGGCATTTCCACCAGGGGTGATTCTAGCATCAGAGGTTTAGGGGTGCTGAGTGCCCAGAGAGTTCTGCCAGGCAAAATAAAATGGAGCAGTTCTTCAGCAGTTTCTGATATCAACAAGCAGGTAAACTGGTAACACACACACACACACACACACACACACACACACACACACACACACACACACACACACACACACACACACACACATGCGCGCACAGCAAGGGCACGGGGTGAGGTGGGGGATTGGAAAACAGTAGGTGTGAGCAGAAGCGCTCTCGGAAATTCTTGCCTGATGTGAACAGAGGAGGAGTGGGCAAAGCGCAAATTTTGTGAGTGATTCACTTCACTGCGCTTCGCAGCTGGTGTGTTCAGGGCGTAACGCAGGAGATTGGTGTAGGACAGTGATCCCCAACCAGGGGTCCGCCGACCCCTAGTGGTCCATGAAAGCATTACAGGGGTTATGCGGAAAAATGAGCTGGGTCCAGCTATCCGAGGGGCATTTTCGTAGCCCAAGCAGAACCCCCCCCCTAATGGGGGTTACTGTAGCTTTTCTCTAACCAATCAGAATGGGCATCAAAATACCTTATTTTCCCTTACAAGTTCGTCAAAATAAAAGTCTACACTAATTGAACATATTGCACTGCCACAGCAAAATAAAAGTTGCCACACCTATACAATACATTTTTGTTGGACAGATAGATGAGCAGAGAAAATATCTTATTTTGAAATATCGGCGGTGAAGTAACATTTCAGGAGTGAGTAAAAAGAAGGGAGCGTTCCCGTTTACAAACCAAAACGCCCCCGCGTCTGGCCGGATGATGTTGGGAAGAATAAATATTGAATTACCCAGATGATGACAGCGATCGCTGTGCCCTGGTAGAGAAAAAACATTGGGCTGGGGTGTGTAACGCTTGATGAATACACAAATAAAGTTGTTACCAGAGCAACTTGATGCACGTCTTTGTTTGGCAGTAGGAAAAGTTAATGAGTCGACATAAACTCAGATTC
This sequence comes from Nothobranchius furzeri, assembly GCF_043380555.1. NCBI lineage: Eukaryota > Metazoa > Chordata > Actinopteri > Cyprinodontiformes > Nothobranchiidae > Nothobranchius > Nothobranchius furzeri. Next base: position 41,288,060 of record NC_091750.1, on the reverse strand, counting down.
TGAATTGTTTGATAGCCCCACCCACTCTTAGTCGTCACCATCGACATAAATATACTGGACATCTCCTTTCCATAGGCTCCAATATCACGTTTTTGAGGCCAAATGGGAGGTGGCCACCACCGCCATTTTGACCGTGTCACAGGTTCCGTCAAGCCCAGACAATTCCACAAAAGGGAAGAGAGGAGGAGCTGAGGGTGGGGCTGTAAGGCTGGTATCAACTGACGACACCTTGTCGAACTAGATACAAGCTAACCTGAAGCTAACCCTGGCTAACCCAAAGCTAACGCGGAGGTGGGAGCTAAGCTAACGGAGGTAGCAACCTAGCTAATCAGGGCAGGAGAGAGACACAATCAGGGAGGCAGGGGCAGACCGTGACAGAAATTTGAAATAAGTACTCAAAGTCATTTTAGGAGTCACCTAACAGAAGCACCCCCTTGATTTTAAAAATGATATACAGACAATGTTATTGTCGGTTATAGAAACTATACTAATGTCTCTGAGTTTAACCCTATTTGTGTTGAACTTGTCAGAGAGCGGAACAGTCAGCATTCCAGGTGGGAATGTGACAGCGATCCAGGACCAGCTGGTGGAGTTCCAGTGTGTAACAACCTCCTGGTTCCCGGTACCTTCTGTCAGCTGGAGCCAAAACGATCATGCTGTGAACAGCAGCCTCTACAACACCAGCAGCACAGCTGAGGGAGAGGTCTTTACCTCCACCAGTACGCTCAAAATCCAGGCAGTCAGCAACACTCAAGTTGAATGCATCGCCACCCTTCCAGCTCTAAAAACCCCCAAATCCAGCTTTGTCTTCATGCAGATTGGTGAGAAAGTGTTCAACAACATGTGTTTGGCTATTTTTACCACCCAAAAGTATGCATATTTGTGTTAGTTTCTGGATAATAGTCTATTTATTCATTATAGTATTCAACACTAATTTCTAATCCTAATGAACTGGTGCTAATGGTTGTCTGTCTGTATGCTGCCCAGTGTGTACTCCACCACCACTCATCTAGTTCAATTTATATTAACAACAATCTAACTCATCTGGGGTGTGGGCGGCCAACTCAGAAGACTGAGTTTCAATGGAAATCACGAGCCACCTGCAGTCTGAGAGCCTGTTCATCATCTGGGTCATGACGATCTCCAACAGAAGAATGAGCTTAGTTGAGATGTTGAGGATGTGCTCCCATCATGGTGTTGAGTCTGATATTCAGTACCAGCAGCAGTAGGGAGGACTGGAATCTGGTATTTACCTAAACTGTCTACCTGGTCCTGTTCTTATCGGGGACCACCTTCTGTGCTGCCATGTGGGTCTCTACTGTCTATAAACACTCCAAATGTTAAAAAACTTGTTCTTCTGTATTCTGCCAGTGTTTTGTTTAAGAATTATTTGCTTAAAACAAGCTATATCAAAAATTCCCTATTTGTGATGTTACAAATGGGGACCACTACCACCATCTGTTCAGGCTGGAGGAGCAGCAACTCTACTCCCAGCTCCTCTCAGATATCTGAGCTCCTCACCCCACAGCAGCCAATCAGGGAATAGGTGGGCATGGCCAGCAACAGCTTGTTTCCTTAAAGTGACAGAGCCCTGAAATGGCTCATTCTGGACTTTGTTAGTTAATGACTTGATCTGTGATAATCAGATCTCTTTGCTCTCTCTCACAGAATCCTGGTTGCAGCAAGAAGACTATGTTAGTTTAAATGAGTCCACTCCTTCTAATTATTTAAATCATCATATTGCTCGAAGTACAGGGCTAGGAGGAGGAGTAGCAACAATTTTTCATTCAGACCTAATAATCAATCCCTTACCAATTAATAGTTACAGTTCTTTTGAACATCTTATTCTTACGCCTGATTCATGCTTCTCCGTCTGCGTCAGTGCGGAGACACGCAACGTCCATGCGGGCCTACTGGAGGGCTCTGCAAGGACGGACGGAGTCGGGCTCTTTTCTAAACATCCGTCAGTCGAGACGGACAACGCAAGCTTGTGATTGGTCAGGACACTGCTGTTGTCTACACCGCCTCCATTGCGCCCTCAAAAACATAAAGAGAGCCGAGGATAACTAGCGGCAGACATGGAGAAGCTTGAAGAATACCTCGCGAAAAAACTCTAAAAATATGAACGTTTAATTCCACTGTGACTGGAGGAGTGAAAAGATGCGCAGCAAGCGTTTTATTTGTGGACGGAAATGACAGGAAATGTGGATTTAGAGGTGGCGAGCACATGACAAGGTGGAAAAGAATGAGAGACAAAATTGTCTGTGTTAAAAAGTCTCTTATATACAAAAAACACAATATAAACACATTATCTTGGACCGATACATGACAGGATACCACAGAAAAGCGCTCTGCCCTCTGTTGTCCTGCCGGGGAATTGCTTTGCAACACTCTCTAGGAGACGGAGAAGTATGAGAGCAAAATGATTCTGTCAATCCATGCGTGTCTGTCCCTTGTGGAGCTGACGGAGAAGCATGAATCAGGCTTAAATTTTCCTAATCCAGATTGCAAAACTGTAAAAGCACTCTTGTTTGTAGTTTTATATCGTCCACCAGGCCCTTATTCTGAGTTTTTGGATCAGATCTCTGATTTCTTTTCTGATTTGGTGCTAAATACTGATAAGGTGATTGTAGTGGGGGTTTTAACATTCATGTGGACATTGAAAGTGATAACCTCAAAGTAGCTTTAAGTAATATCTTAGACTCAATTGGTTTTACCCAAAGAATACATAGATCCACCCACTCCTGCCATCCTACATTGGACCTTGTGCTGACTTATGGCATAGAGTGTGAGGAAAAAACAATATTTCCACATAATCCAGTCCTCTCGGAGCACTTTCTGATAACCTTTGAGTTTTTTATAACTGAGTTCTCGAGACATGAAAGTAAATTTCACTATAGTCTGTTTCTATCTGACAACGTTGTTGCATCTTTTAAATCAACTGTTCCATCTTCACGGTCTTCAGCATCTCAGAGGAACATATCAGAGGGCAATATTTTCATTTCTAGCCCTTCACAAATTGATGCCTTAGTTCATAATGTTACTTCTTCTTTACGTGTGGCATTAGATAATGTTGCCCCTTTAAAAAAGAAGGTAATTAGGGACAGGAAGTTGGTTCCCTGGTTTAATTCTCATTTACGAGCTTTAAAACAAAACTGTAGAAAATTGGAGAGAACATGGCGCTCTACGAGCTTCATTTCCCACCTCCGACCCGTCCACGTCCCTAGGGAACTTTGAGTTGGACTGGGTGAGGTGGTGGTGAAGTCACTGAGGTGGTCAAACAACTTCTCGGTGGCAAGGAGATCCACCCAAAGTTCCTTAAGGCTCTGGATGTTGTGGTGCTGTGTTGGTTGGTGCGACTCCAACCAGCACAGCACCACAATATGTGGACATCGGGGGCAGTTCCACTGGATTGGCAGACTCTGCTGGTGGTGAAAACCTACGACTCCTGTCTGCAATCGATCAATGAAAATACACCTTTGGGACGCAGCAGCAGCAAAACTCCGCCTCTCTGAGTTTTGGTTCCAACTAATGTTTAAAATGCAGATTATAAACTACACATCATTTTTTTGTTAATAGCCTAATTTAAACAGGAGCTATACTAAAATAATTAAACTACCTTTTATAGACCGTCGACTGAAATGTGAAAACCATGATTCTGTGATGTGTGAGAGGAGATGAGAAACAAACACTTCGCTGTTGGTGGAAATCTCACATTTTCAACTGATAAGAATGGATTCAGTAGCATTTTGTTGCAGAGCGATCTGTGACAGATTGCTACCTCTCTTTACTTTAGCAGGTTTTTATGTATAAAGGAGGAGGAGAAGAATGTCCATCAGACGGATTGGCTGTTTAGCTGGAAGATGGGAAAAGGAGAGTCGCAGTCGGAGTCTGAGGCCAAAGCGAGGGTTTTGAAAATGATCCTTCCTCTTTGAGGAAGATTAGCTGGGTCAAGAGCTGACTTTAAAAATAAGTGCTGACTGTGCTTTATAAAACGTTTTCAGCTTTGTTTTGGTTAGCCATCTGTTTAGTGATGTATGCTTCGGGAGGAGCACTCCTGCCATTGTGTGTCCAGCTGGAGCGACATGTCGTGCAGTCTGGCTCAGTGAAACCTTGGCGGTAGAGAAAAGAGTAGAATGCCTTCCCCGGGTCAGGGACGAGGTCCTGCCCCAAGTGGAAAAGTTTAAGTATATCAGGGTCTTGTTCACGAGTCAGGGAAAGCTGGAGCAGGAGATCAATAAGCGGATTGGTGCTGCATCTGCAGTGATGCGGGCGTTGTCATGGTGAAGAGAGAGCTGAGCCGGAAGGCAACGCTCTCGATTTACCAGTCGATCTACGTTCCTACCCTCACCTATGGTCATGAGCTTAGGGTAGTGACTGAAAGAATGAGATCGCAAATATAAAATTAGTTTTAAAATCTAAGATACTGAGACATAAAGTTGGTATGTGGAGTTCTCCAGTAAAGATGGGACTCTGTAAAGCTTATTGCACTCTAAGTTGCACTGGCCATTTCTAGAGGATGCTCAGAGAAAGCATCAGAAACTCTTGAGTAACAATGGAATGAGGCTGCTGCTCAACATGCAGAGATGGAGCAGTGCCAGCCAGATGTTTGCTAGTGTTGGTGTACCCACGTCAGGCCAACTTTGGGCAATCTCATGTGCAGCTCTTTGTGAAGGGTAAAGGACTCTACAAATGATATAATGGATCTCTGACTGACCCTAGCTGTGGAATCATTGGCTTTTAAATGTAAAGTTGTTACTCGGGATATCTTTATTGTTATTATTTCCATTTGTTTTCCTCTTTTGCCATGGATCCACGCGTCTTTAATGAAGTCAAAAACCAAAGCACAAACAGGACAGCTCCTTATGAGTGTTTAATGTAATAATCAGAACTTTCTTCCTGTAACAGCTCCCAAGCCCACTGATTGGACGGTGCTGATAGCTGTGGTCGTGTCATTTGGAGGTTGTGCTCTGCTGGTTTTGTTTGTCGTTGGAATCATCTTCTGTTACAGACGCAGAAAAGAAAAAAGTAAGGCCCTCATATTGGTAATCCTAGATGACACTTGACTGTATAATGTCACAGCAATATTTAGATTAAAGGTCCTTTTATAGAGGTTCATTGCTTCTTGACATGATATTCTAAACTAATTTGTATTTTTATTCATCCTTAGTGCCAATTTACCAAAATGAAATGAAGTAAGAAGCCACTCAGCTTGCTTTCACATTAAAAGACAAAAGTTTCTCCATGCTGTAACATTTTGTTTTCTTATATTTCTTCAACAGGAGAGTCACGACCGAGAGCCAGTCTAGTCCCAGAGCAGATGAACAGAGAAACGGCCATGTCAACCCGTCGTATGTGCCAGAAGATCACACCAGTATGTTACACCAGTTTTAGTTCCATCTGTACTGTAGTCATCCATCCATCTGTTCACACATCTATTCATGATAATAATCTTAATACATTTGATTGGAAGTGTCTTTCTAAAAACTAAAGGTCACTGTACAGCAGGGTCCTCATTTATAACGGCCCCAGCGGGAAAGGGGTGCTTTTGGATGAATGTCGGACCGGGGGGTTGTGCTGCTGCTGTTTGGATCGCTGGCTGTGGTGCACATAACACACAAGCTTACAATATAAAGAAGGACAGCACCTGTCCCTTCCCCTCCAGCTCGGCTGTGCGACGGGGGAGGGTGGGGGTGGGGTGTGTGTGTGTGTGTGTGTGTGTGTGTGTGTGTGGGGGGGGGGTCTTTAATGCCCTCACGTTGCTGCTGGCTGTTCATTACACCAGCTCTCTATGTGACAGCACACCTCTCTTGCCCATCGTCCCGGGAGGGGGGGACATATTGAACTTGTTGAGGACCACTGCTGTACAGTAAAAGGAAATGAAACATTCAAGCAAGCACAATACCAGTAGGATATACCATCCATCCATTTTTTCTGCTTATCCGGAGTCTGGTCACGGGGGCAGCAGCCTAAGTTGAGAGGCCCAGACTTCCCTCCCCCCAGCCACTTGGGCCAGTTCTTCCAGGGGAATCCCAAGGTGTTCCCTGGCCAGCCGAGAGACATAGTCCCTCCACCGTGTCCTGGGTCTGCCTTTATGCCTCTTCCCGGTTGGAAAATTTCACCAGGTAGGCGTCCAGGAGGCATCCTAAGCGGATGCTCTAGCTGCCTCTACTGGGTGACGGAGACCGCAAGCTTGTGATTGGTTAGGGTGCAGCTTCATGTAAATTTGTCACCAGCACCGCCAGTGGCCCGTTAAAAAGTAAAAAAATATTTAAGGAAGGACCCAGAACAGATTGAATGGAAAAAGTTCGAAGATATGAACATTTGTTCACCGTGACTGAAAGAGTACAAAAAATGGAGCAAACATGGACGGAAATGACAGGAAACGCGGGTTTAGAGGTGGCGACCGCATGAAGAGGTGGTGGAGAATGAATGAAATATATAAAGACATTAGTAAATACATTATCGTGGATCGGATGCATGAGGGTTAGGATCAGACTTTATATGTGAGGACAAAGATTTTGTTCTCAACCCAGAATTTAACTGGTAGCCGATGAAGCTACTGGATAACGGGGATGATGTGACCAGTAGAGGGTGTTTTAGTGATGATACGAGCAGCGGAGTTTTGGACGAGTTGGGAGTTTAAGCAGAGACTTCTGTGGAAGACCAAACAGGAGTGAGTTACAATAATTCCAAGAAGTGACCAAGCTGTTGACTAAAATGGTGGTGGTGTGATTAGAAAGAGATGGATGTAGGTGGTTAATATTTGGCAAATGGTAGTAAGTTGAGTGAGTGACAGAAGTGAGAATGGTAGGACAGGGTGCTGTCCAGAATAACTGCAACGTGGACAAGGCCTGCTTAATTAGTGTGTAACCCATGACACCATGACCAGGAGAAAGCATTTATCTTCTGACTTACCGGGGCTGTAACTCCCAAGGTCTTCCCGCAGGAGACGAGACTTTACTCTTGTAACAAAATAACTCTTATTTTGTTTTATAAAAGGACTTTCTAACTTTACAAGTTATTTACAATCATACTCTGTTTGTCTAAAGTTTTCTAATAATGCCTGACCGCTTCACAGTAATGAATGAATCAACATAATTGTTTATTCTGGAAATAATGCTTTCTTTCAGATCTTAAATACACCAAACGAGTCTACTTGTTGAATTTGATAATGATTTGTTATTAGGATAGTCACATATTGTATTGTATATTGTTACTGTATTGAGAAAGACTGTTTAACAGATTGACTTCACATTAAGTGGAATGGGCCTCTTCTTAGTGGGAAGGAAGGGGAAGGAGTGGTGTCTGAGATTCTTGGTAAACACCCATATTTAACTTGTTAAATTTGATTTGCCAAAATTAGTTAACAACCAGTTTTATAAAAGAGATATCACTTCCTCAATTCATTAGTTCTGCTATCTGCTCAGCCCGCTCAAGGTGGAACTAGGAGCTTTGAATACCACAGAAGTCAATTCCATCAGTAGTCTGTCCGTACCGACTTCTCCGACCCCTGGATCACTGGGAGCCGTCACCACAAGGGTTCGTAGCTCCTGCACACTGGCGTGGGATGGTTTTATTAATGACTGGTAGTTTGTTAAACCAAACAGACATCACAAGTTTCTAAGACACTTAATCAGGGTATGTTAACCTAACATCTAAGCTCACATTCCATCATTTCATTTATTGTCTCATTTATCTTGTTTCAATCATCATTCATCATCATTATTATTCTGTCATTATTGATTATAGAAATATAGTATTACATTGAGTCTATAAACTACATTTTTGTCTCTGTGTCAAATAATTATGAAGTGTTTGTTGTTTCCCTGGCGTACCCAAATTACCTAGTTTCATCATCAATGGAATAATAAAGGGTCAATAATATTGATAATCCATATTTTAATGGGATATTAAATTTTATTGAATACCTTTACATTCTATCAACAATTTATTAAAAGTAACCACGCACAAAACGTTACAACACCGAGGCTCTTCATCAGATCTAGGCCTGTGAAAGTATTTTCCTATTGGCCTTTATCTGTGGCCTTCCCTAGTGCTGATGTTGTGCCCATGAGAAGCACTTTAGTTTTTCATTCATTATAAAACCATCCATCCATTCCCTCATCCCTCCATCCAACCATCAATCCATCCATCTGTTCATTCACCCATCATGCATTATTCAACTATCTGTTCTAGAGCCCTGCATGGGCCTAGAATCTGAGCCCGTGTCCGGCCCGGCCCGAGGGGGTGGAGCCCCAGCCCAACCCGGTCCGAAAAGGTTTTCAGGATTCTCTGGCCCGACCCGAGCCTGAGCCCGACTTTTTTTTAACCAACTAAATGAAAACAAAGTGCGTCAATCCTGACCAATGTGTTAAAAGACGTGCAGGATCCGATCAATTTATTTTTCCCTCGTTTACCGTCACAGAGATAACGGCGCACTGGCTCTGGTGTTAATCAAGTTAAATTATATCTCTTTCCAACAATTTTCACAAGAAAACAAAACAGTCAAAAGCAGGGCTTGTGTTGTGTTGACCGGATAGTTCCCGTATTTGACGGTTTGTTTTGACAGCGAAAGAATAGAAAGAATTACCCCGACGCATGCAGACGAACTGACATTTTATTCGTTACACACATCGCAGATGTAGCTAAATCACCCAAGAAAAGATTCCCATCTGAACATCTGAGCTGCTCAGCGCAGCTCGCTGTCAGCGCATATGTGCAAAGCGAGCTGAAGTTGTGGAGATTGGCTTGGAGCGCATCGCAGAACCAGAGCGCATGCGGGAAGATTCCTCCCACTGAAGCGAGTGTTTTCCAAACCCTGTCTCTCAGAGAGACTTGTCACTTAGAAAATGTTCCCTGAGCATGAAACTTTGGCTGAATAGTGCTTGTTCCTGTCTCCAATATGGCGACACATCCAGGAGCCGTCTGAGGAGAAGCCCAGAATCTCTTCAGCTCAGAAAGCGCCTATGATTACGCACAAGCGTGACCCGTCAACCCGGTCTCACAGTAAGACCGGGTTGGACCTGTTTAGGTTTACGCAGACAATCCCCTAGTGTTATTATTGGTGTTTATATAAATAATATGAGGGAAACATCCATATATATACTGGCCTGAGTGTGTCTGTCCAGTGAAAGTATATATATATATATAGAGTAAATCCTCTAATATTGGCCTGTATTTAATTAACTGCCGGGTATCATATTTTGGCCGATGTCGGAGTCGGCGGAGGTGAATAGTGGCCGGTATTTTATTGTGGCCAGGTGGAATGTGGTAACAAGCAAGTACGGGGGGCGGTTGTGTCATCCATCTCACTTTTGATTTGCCAGTGATGGACCGCGAAGGTAACTTTAACCGTGCGGAGATGAAGAGGAGGTGAAAATTTGATATCAAGTTCAAAGAGAACGTGCTGATTATGCTGCAGAACACTGGGGAGCAGTAGCAGGGGTTGTATGAACTAGTCGACTTCACTATAGTGACTTTGCATGCCTGTCATCGACTAGTTGCTGTCACGTGATAATGACCGGCAAGATGCAGCCCTCGGAAAAGACAGCAGCCTGCTGTCAGCAGGTGACAAGCTCCTGCGCATCGTTCATGTCGGCTCATTTCCTTTAATGTTTTCTGTCTTTTATTTGCGCCTGAAGCTTTTCGCTGCTGTGGAGTGGGGCGCATCACCTTGTCCTCCGGTGACGCACCGATCACTGATGCGGCCGCCAAGCAGCGAGCACTCTGCTGTTTTTGCGGTCGGTAGATCTGCGCCCTGAGCTCGGCCACAGTAACATTATCAAATCAGGTGTCGCCACCTCAAAAACTAATTTAACATGCAATCGTTCATGTCAGCTAATTTCCTTTAATGTTTTCTGTCTTTTATTTGCGCCTGATGCGTTTCACTGCTGTGGAGCGGGGCATATCACCTTGTCCTCCGGTGACTCACCGATCACTGATGCAGCCGGCAAGCAGCGAGCACTCCGCTGTTTTTGCGGTCGGTAGATCTTTTAGAACTGCAGTACAACGGTAACTCATAAGGTGAATATATATGAACCCAGGTAGCAGTTTTTCTTTAGGATTGAGAGGAGATGCAGGAAGATTATAAACAGACAGGACAGAAAAATAGTCAAATAAAAACAAGTTAGTTTTTGTACCTGGTGGTAGCAACAAACAGACACCACTGAAGGTAATCAGAAGTGAGGAACAGATAATGAAATAATTATTTAAATGTTTAGAGCAGTAGGAACTCCGAGTGGCTGCAGTGAGTTTGCGGCCACTGCGCAGGGGGAGAGGGCAGAAACTACCGTTGTTAAAAGAAATTTATTTAACTTCGAAAATGTGGATGCAATTTTAATTGTCAAAAACTCCAGCGAACCATTTTGCTCAAATAGAAATTGAGGCCTGCCTCTAATTCTGGTCCTCCTTCCAATAAAAGCCTGGAGCTTGATGAGCTTCAGTCAAATACAGGCCCGGGCCTGTATTAGAGGATTTACTGTATATAAAGTCATGTTAGTCAGAGATGTGTGCATCTGCAAAAGGCTTCTGCTGTTGTTGAGGCTGTTCATTTAATTTGTGTCTACTAAGTTGTAAACCTAAATGACACTAATGATGCAGTCATTCAGCAAAAGGGAGAGACCCCCCCCCCCCCCCCCCACACACACACACACACACTTTTGTACAGTATGCTCTGCTTGTGGTGTGATTCTGCTGACCCAGACAGTCTGGTACCAGGTTCAGGTGATGATGGTGTCTGGTCAATCTCATCTAATGTGCAGGAGGCTGGTTTAACAGAATTCAATATAATTTCAGTTTATGCAACATAAGTACAGATTATAGCAGCTGAACACAGATATTTGTGTTTTAGAGGAAAGAATCAGGACACATGTGGAGCTTTAACATAGTTGTTTCACACGTTTACATCAGGAGACGCCCAGTCTGACTCACTTTTAGTGTTTAGTGTAAATCGGTGATGGCCTGGGATGGTTTCAAAATTCCCGGCCTGAGTTATTGTCCCAGTCCGCCCCTGTATCCATCTATCATCCATCCGTCATCCATCCATCTGTTCATGCATCCATCAATGCAATATTCAGCACGTGTTCAATAATTGTGCATTACCGGATGGACATTAGTATGTCTGTGTCCCTTGTTCTGCATAGTTCTGGAAACACGAGTTTCCTTTTTGTTGATTTTAGATTGGTTACAATAATAGCTTACTGCCTTTGTGTGTGGCATGTTTAGACAACATAATGAGAAATGTTTACCTGTAATCTTGTTATTTTTCTTCTTCCTTCTCCTTAAATGTTTGTGCTGCTATAGGGAATTTCCCCACTGTGGGATTAAAAAACTCAATTCTATTCTGTCCGCCCTGACTGCAGCAGACACTTTCGTCTATTATGTCTCATTATGTTTACTAAACATGCTACACTATTAACACATGAATATGAATTACATGAGCCCCCCCCCCCCCCCCCCCCCCACACACACACACACACACAAACACACCACATAACTAATGCAGTCTTGGTTTTGTGTCTTTGTCCTTTGTCCACAGGAGTAACTCCAAATCTTTTCCTAAGTGTCCAAAACAACTTGACGGTATGTCTGAGACGCTGGATTGCACCACACCATCAGCTTACATCCAAATGCATGAAGTGGGATTAAGACAGATATGCTGCAAAAAATGTGCACAAGTTTAAAGAAAACCTAACATTTTAAATAAAGTACAAGTAGACAGTAATGTAAAAAAAATCTTATTAAAATGGAAATTGGAAATATTTCCATAACCTGGTTTGGGATTGTGCTTCTTCTCTTTAGAGGTTTGGGTTTTCATTCTTCTAACATGCCCCTGGTTATGTTCCAATCTGACTAAAGTGTTAATCCACCTGTCTCAGATTAGGGAGTTAGGAACTCTACTCCGCATGTGGAACACGTGGCCAAGAATGTTTTACCTTTGATTTTCAGAAGATCGGACGTGTTATGAAGATCCAGACAGAAAACATGGACAGTAACACCATCAGCACTGCCTCTGACTCCAGCACTGTGAAGCACAGACATGCCACCATCGTATAAGCTCCATGTGAAGGTCTTCAAACCTGCAAACCGGGTCAGGGTCATCAAGTCCAGAGACGACTGAACTACAGCGGAGCTGAAGTTTAAAGACACCACGGAACATTCCACATGTTGTGCTTTCCTGTGAATATCTACAAAAGAAAAATGGTAAACTTGTACGGTTCTACAACCCCCAAGGCGCTTCACAACACAGTCATTCACACATGTAGCTACAGCTGCCCTGAGGCGCTCTGACAGAGGCGTGGCTGCTGATTACAGACTCCCTCTGACCACCACCAGCAGGCAAGTGCCTTGCTCAAGGACACAACAACAGCATCCTCTGTCTGGAGTCGGGATGGAACCTGTCTGGATTTCAAAGTTATTGATACCATAACAACTGTGATTGATAATAATTTTGAATGTTTAATGTTTAACAATTGAAATTATTAAGGAAAAAAAGAAAAATATACTAATTAGTTGTGTTTATAGATCCCCAGGCTCTAATATAGTCATTTTTAAGGATTGGTTGGAAGAGGCTTTTTCAAAAATTAATCAAAAAGTTGTTTATATTTGTGGGGATTTCAATATCAACCTGCTCAACCCAAAGAAACATAACATGACAGAAGAATTTATTAGCACAATGTACAGCATGAGCTTATATCCTAAAATTACATAACATGCCAGAATTGAGACACACTGTGCTACTTTAATTGATAATACATTTACCAATGATATTGAAAACAATGCAAGAAGTGGATTTTTAATTAGTGATATCATTGACCACCTGCCAATCTTTGTAGTTTCTGAGGATAACTATCAGAGATATCAGCAAAAGAAAATTTTAATTCATAAAAGGATAAAGTCACAGGAAGCGATTAGAGCTCTGAGGGAGGATTTGGGGGCACAAAACTGGAACAGCGTGTAGAGAAACTGAAGTTGACAAGGCATATGATACATTTTTAACAATATTTAATACAATTTATAATCAGAACTGTCCAGTTATTCTGATGAATGTAAAGCAAAAACAAATAGATCAACCATGGATGAGTAAAGGACTAAAGAACGCTTGTAAAAAGAAAAATAAATTGTATAAAGATTTCTTAAAGCAAAGAACAGAAGAGGCAGAATCTAAATATAAAAAATAAAAAAATAAGTTAAGAAATATTATTAGAAAAAGTAGGAAGGAATACTATAGTAAAAGGATAGTTATATATAAAAACAATATAAAAAGAATATGGGACACACTAAACAATATTATTTAAAAAAATCAGTCAAGACAGCCTAATCACCCAGAGTATTATTTGATAATAATAGTAAGATAGAAAATATGGGGATTTAATAACTTTTTTGTTAATATTGGGTCGAACGTGGCAAAACAAATACCGGATACTTTGTCAATGGACAACAGTACTAATAATTTGATCGAGCAAAATCCC